>NC_056727.1:648580816-648720816 GCF_019279795.1 Protopterus annectens | reverse complement strand
AAGAGCCTGCAGAAGGTTGCATCGAGACAGTAAAATGGAGGAGTACCGAGACGTGCAGAGAGGGAAATGTGTGGAGGTGTGGTATGGCAGGGCTAGCAACTGGAGAATGGATGGATGCTGTGTACGTGGGGCTCGGTGACCAGGGAAAGGGAGCATGAGTATGCCATTAAGGTAGAAATATGCAAATTATGCAGAACTGCAATAGTGTAGTGGGCAGAGCATACGCCTAACTCACACGCATTGTCAGTTTGAGTCCCACTGCAGCACATTCTATTTTCCGTGTGAAATTCATATAACAACATTGTTTTGCTGTATAACCTACTAAATGACATTTACACTTGAACAGGAGTACTGCATTACACATAGACCTACTCACTATTCAAAGGACATGAGACAACACACAGATATGTATACACAGAAAACCTTTAATGGTGATTTTACAATAATGTATGCCATTACCAACAGCACATAGATCTGGACTTATTTAATCAGTGTGGAATGCAAGACCCACACAGAAAAGTAGATGTAGACAGTGCGGATATATAACATACTATGCTGTCCAGGCCAAGCCCGTCAATTTGTACAACTGTAGACAAAGGATTTGCTGTCAAGATAGGTAACAATACACAATAACAGATGTAGTTCAGCAGCCGCCAGTTACACCCTGTTGTCAAGGCCTAGGGGCACATTTATTACCTGTCATAATGTCTATGTATCTGTCACATGTATGGACCCTGACCAACAAATGTCGTGGGAGTCCACGATATGACTGGTACAATAGCAGGAATTCTAGCAGTAAATTATGATAGGCCAATAACAAACAACCCCTAGCAGTATCACAGCAGGACAAAGCCAGCCATATATGTGGAGGACAGAGGCAGGAACACAGGGCCATACTCGTAATATTGCTGTTACACACCCTGCAAATTGCTTGTGTTACAGGATTCATTGCAACATATCCTTATGCAGGAATAACACATCAGGAACACAAATGTAAGTAGCCATGTACTGATAGCACGCAACAGACAGATTACCGGGCATATTTCTAGGACAAGACCTGTGTGATGCACAGGCAAAACCAAACAGACAATCAACTGGCCATCATGTGGATAGGCCCACTGTTGAGAGCTATGCAGACAGGCTGCATTCCATCCTAAACTACTATGTACATGCAAACACAGCCAGACCAGCATATATAAAGCACATAATAACACTACTCACTCTGTCTGTAGGTCTGAAACTTCTTAAGATTGTGTAGTTGTCCTGTGTCTGCAAGCCTGCTGTAATAGGTACTGCAACCTGCTGTCTGTAACACTGCTGCCCACATACAGGAAGGATGTCCTCCATACTGGAAAGGTGAAGGGCAATGCCCACATGAGTAAGCAATTTATAGTACTGGGTTGCCATGACAATGGTTAACTGAATCACTACACAGCAGGCTGCATGCAGTCAGCAACTGTTGCACACAGATTGGTGCAGAGCCCATCACCTGATCATGTGCATCACCTACAAAAGCCATGCTGACATCCATTCAAACCAACTAATTCGCTCTACTGGAGAGAGAGAGAGAGACAAAATTTTATAAAACAAAACTCACACAGTGGGAAACAAATAACTACAAGCCACAACTGGGAAGGTGTCACACCCATCCAAAAAATAATAAGTATGTAAAGCATAACTGTATGTAATGTAATGTAGTATGCGGTATAGATTAATAGGATATATGATGTAGAATGTTTGATATGTGCAATCTGTAGTTGTCCCTGTAATGATGTCTCACTGAACAACTACTCTGGACAATACTGTCTGCCCCTGTAAGCAGTGGGACATATCCGCCAACTGTTCAGATCAGCAATGAATGACAAAGATGTCAGCCATAACATCTGTGTATGTTATGTTAGTGTGGACATTAGCTGTTGGTGGATGTACTACCGTCATGATAGACACATGGGTGTCAGAGCACACCACTTGCAGGACAGTCATATTACTGTGTAATGTAGCATGCACAAATGCCATATGTGTGTAATAGGCATACCAGCAATCTCACATCATATTGACCACCCTAATGTTAGTCTGTGTTCACATGTGGCACCTGTCTGTGTTACAGCAAGGCAGAACAGTGCAGCTGTGAATGAAAGATGGTTACAGAATGCGGACCAGATGTCCGTATGCACTCCACATATCTGTGTGATACGGAATGTGACGTGTATGTGTACAGATAAAGAACTCATATAGACATAGGTATATAAACAATGTACAACATATATCTACACATATATGTGCATAGATGTATATTTATACACATAAATATAGTAACACTGGCAATGGCAGGCAGGTGAAATAGTCTGTAACAGGCCAGCAAAGATAAGTGTCCCCACAGGAAGCATGGCTAAAAACACATAGTACAAAGCATGGCACATACACATAGCACAAAGCCTGGTACACTGCAACATATGTCCCAATGGTAGGTAAGCAGCTGACATAACAATTGCAGTCTGTGAACGGTTTGTTGTAGCTGATATGGTGGTGGGAGACAAATATGTGTATTAAGAACTATGGTAACCCTGCTCCATGGGTGGCTCAGACCTGTTTCCATTCTTATTTCTTTCAGGAAACATGTCACATAATCGTCTTCTCACATGCAGCGCCACTGAAACATCAATCATTATCGAGTACGTGGTACAGCACTATGTACTGCTGTTTGGCCGAACTTCCCACAACCAGCAGGAGAGGACCGCCCTGTGGAGTGAGCTAGTCCACAGGGTCAATGATGTCGGACTGCATAACCGCAGCTATGAGCAGGTCAGGCATCATTGAACTGACCTCCTTCGCCATGTATGTCAGCATGCAGCTGCCATAAGGTGGGATCACCTCACAATGTGGGGGGAAACCTGCCCATCCACCCCTCACCCGTGTGGAGGAGCTTCTCAACAGCCTTGTGGCACCTGTCCACCTGCAGCATCAACACCTGGCAGGGCACATCTTGGAGGTTGGTGACAACAACACACCAGCTGAGGAGCATGCAGGTAAGGCCCTAGGGCCCCACTCATGTGTATGCATCTGCATCTGTCCAGGTGCATCATGCAAAACTGAGATGTCATATACATAGTCTGCTGCTGTGCAGTATTAATAAACAGTTGTGTATAAGCTGTAATATTGTGTAATTCTACTGTTGCTGTAACATCATGCTACACTCACCTTTTATGAATGCCACAGCTGTGGCCACTGACATCAGCTTTCTTGCACTCCTATGTAGGTCCCTCCAGGATACCACCATGGCAGCAGCCCGTAGCCAGTGAGTATGGTTAATGTTCATGCATGATGATAAACTGGGCATGTAATAGCTATGGGATATCCCCCATGCACACATCTAACACACCTACCCATACTGCGTGCTGTACACGTTCTGTTGCAAAGAAATGCACTGCATCACAGTAGAGACCATGCTGGGGTATCAGAAGGGTACAACAGACACATGCAAGATAACTAACATCCTGTCAATGTGCAATGTGTCCACAGGGATGTGACATGTGGCAGGATACAAGGCCTACAGTAGGGACATGTGTGACTCAACACCACCATGGCTGCAGCTGCACACAATCAGGTTAAGTAAGTGTTGCAGATGTAACCCTGACCCCACAGCACTCATGACAGCAGTGTGTGCACTCCAAGGGATGTGCACATGAATAGACCTTGCAACCATGCAGAGGTCTGGGACATGTGTAGGGCACCCCTCACAGCCATGGTAAGGTCCGCTGGTTGTCAATGTAATAGTCATGTACTGGTCATACATGCACTGCTGATGTTGTGATCTGTAAAGCAGACATCAGCCATCCACAACTGATAGCTGTTCACATATCACCCCAGGTAGGAGTTGCTACAACACATAGGGGCTGTGAGCATTGGAGCTGACATAACTGACACAGTGCTACAGATGCATCAATGGTTTCTTCACCTGCGAGATATGGTGCACAGTACAAGGCAGGGTGTGGAACAGGTCCACAGTAACACTTTGTACATGGGTGTACTGTTAACATGGGGAAGGGCCATCACCTACCAACAAAGCCCATGCCTCACTTATATGTATACTGCCGCTAGCATGATGTCACTATAGTTGCACTGCATGCTGTTGAGCTCCATATATATAATGCATGTTGACAGAAGTCTAATGGGAGGACTGTGTGTACAAATGTTGTGCAACTCCACATGTAAGAGTGTGGGGTGTGTATGTGTGTCTCGGTTGTGTTCATAAATGCACTCTAGTGGAGTGTGGATGATGCATGTCAGATGTGTGTGTACATGTGTGTGTGTGTGTGTGTGTGTGTGTGTGTGTGTGTGTGTGTGTGTGTGTGTGTGTGTGTGTGTGTGTGTGTGTATGTGTGTGTCCATGTATGCACAGGCGATAGTGGGGCTGACCACATGATGGTACTTCCCCTTGGGATTGTGCTGTACATGAAGTGAGACATGGGACACCAGGACAACCTGTCAGGTATGTGAACACAGGACAGCTGATAGCATAACAAGGTCTGTAGCATGAATCATGCATTGGGAGGTGCAGTGCATACCAGGTATACACATCATATTGCCAGCAGCAGCTAGATAACCAGCTACCCACATATGCAGCACTACAAATGCAATGAGGAATTATCACAGCACATCAGTGAGTGTATCCAGGTAGTACTGTTGTCTGCATGATGGGTCGCTTGTGCAGCAGATGTGGCATGACTGAGCAAGACTGTAGTATGAGGCTCTGGTGTGTGAAATATGTAGTGAATGTAGCAGCCCCAACCATATAGGAGCCTCATACACCATTACTGCCCATACACAAGGTAATACAGGGTGACAGCAGTGAGGCCATGTACAACCTACTCCTCCCAAGTCAGGGAGGTGATGGAGTAACAGGTCAGGTGTGATAACCATATGTGTAGGCATGGAGAGGAATGATATGTTAATGGGCTGTAGTGAAGCGTGTATATTAGCAAGTGCTGTCCAGGATGGGGAACATATGTAACTGACTGTGGGACTGTGTGTAAACTCAGGGAAAGTGAGGTAGTAAGGTGGCTGTCAGTGTGAGTGTATGTACTGTTATGCAGTGCTGTACAGATCTTAACATGTGTATGTGTTTCCCCCACAGTTGGCGAGGTGGGTCAGAGTCCCTCCTGCATGCAAACTAAGGTAGGTGTCCCTACAGACACCGATGATGATGAAGGTACAGGTGAGGCACAGGTGGGGTTGTCAGAGGCCGACACTGCACCAATATGTGTCATCACCCTCCTAGCCACCCCAAGCCCACACACAGTTACAATGCCCCTACAAACCCCATCACATTTGGCGAAAGCAGAGGGACAGTTGGTGCTTGGTGGCAATGACCAGGAAAGTGTGGTGTCCATGCCAACTATGTTGGGTCACAGTCGGCATAGCCAGATGTCCAGAAGGCCACCACATTGGCAGATGTACCATGGTGTTCATGGGAGGACTGCAGGTCATCATCCCCCTGTCAGAGGTGCCACAACTGGTACCACCAGGAGCATGTTTCAGGCCATAATGGAGGCACAGGCATGTATGGAAATGCACACCAGACAGGTCCTAAGGCTGCAGAGGTCTGTTTTCGCAGCTGTAAGTGGCAACCTCCATGAACTCGCTGGTGCCTTCCGTGAATATACCGAGGTCATGGATAGATGGTGGGGTGAGTTGGTTGGCCTCCTCGACCATGCTATGTCTATGCTAGAACATGTGGTGAGAGTGGTGTGACAACTGTGTGGAAGTAGGCCAGAGACACCAGCAGCTGGCAGTCAACAGGGATGTGCCAGGATGCACAGCCATTCGTGTAGTGACAGCACCAGCCCCAGCACACCACAGGAGCTACTATCCACACCACAGCAGGCCTTGTGCACATGGCATCATTAGGGGAGAGTAGCACCTCAAGGTCTGTACCTGCACATGCCCATGGAACCCCTGGAAGGTACATTCAGTGTGTATGTGGCCGGAGGCAGTGAACTGCACACCCTGCCAGGTATGGTCTGCAGCTGTCCAACATTACCTGCATAGGGCAGCCACATGGCAGAACTGTGTGCATGCATACCCACACACTATGCAACCACACCTAGGGTGACCCCATACCGACACACACCACATCACCACACACCAATCAAGAAACCACACCCCTCACCCACACACATGGTGACACATGTTTGGACCACCCTCGGCCTCTGGAAAACCTGCAACACACCCTGTGCATATGACGATATCTGTGCCACATCCCTGTCATCCATAACATCAATGCAGGGACAGGTAAACATGGTTCTGATGCACACGGTGACTGTGATACAGTGTTGCAATGTACTGCAATGTAGAATGTAGTCAGGGGTAATGTGTACTGCATACATGACAGGTAGTGTAGCCATGCAGCTAAGATGCATCTCAGCTGTTGGCAACACCAATTGATATCCCCATACTCTTATCCATTTGTGCTGTAGACATACATGTGTCAGCAGGAGGATGTTCCGCAGTCATATTCTGCAGGGGTATGTCAGTGTGGTGACACCATGGCCATGACATATGTGGTGTACAGTTGCACACATGACACAGGTATGTATAACAGTTAATGGCCATGCATACTTGATGGCCTGCAGGTACAGGTATAATCTGCACCCGTATGTCAACCCATCCACATACACACACATCCTTACTTGGCATCACTGTCTCTAGACCCCAACATGGGTATGTAGTGCTACTGCACTGTGTGGCTGTCATTGCACACAAGACACCATCTGTAGGATGGAGTGTGTACCAGGTCACGTGCTACATGCAGACCATCCACAGACACATACAATATAGTAATAGGGGATGTAATGTTTGTATATGGAGAATACATAGTTTGTCATACCATCATATACACATTGACTGACACATAGCAGGTAGACACACAATTCTTAGAGACCTGGTTGTATAGTTGCTAACTAGTCCATGTGTCCAGTGTGTTACAGGTAGGCTGCACACAGCACATGTGTAACTGGGCTATATCCTATCTTTTACCTGTATGGGTGATGATGACATTGGCCACCTGAGAGTAGTACGTGGACGATATACCAGGTGTACCATGGTGTAAAGACAGTGTACACAGCACCCACATCCCCCACTGGATATTGTACACACTAAAACCCATCTTGATACTCTGACATACCCACTATCACACATTGGCCATGACACAAAAACAACCCATTGCATATCACAACAGTGGTACCATAGGGATATGCATGCGATGCACACACCACAGGCATAGTAGGGTGTTGCATTGTGCTGCCACACCTATGGGCGACAACAACAATATCCGTACTACTATGTGGCAATATGTATCATAATAGCAGTATGTGGACTCAGACTGCTGTACCCTACAGATATGCACACATGCACACATACACACAGTGGCAGACCTCAATGGGATTCCCATGCCTACTGACCCATTGGTGCAACACTGTTGTGCTGGTACTCCAAGGCACATGAAGCTGTTAGGGAGTGGAGTGTAACAGGCTACATGTTACGTTAATGGGGTTGAGAAGCACCGCACACTATATGAGTTGTACAAATAGGCATCCCCCAGTCAAACACATCCGCCCTGCAATACACTACCAAGTGTTGGGGATCCCTTAACCAGGGCCAGTGACAACATGGGCACACGGTGTTACCTGTACTACATCCCACCTGTATGATGTCAGGCTGTTATTGGTAACATATCATGCAGTACAGTCTGGCTCCCATGGAGAATGTATTATGTGGAAGCCAACAACATTACCAGGCCTCAGATACACAGACACAGATATTCAGATTCAAGTATACATATTTATAAATATATATGTGTATGTATATATATATATATATATATATATATATATATATATATATATATATATACACATACACACACACACACACACACACACACACACACACACACACATATATATATATATATATATGTCTATATATATGTACATATACATGTGACTACACATACACATGCAGTAATACAGTACGATACATAAGTGGTAGGTGCACACAATATGGAACAGCCACTATGCCAACAGTTGACCCCTGAACGACTGGACACTGTATGTGCTACCCATACAAATGACAATCGTTGCCTGTAACATGCACCCACAGTGAAGTCATAGGTAAAACAACACCCACAGGTTTGCAGACATGGAAACCTTTCATCGTGTACTATTACAGTTCTACATACCATGCCATAAAGCTGTTCAGACACTGACAGCTATATCAACAGAGTGATGCTATAATGGACCAGTTACAGTCATACAGTAGGCTGGAAAGGTTCACAGCTGTTGCTGTCCAGGCCAAGCCATTCACATTATACTACTGGAAAGACAATGGGCTACAGGATACCTAACAATCAACAGTATGTACTCCAGGTGTGTAGTTCAGCAGCCTCTATCTACACACTGTACAAACACAGTAGGTAGTATACACATTTTATGACCACATGGGTTGTAACTGCTATATAACATGACATAACTGACACCATCACAAGCACACCAACACACAGAATAGTTTGTATGGCAGGGGGCAGTAGTCCTGCAATACCCAGATCCATGTCAGTAATGAGTATATAGATGAAGCATATGGTACATCCAGATACCTTAAGGTAGCTCAGCCCTGATACCCCCACATTTTGTAGCAGCCTAGGTCATTTCTGGTGCTCCCCCCTAGACTCAATAATATAGAGCCATATACCACTGTTACATACACTGGTCTCTGCAGTGCATGAGGGCACACATGTATTGTGTAGGTGGTGCCCACACATATATGGCCACAGCCCCACCATATGTGTGGGGGTTACAACAGCAGTGGACTGATTGCAGACATGGCAGTGTGTTATACTCCCAGCCCACTATGGATCAACCACCGACATCATGACATATGTGCAAAGCTTGGTATGCAGGTGATGGACAGAGGCTGGAATACAGGCACATATGTGGACAACTGTTGCCATACACTACACAAGGTGCAGGTGTTACAGGATAGTCTGTAACATACCCTTAGTCAGGGAATTGCTGTTAGAGACGGTCATGGATGTAGCCATGTACCAGTAACATGCAACACACACACTGCCAGTATATTATCTGACACAAGACCTGTGTGGTGGACAGACAAGACATGATAGGCACAGCTCCGGCCAGCATGAGGCTAGGCCCACAGTTGTGTGCTATGCAGACAGACTGAATTCCATGACAAACTAGTATGTACACCCACACCATGTAACACCAGTACTGTACTAAGCATAACACAACTCCACTCGCAGTCTGTCTGTACTTCCTGATCCTCCTAAAAATATGTGGCTGCCCTGTGTGTGCCAGTTCTCCTGTGTGGGGTATTGCTACATGCTGTTGGTAGCACTGCTGCCCACACTCAGGATGGATGCCCATCACACAGGAGATGTAATGGGACCACGCACACATGCTGTGGGAATCTATAGTGCGTGGTTGCCATGACGGTGTTAATTAGGTGTAGTACACATGTATAATTGTATATCTGACTATCTGGATATGTATATGTACATACATTCCATATGCCCTGGATATGAAATGTAGGCCAACCCCAGCCCGTACGTTCCCAATGTTGTAGTTACAAGGGATGTCAGGTATCTATAGTAGGTATACTAGTAGACTATTGCTACTGTCATTGGGGTTGTCTTCACAGACATGGTGTGTGTGGGAGGCCACATCTGCTCGCAACATGTGTGCCATTAGTTACTGAATGACATCCAAAGGACATCAGTGTACAGTATCACTGCTAGCACGTAATGCCGCTGTGGACTGCAGCAGAGATATTGGCCAATATATGTGGCGGGTCTGACACAGTCTGTACAGTCCAGAGATATACACATAAGCCCTTAATGCTACACATGTGTACCATGCCTGACAATATGGATGTGGATGGCTATGTAGATGGGTATAACACATAAGGACTGGTATATGATGTCCAACATAGGTCATGCATTCACACACCCCTGCCTGGCCTGTAACGGTATGACCACTGGTAGAGGGATGGAATGGCCACATACTACACAATATTTATTTACATACATCTGCACTGCATCTCACTGCCCTGTCTGACATACATAACTGTTAGCGGAGGCCCAGCAGTGGGACATCTGGCTAGTATCTGCACATGACATCCCACTGAGTAGGTACACTCAGCTTCTAGGCATGTCACAATGCACTGTTCAGGCTGCAGGCAGACTGGCTCAACACTGGCCTACAACTCCCAAGGGGGAATGCACATGTACCTGCATATAAAGCAGGCTCAACAGGCATGTCACAGCACAGGGTAAGATACACCTGTGTGATAGTGCATATCCACAACCAATGTGAACACAGCCACAGCCACATATGGTTAGTTAGCATGGTATTACAATATATGGACTATGTGTTCGACACCATCCTCATATGTGCCACTCACAGACTGACCATACATATACAGGCCTGCTACACAGTTTGGTCTGGTGGCTGTCAGTGGTATGGGACACGTGTGTTTATGGCCCTACAAACATGTACGCCACTACAGTACCATACAGTGGGGCAGCATGTAACATCTGATTGTAGGGGAACTAGAACAATGTCATCTATCACAGTCTGTACACAGGCTAAGGTACACATCAGCACTACACACACTGTTGACTTTTACCATAGGTACAAAGACCTCAGTACTGTACGAACATCTACAGAATGTGCAGGTAATGTCATGTAATGTAATCCCTACTGTACATAACATGTGTAGCAGTCAGATATATCAGTGGCTTGTTCTCAGATATGATGCCACAAAGTATGGTGTATGCACCACTTCATGCACGACATATGTACAAAGGTTGACAGAGGTGTGGCTGGGAGCATATACACAGGGCCAAAATTGACATATTGCTGTGATAACCACATACATTTACTGTTGTTACAGGGTTGTTGCAACATATGTCCTTTGAGGGATATGACGTCTGTGACTACCACAGATTTCTCCGTCTACTGACTGCAATCCTCATACTACCTTCAGCAGTCGACAGATAGATGCTCCATGGGTGACACATGCAACAATGGACACAACACTGCCCAGGCTGCAGATCACCCTGCAGATGGAGATTCCCCATCAACATGGAACTGACATGGCAGGTATTGAGACATGTACAACAGCCATATCCACACAAACACTGTGAAAGCAACATTACTCCAAATGCAGCATAACGGCACTTACAGTCTGTAGTCAGGTCAGGCACATCCCCTCCTGTTTGTTACACTTTTTCCACAGTGTATGTTGTTAGAGGTACACTGCAATCCATCTGAGATGCTGTTTGGCACACGCCAGATCTAGTTCCTGCTTACAGTTGGTGAAAAGGGCAAACACCACCATGATGTTCCTAGGTATTGGAGTGTGTTTCCATACAACTGGCTATGGGAATGTTACCACAGCTGTTTTACATGCAATCAGCTAGGGGAGGGCTGCAATTCATGCAGAGGCCATCAGCTGATCATGAGCATTACTTACATTACACTTGCTGCTGCCTAAGCAAAGCAGGTGTAGGTCTCCACATCCACCTGACTGGGGGTAGGGGACGCATACAGAGGAAAATACATGTCAGAGAGTGGTGGGAGGGTAAAACTGAAGCATGTTTGTGTCACACACCTTGCAGCACAGGGTATCAAACCCCTGACAACTATGTAGTGCTAGCACAGTTCGCTGCAATTATTGGATGCACCACATGGGTTACCTGTTGTGGAGCACTCAGAAAATATATGTGATGGTGAGTGACATCTGCAACAGGGATACAATAGCTGTACACTAGGTGACATACACGTGCCTGTCGGCATGAACAGGTGCCAGCATCAACACAGCCACACTCTCACAAGAACACACACATTGACACATGTGGCAGGGCCAGGTGTACAACTCATCAGTTGTGGGGTTGCCACATCACATCACTGTGCAGGTATCCCATGCACCACACAGGTCATACGGAGGCTGTAAAGGCGAAGGGTATGGGAAGGTGTCTGACATCAGACAGCATGCTGCAGTATGCCCATGGGGGTTGTAGGGAGTGTGGATGTGAACATCTGCAGCATGCAACACACACACAAACACATGGGGTGCCAATACTAACATGCATGGGAGCATGTCTGTACAGGTGTGTGGCATTCGACTGCACCAGACTGGTGTCCAAGGCTAGGCAATGAGTGTACCTTGGCATCAGGCCACATGACAATAGTCTGCATTGTGGCTCAGGATGTAGTGTCTGCATTTGCCCACACAGGCGGGTATTGTATCCCCATCCGGTCACCTGGGTGACTGCTGCATGTGGGCAATGCTGTGCATCACTTGCCATGTCTGTGTTCCTTCGTTCATGACATGGACAGTGTCTAGGATGTGAACACCTCCCACATGCATGTACAGTGACATGTGGAGCTGTATCTGGGGTGTCCAGCCCATGTTGTGAACACAGATTATCATCAGATGTGCCAGTCCTGGCCACCTGTGGTGGGAGGAGGTAATAGCCAGCAGCTTTACCCTGCACCTACATGGAGTACATACTATCAGCATTCCTTGGTGTCAGTGGCATCTATCCATACGGGCATGTTGTCAGGCATGGTATGTCCATTGTGGGTCACATGTGATGGCACCACAGGTGGTGCAGTTGTCCATTGGGGAACATGGGGGAGGTGCACTGTCTGCAGATATGTGCATATTGGACAGATGGACTGGGTGTCATGCTCTCTGTGGCCGAACACTGTCACTACATAGTTACTATCATTGTCAATATGCAGTGCACTACCCACATATTGGCTGTTACTTAGGCATGTGTGTGCGTATGACACATGGGGTGAGAATGTGCTCTGGGTAATACTGGGGTTGCTAACTGTGATTGCCTGGCCTTGATGTGACATGTCTGGGTATGGCTCTGCACCCTGGCCTCTCAGCCATATGACATGTGCTATCCCTGTACAGTGGACATTGTGATATATAGTATGGCGACCATATAAGAAATATGCAAAACACGCTCCACATTGGCCACGACCACCTCTACACAGGATATGGGTTACAAACACATACTCACACACATACACCTGTCATGTTTGGGAATAGAATCCCTACCTAACTAGTGTATTACAGCACTACACAGTTATAGTACTGCCATGGATATTACTGTAGTAGTCCTTGTCCAAATGTGTATTTCACACTGACTGACATCAGCAGGATTGCCAAAATAGGGCATTTGAAATGACTGTGAGAGACTAGCCTAAAATGAATTTCTCCCTACACAGACAGTGACACACACAATATATCCGAAACTGCCATGTGCGGCGATGGAACTCAACCACGCTTCTAATTCACAATACAGCAGTATGCAGTTACAGGATATGCTATGGTGATTACTGGTCTACAACCTTCACAGAGGTGTATTTCTAGGTGTGTGACATCGGCAGCCTTGCCAAAGGTGGGTATGTGAAATGTAAGGGGTGTGAGTACCCTAAAAGCATTGCTCTCAGCACAGTCAGTGACAGACATGCACCCATACACACACATGCACACTTGCCACTTCTGGGGTTTGACCTCCTACATAACTACATTATCACACTACAGCAGTACACAGTTGCAGCATGTGCTACAGAGATTACTGGGCTTTAACTTTCCCAGGGGAGTATTTCTAAGTGGGTGACATCAGCAGCCTTGTCAAAGCTGGGTATGTGAAATGTAAGGGGTGTGATTACCCTAAAAGCATTGCCTCTACACAGTCAGACATGCATGCATACACACACAGTTGGCAGGTCAGAGGCTAGAACTCCCAACTAACTCCTTAATCACACGATGGCCATACAATGTTACAGGACATGCTACAAAGATTACTGGGCTATGGCCATCCCAGGGGTGTATTACAAGTTGCATGACATCAGCAGCCTTGCCAAAGGTGGGTATTCAACTTGCAAGGAGTGTGAGTAGCCTAAAAAGCATTGCTCTCTACACAGTCAGTGACAGACAGACATGCACACATATGCACAGACAGTTGCCACGTCTGGAGTTTGACCTCCTACCTAACTATATTATCACACTACAGCAGTACATAGTTACAGCATGTGCTATGGAGATTACTGGGCTGCAGCTTCCCAGGGGAGTATTTCTAGGTGGGTGACATCAGCAGCCTTGCCAAAGTTGGGTATGTGAATAGTAAGAGGTGTGAGTAGCCTAAAAGGCATTGTTCTCTACACAATCAGTGAGAGACAGACACACACACACACACACACACGAACAGTGACACACACTCACACAGTTGCCATGTCTGGGGTTAGAACTCCTATATAACTAGTCTATCACACTACAGCAGTATGCAGTTATGGAAAGCACCACGAAGATTACTGGCCCACAACTCTCCCAAAGGTGTATTTCACATTGGATAACCTCAGCAGGCTTGTCAGGGTACTGCTATGGGGTGGCCAGTGTGTGCATGGCCCATACACCATTCATACATGCCACAGGCGGCCACACATGGGGTCATATGTCACAGGTGTGTGCATAGGGCAACTAGCTGACTATGTCCTTGTACAGCCATGTTGTGCAGCTGGCACATGGACCACATAGTCTGCGGTGCTGACAGGTACTGGTTGGTAGTAACTGCAGTGTGTGACATCTGCACCTGATGTGTTTGGGGCCCTTTGGCTGTGTGCTCGGTGGGACAGGCGTGGATGGCTCCTTGTCACGGTCACCCTCTTCCACACATCTATATCCATCTACCTTTGGTGTGTTATGGTGTGTTATCCTTACATATATGTCTGTATTCCTATCCACTGCATGTGCAGGGCATGAGTGGTGCATAATGACATGTGTCTGCAATAACATTTGCAACTGCTGGATATGTCTGGTCCACTGGTGTTTGCATACATGGCCTTCATGTGTTTGTGTGAGCCTGCCCAGTATGACCTTTCAGTATGTTGATGACTGACATTGCCTTCATTTCTCTAAATGTGTGAGCATGCCCAGTAAGGCCATCTGTTTTGCATGTGTGGAGCATGTCCAGTGGTTTGTACTGCACAGCTGACCTTTGTGCTGTACACCGACAGGTAGCATACTGTGTCTGCAGGGTATCCACTGATCATTTGGCATTGACTGTTGCAACATGTCTGCATAGCGGAGGGTACACCTGACTATTTCTATGTTTCTACACAGGATTGGGGGGTGCACCTGACTGTTACTATATTTCTATGTGGGGTGGGGGGCACACCTGACAGTTGTCAACATTTGCTAGGACTGTACTGGTATGTCCGGTATTCCATTTCAGTCAGTAGTCTTACCTATTATGCTGGCTACACCATACCAGTGTACTACCGTTCTTATCTTTTGATTTCATACACATTAGTTTTTGACTTCCTAGCCATCACAACTAACATCCCACTACCTGGCCTGCTGTAGTCTGTCCATGTAGGCCTAGGTGGGGGTCACCCATACCCCTCATTCAGAGGCCATAGTACAGCATTTGTTTGTGTTTGTCTACACCTGTCCTGCTGGCTGTGACTGCTGCTGGTTATGTGCCCCCCCCCTCCTGATTGGCATGTATGAGTCCCTTATCTTGTGGGTGTCCTAGTATTGCAGGTGGTGCTGCAGGGCTGCCTATGTCGGATGCACGTAATACACTGCCTGGGCTTGGTTAGGTACAGGTAGTGTAATGTTTGGCATCCCTTTTACTGGATGTGAGAGTCAGAGAGAGGTGCTATTCCCTGGGTCCCCCCCATGTCAGTGTATGTGCTATGTGTTGCCTCTTTGCCAGGGCCAGGGCATACTGGGCACACCTACTTCTGCATTCTGGAGCAGGCTCAGGTTGTTCCTCCTAAAAGTCAATCTGTGCCTGTGCAGGCCTTAGCATTGGTGGGGGGCTATGTGGTCCTGCCCCTTGCTGCTCCAGCTGCAGCTGTTTCCGCAGGATCATATTGTGTAGCATGGCACATACAAGGGCAATTTAGGTACATGTAGTTGGTGAGTACTGCAAAACTCCACCGGATGTGTCCAGGCACCGTAACTGTGACTTGGACATCTGAAACACGTGCTATATTATGATTCTTGTTTGTGCTTGTGCCTCATTATGGAGTTCTTGTTCGGGTGTGTGTGCATTTCTGATGGGTGTCATCAGCCACGGCTCCAGTGCGTATCCAGCATCCCCCACTAAGTTACCATGTGGGATGTCCCCACTGGCAAGTTTCTGGTACAGCTGCATCATATGCCAGAGGTGGGAATCGTGATAACTTCCAGGGCAGCCAGCACACATATTCAGTATTATGCCTGGGCATCGCACATGACCTGGCAGTTGATGGAAGGGAAGCCCTTGCAGTTGATGTCAACCCTACCCTGTTCATCAGGTGGTGCTTTGATGCATATGTGCGTGCAGTCTATTGCACCCACTACCTCAGGGTATTCTTCTATTTGGTGGAATGGACACATACTGCTGGCCAACGCCTCATGGGTGAGGGGGGAATATATGTGCTCACCGACATGTGCTGCTATGGCATCCAGGAACTGGTGGAGCACCCTGGATGCTGATGCCTGTGAGATCCCCATCATATCCCCAGTTGGCCTTTGAAAGGTACCCATAGCTAGTATTCAGAGGCCTACACATACCTTTGTTTCCACTGGGATGGGTTCCCCTCTGTTAGTTCTATGTGTCAGGCACAGCTGGCACAGCTCAACAATCTGCTGTAAGAGGTCCCTGTCCACCCTATAGTGCTCCACTATCTCCAGCTCATGTAGCCCTTGGTAGGTTACCCTGTGTCTGTACACTCTTCTCCGTTACCTCACTGTGGGTTGGTCAGCAGCATTCCCATCCTCACCACCCTCAGCCTCTTCCACAAGTTGTATGATAGCTATTGCAGCCCCTAACATTTTGCTGTTGTGAGTGTTAAAAGTTCCCCACTTGTTTATATCTGTGGTGTAGGGTGTAGGAAAACTGGAGGGGTAGGTGTTTGCATAGTTTATAGTGGTGTTCTGGGCTGGGCTGGTCTGCTGCCTGTGTAATTGTCTGGTTTCGATATGTTTCACCTGGCAGTAAACCTAGTACCCCTTGATTAACTTCCTACTGCTGCTTTCCCTTCCCATTGCCCTTTGAATTCATCCCGGGGGCACTCCGCGCAATTGGTGTACTCCAATGTGCACACTGCTGCTATTTCCTGGGTTCACTTCCTTTATCTTCCTGTAGATCCTTTTGCGCAGGGCGCACACCCGCTTTCACTTTGTCATACGTGCTGGGCAGGTTTAGACACACCCCCTGACTTTGCTGTGCTAAGCTGGATGCAACCCTGAGGCACAGGGCTCCAATCTGCTGACAGTATGCCTGACACTCCCACACATGATGTCACCTAACTCCTAGTCTTGCACTCAGCTATTCAGACTCATACACTGTTGGGACCTGCCTCACATGCTGGGGAAAACCGGGATCCACTATCCTTCCCCTCATTTGCATAGAATTGCCTGCTAATGCATAGTTACATGTGTCACACTGTGCCTTCCCCCTTAGCAACCACTACTCACTGACCAGGTTGTCTTTTGCCTGCCATTGACTTGCATGGCGGAATAGTGATTTTAGTTAGACTGCTTATTTAGGTTTATTTTCTTATTTCCCCACCAGTCCCATTTGCGTGCCACTGCCCTATGCTTCAACGGCTGTGATCAGCGGACATATCATAAAAGTTGTATTTTGTACATTTGGCATTGTTTGCAATGACAATGACCTTCTACTTGGCCATTGTCATGCTTCCTCAATGATATGCAGCCTTTATTTGGAGCTGTCATAGCTCTGTTTTGGAGTTTGCAGTACTGTATTCGGTTACTAACCAAGTACATTTCTGCATATTACGCTAGTTCTGCACACCCTGATTCCTGCTTCCTGGATGGCAGATTTACCTCATTTGCATGGTTTTCACCTGCAAATGGGGTGATTTGCATACTGGGGCTGGGAATGTGCAGCACTAGTGCTACAGCACTCGCGCACATCAAATGTGCATGTTTGTGGATCGTTCGGCCGCCATATTGGCAAAATTTCATCTTACACTAATCATTCACGCCATGCAAGCTTTTAAGAATCCTGGGAATTTTCCTGAAATAAAGATGTAATAATTAGTAATACATGCTGGGAATAAAAAATATAATGAGAAAATTGTGTTAAAATGCTTTTCCCTGATGTAATTGTAGTAATGCCACTAACATTGATGTAAAACAGAAATGGACTGTCTGTTCTCTCATACCACCCCAAAAATAACAGTACATTGAATACAACTATACAGCACTTTTATTTAAAATTAACAAGGAACTGCTCTTAAGAGAAAGAGCTGTCTAGGAATTATCATGCTTGTCTGATTCACATGTCATAACCGTATTCTTACTCTTCCAAATAAGTTGTTAATCAGCGTTAACAGAACTAATCATAGAAATTAATTTATTATTCTAAGTGAGGACATAAAGAAAGAGAACAGCCCATGATTTGACTAAAGATCTGTAAACTAAATTGGAATTCAGAACTATATGGTAAGCAAGTCAATCCTTTTTAAGAAGAAGAAAGGGGGGAAGAGACAGTGAAAATGGACCTGGAAATGTCGGTTGCTTCTTAAGTAGTGGGAGAGCAGTTTAACAGAAAAGCCATTTGTAGTCTTAGGCAGAAAAGCTAGACAGACTGCTTTCTCTAAAACAAAATTAAGAAATGTTAAAGAAATAGAGATGGAGAATAAGAAGACAGTGCTATGCAGAATAATATGGAATTAGGGGAACTTGGATGTCTCAAGATGAGCTAGAAGGATACAGTAAAGGAGTAATGAAGAGCATCTTTGGATATGAGGAGGGTAAAACTTGCAGCCCAAAATAAATATCCCACTGTGTTTTACAAGTTGGGAAAGATACACTACAAGAAACTTTAGGACTAGGGTACATTCTTATTGGCACACAATGAAAAGTTTAATTTTGTATGTGATAAGCCAAGTAGTAGTATATTGAAAGAAGGAAGGAACTTGGCAGACCAAATTAATTATAACCCAATCTCCTTAACAACTACTGATATTAAAATTGTTGCCAAAATCTTATCTATGAGCTAAAACAGGATTCTGCTAGACATAACTCAAAAAAGGTTGGCTGGTTTCATTATGAGTCAGGCTGTCAACAGCTGGTGGGCAATAGCTGGTGTTATTTAGTATATTAAAGCTAATGTAAATTTATTATTTTTATATTAAAAGTAGGCTTTTGATTACATATGGCAGAAATTACTCTGGAGTGTTGCAGAAAAGAAAAGTGCTATGGAAAACTTAATTAATATTAATAAAATAATTTATAGTAACCTACATCTGGAGGACATGGTTAATAGGAGGCTTTCATAACTTTTCCATACGAGACTGCCAGGGTTGAGCCCTATCTCTCAGACCTCTTTATGCTGTTAATAAGGATACTGACTAGGAAAGTCATTCTACATTTATAACAGATGAAGCTTAAAGGGGGAAATAAGGCCTGGTTTTGATTACAGTAGACTCCCTCTTATCTGGCCTCTCATTAACCAGCCTCCTCTTTAACCAGCTATCAAATTTCTGCCTCAGCCCTAGCAAAAAAAAAAAAAAACAGAAGAACAACACACCCACCCCCTCTTGGCTAAATAATGACACACACATTTGAGTTTTAGACTTCATATTCATTAGGAAAATGCATACCAATGCAAATCCTGTTATTCTAGCTGATTTATAACCTATAAATGTTATTTTGTATTCTTTTTTGATTAACCAGCCATTTGTTTATCTAGGCAAAGGTCCAGTTCCAGTGAGACCGGGCAAGAGGGACTCTACTGTGTATGTCACTGACTGTACCTTGCTACCATAAACTGTAGACGTAGAGAGTGAAGGCATCTGCAAGAGTGAATAAAGGCCTGGTCTTCAATGCTATTAGAAGATGACTATGATAGTTAACCTTGGGTAGGAAAGAGAGAAATGACAGCTATAAGAAATTTTGGAAGGTATTTACCATAACCAGTTATGCCTGTTAGTTAGGCACAATATAGAAAAAAACTAACAATATCAAGGGATATGCTTATAATTAAAAATAAATATTTGATTTGCTTTGAAGAGGTGAGGATGTTGCAAATATACAAGCAGGAAAGATTAATGTGATTAGATTAATGGTATCTCCCACCAAATTATACACCCCAAATGCTACCCACTATGATAGACCACTTTCTTATATTAGATTTCTATAACTGCTTGGAGGCTTGAGTTTTTGAAGACAGAGGCTTCAGAATGAAATCTGAGAGATTAAGAGTCCATTACAGATTAGGGTGGTTGGGGACTCGTCTGTTTCTCAAGTTATGCTGCCATATGTAATATCATCTAACTCATAAAGAGCACTACACTCAAGGTAGCATGTAGTTTGTTAATAATAAACCTTCATTGAGAAGCATGTTCCAGTTTCTTAACAATAAAATCACATTTTGATGAGACATCTTAACTCTGCTAAAAGGAAGCAAACCGAGGAAAAATTAAATGAGAATAAAGGAGTATTTGAGTCATTTGAAGACTGTAAAGAAACCGATGGCTTACTGCAGTCTAAGTATTGAAACTATCAAACTATTTTTCAAAAATGAAAAACAGCAGGTGTTTGGTGCTCTGCATCAAATGGTAGAGTACTAGAAAAGGTAAGGATGGCAAGGATTAGGAACACATTAGTGGCAGAGTAGACACAAACGTGATCCCAACCCAAATTATGCAGTAGGAGAGGGGAGGGAGGGGATTATAATGAAATCATGAGGGACATTGGATGATATATAGAAAGTAGATATTTCACTCAGAGAATGACTGGTTTTGCCTTACTAGCGAATAACAGTATTCTACATAGGTGGTTCCTCACCTCTGTCTAGCTATTAAAATAAGGAAATAAACTTCATGATTTGTGTTGCAGTTAAAACAGACAGGGCAGGAATGAAATCTGTTCTGGTACTGCCATTGACTGAGTGATGGAAAGACATAGATAAATCTTGGCATGAGATTTTTGAGAAAGATCTTGTCCTGTAACAGAAATTTTATATTTAGGGGAGCTGTAGAGCATGTAAGTTGGTCTGGTCAGAAAGACAGATATTTATAGTTAAAATCTTGGCCTCTGATGTGATAACTTGGATTGCCAAACAATGGAAGTGAAGTAAAGCAAAAGAAAACATGATTCAGCACCTGGACTTCCTTAGAGTCATCAGAGCTCAATTGTTTTCTAGGTGACTGGGACAACAGCAGAAGGTTTTGGTAGACAGTTTTGTTTTTTTATAAAACAGTGGTGGGCTGACAATTTCCTTAACTCTTGCTTTACAGTTTTGGACCAAAATATGGATCTAACATGAGGACATTGCTCTTTCAACATTTGTTGCATGGCTTTATTTGTTTGCATTTCATCTTAGCTATAGCTATTAGTTTCAACTTGCTACTGCTGTGCATTATGGAAATATGGGTGCGACACTATGTAGATTGTGCAATCATATATAATGTGTTTTCTCAATAAAAACAGAAAAAAAGTCTTCAAGATGGTCAAAACAATGCATCACTGGTAGAGTAGTAATATCACTTTTAATGCCAATAAAGTAACATCACAAGACATGTTAAAAAGTGCATAAATTACGACTACAAAATAAACATACAAATTATAAAATTGTACCATCAATGAAAGTTGAGTGGTGCTGGAAAACTATTTTCTGAAGTTTGACACGTGTTCATCTGCACTAGACAATGTCAGAAAAAATGTATTCTGTAATGCATGTAATTTTATGGAGCATGTTGTAATACAACAGAAATCTCTAATTTTATACTATAATAATCTGATCCATTATTGATTATAATGTTGCATACTATAACTTCCATATAAGGTACTTAAAAAAGGTTGAAAAGTTGAATCTATTCTTCCCTAGGGAAAAAAAAAGGTTATAAAACATGAAATACTGTGGAAGGCTTCAGGCATTGACACTAACATATATTTATTAGGGATTCACTTTAGAAGCTCGAAATACTGAAATATCGAATTTCAGTATTTCGAGCCCATAAAGTGGAAACCTGAAAACAACGAAAACTCAGAAGCGTGAAATTCAAAATCTCACATACCAAAGATTTTGAATTAATGCTTCTGGTGTTTCGCTGTGGTTATGGATTCAGGTAAGTGTTTATGTGTTAACGGTTTTGGGTAAGGGCTGTGGTGTATGTTGGTGTGTTTTGTTACTGTGATGTGTGTGTGCAAGGAGAATGTAGCTTGTGTGGTGGTGTTTTGTGTGTTTTTGTATGTAGTGCGAGCTTGGAGTTTGAATATTTAAATAGGGGGGCCGTGGGGGGCTTGCCCCCCTGCTTTTATATAGGACAGAGCTTGTGTTTGTGTGTGGGGAGGAAAGTGTGTGTTTGTGTACACCAGAAGTGGTAATTCAAAATCTCTGGTATGCGAGATTTTGAATTTCACGCTTCTGAGTTTTCATTCTTTTCAGGTTTCCATTTTATAGTCTTGACATACTGAATTTTGATATTTCAGTATTTCAAGGATATAAAGTGAATCCATTTATTAGACATTGCATGCAGTTGCCCTCTGCCTGGTCTTTAGGCCAATGACAGATCCAGTTCTGCTTTAAAGTCTCTCTCTGGAGCATACTGCTTATTAAAAAAAAAAACAGAGTATGCAACCTAATACTAAAAATAAATATCAATAATTAAAAAAAATTATTCATTTTGCATTTTCCTCCAAAATTATGGGAAGTTTCCTTTTCATTCAGAAGTAATTCATTAACTACCTTCAAAAATAACTTTGATGCATATATCTGAAGTAGAAGTTGATGCAGTGGGTTTGCTTCTTGAAAAACAGTGGCTCTCTTATGTTTTAGAGCCAAAGCAAAAAAACTTTTACATGAAACTGCATATATATATATATATATATATATATATATATATATATATATATATATATATATATATATATATATTGCAAGTTCGAACCACATATGGCCGAGACCATATGTTCGAAGTCATAAGAGTTTGAACACTGAAATAAAAACACATAAAACAAAAAAACACAAAACTAAATGTCTATAGAAGTGGGCTATGTCCCCCTGCATCCCCCACACCCCCCTTACTTAAATATACCATCTCCGAGATAGCACTACATTGTGGAAATGGGAAATCTTCCCTTTCCTTTCTATATGGAGATCTCCATTCAGTCCAATCGAACTTTTACAAGTTCGAACATATGGTTTCGGCCATATGTGGTTCGAACTTGTAAACGTTCGATCGTCTGAAGGGGACCCATATATGTATATGTGTATGTGTATATATATATATATATATATATATATATATATATATATATATATATATATATATATATATATATGCATATACTTTATATGTAGTCACAGACAGAAAAAGAAATTGTTGGAGATTCTTTTATTTATTTATTTTATTTAGCATTTGTTTACCAGGAAAGTCCAACTGGACATAGGTCCTTTTTCAGTTGAGGCCTGGGGAGAAAAGCTCCAATTATAAGTAACAAGAATTACATATTACAGTAAGCAGATATTAGTTTATACAATTAAAGATAATAAAGAAAGCACATATTGATACAGCTAAGGTGGGAGCATCATATAACATCTTGAAAAATTGAGTAAACACATCTCCAAATTTTCTCCTTTGCAATACTTCAAGCAGATAATTTCAGTTCACAGCTCTGCAGCTTTTTTGATGTCAAGTAAGGGTTGCATGTTTATTGTTTATAAATGATATTTTCCAGGATTCAAATGACAGTGATCTCTGATACACTGGATCAGTTTTCTGCTAAACATGAAGTGGTTGGGATAAAAATTAGCACTTCCAAATCAGAACATATGATTTTCTTTTGGAAAAGAAAAGATTGATATCTGCATGTTGAAGAGAACTGCTACTCCTTGTTCAAGAGATCAGCTTAGGGTCTTGCTCATAAGTGAGTGTAGCGGATTCGAGAGACTGATCAGAGGATGGTTATAGTGATTTCAGTACTGCAGGCAGTATGCAAAATATCATGATGAACTGACTGAGTCATGTGACAAATCTCTCAATGAATCTATTGTTCTAAGTCCCAATCCTTTCTTATTTTTTGAGTTTGGGTAATAACTGAATGATGACATGGCAACATGGCAGATACAAGCAATGGATGTAAAATTGATTCATAAAGCTGCTGCCCTCAACATCTATGACAGAGTAAATACCTCAGCTGTCTTGGATCTTGGAGAATAGCAAACACAAGAGAAGTGAAGAAACAAGCTGGTCACACCAGGTACTTAGAGTATTTGCAGTTTAATCCAAACGCTTTCATCTTTCTAGTTTCAGACTTCTTCAGAATCAAAAATAAAGTGCACAAACACACACAATATAAAGCCATTTCTCCGCCCCTTTCTTAATTAGCTCAGTTCAGACCCACCCAGTTTTTAAAACACAGCACAACATAAAAGGCATAGTACATTCATTTGATACTCTGTTACAGACTCACAAAACATACTAAATATTGCAAATGATGCCATAAAGTTCATAAAAAATCTGCTGCTTTCAATTTCAAATAAGAACTTAATAACAGCCTGTCATTAAATCCAGACTTTTCATCAGAGTTAAGTTTAATTTGCCATTTTAGCTCTTTAAATTCTAAATATTCGTCACTTGGCCCATCCCTAGGTCCTAAGTCAACGTGAGCTATGGCACAAAATTTAAAGGCATGTGTTGGGTTCTCCCTAATATGTCTGTGTAGGGCATTCTTTTCATTATGATGTTTAATTTCATAGATATGCTCGTAGATCTTAGTCCTGAATGCTCTCTTCGTTTTTTCCACATAATGACTACCAAATGTCTGACATACTGCAACATATACAACTTCTTCGGAATAACAAAAATATTTTTAGAAGGTTTAATAGTGCCAAAGTTTACAATAGTAATTCTATCTTGGTGAACTACATGTTGACATTAGGCACATCTTCCACATTTAAAACATCCTCCATCAACCCTTCCACCACGGCTACTCTCCAACATCCCCTTGAAAGGAGCCTCTTTTTTGTATACAATGGCCGTTTTTTTCTCCTCCAAGGAAAATAACTCAGGGTCCGTTCTGAAAATTCTCCAAAATTTTTTGACAGTGTTACAAATGTCATAATAATCAATGCTGTATGGTAGTATCAATGCCCTACCAAAACTCTCTCTGTTCCCTTGTCCAGATGTTTGTAACATGGCAGTGGTGTTGTCCAACAACACGATACACCCCCTTCATTCCTTTTTGTCTGAACCTCACTCATTATATTGACCACCATCTCCTTCAGGTACCCACTTCTAGTTAACATATCTTCCAAAATCTCACATTCCTGGAGAAAATCATCCAGTACAAAAACCATTCTGTCTAATCTTACAAAATGGCCTTTAGCGAAGGCTCTCTTTTGATGTGTAGGGTGCCAACTATTGTAGTGCAGCAGGGCATTAGAATAAGTAGGCTTCCTATAAAGATGTGATGTAAAAACCGTGTTGTTGCAATCCTTGCTAATGGTGACATACAAATAGTGAAGCACATCTCTGTCCATACACATGGTAAATCTCAGAAAATGTGTTGTTTCATTAATATATTGAAATAATTAATTCTGCCTATCCTCATCTTCTTGATAAAATAGCACCACATCATCTAAAAATCGACCATAGAGCACCCAACAGTCTTTAAAAGGTGAATTAAAGAGAAAAAGATCCTTCCACGGGGCTAGCACTATGTTAGCAAAGACAGGGGCACAGCATGCACCCATTGCTACCTCCTGCCCCTGCTTAAATAAATGCCCCGCAAAACTCACAAAGTTATTCTCTAACACAAGCTCGAAGCACGCCCTCAAAGTAGAGACAGTATTACAGTCCATGTTTGTGCTTTTGACTAAGTAGTCACAAAACCAGTCAATCCCATGTTCATGTGGCATGACTGAAAACAAATCACAAATGTCTATAGTTACCATTAGTAAGTTGCCATCATACATTTCTTGTCTAACTTTCCCAAGAAAGTCCCTAGAATCTCTCAGCAATGTTGCCCTGTTCTCAAGCACATTTAACTTTAAAATCCACAAATGTTGCAATACTAAATGTTTTTGATGCTTTTTCATCCACTATTGGGCATGGGGGGTGTGGTGTGGTGATAGATTTGTGAATTTTTGGAATCCCAAAAATTGTTGGGATCCGTACTGTCTCCAAAAATTTGTGTTCCTCTAGAGAAATCTGCCCATGCAGCAACAACTCAACCAATGTTAAATCTACATTTCTGTAAGCAATGTTGAGTTAATTACGAAGACTTCTGTATAGGTATCACTGTATAGTAGTTCAAACATCCTGTTAATGTAGTCATTAACATCAATTATCACCAGCCCCCCACCCTTGTCCGGTTTCATGATTCTAATGTCCCTATTAGCTAAAATTTCTTCAAAAAGCATCACTTCATTGGGTGTTAACTTTCCTATTGTATTATGATCCTGTCCTGATCTAAGTTCACAAATTTCTTTAACACACAATGTCTCAATTAAACTAACCATAGAATGTTGGGGGAGGGTATATGTGCTAGGTCTTTTTAATAGCATTGGTAACACCCCAGTGTCAGCCCCATTTTGAAATTGTATTGCCAAATTCAATTTCCTACTGAAAACCTTTACCTGTGTTGTTTCCACTATGTTAGCCCTTTTAGCTGGGACAAAGTTCATTCCCTTCTCAAACAAGTCAGCCCACTCAGAGCTAATGCTGATGTGACTCAGATTATAAATGTTAAAATCCTCTCCTACATTTTTTATAATGGTAACCTCATTGTCTTGTGTGGTCTCCTCTTCATTAGTGGAAATTAACTGTAAAACTGGACATTCTGTCTCCCCCCATGTCTCTTCCCCCTTCCTCTCTGCTGGTCCTGCGCCACATGTTTTTGGTGGCCCCAGTTCCCCTGGTTGCCATTCTGTTGATCTAAAAGTTGCTGGGATCTCCTTAAAGGGGAGGTCCCTAAAGGGTCCGTTTCTTCTAATTCATTATCCAGTTGGTCATTAACATCACCCATATTAATTTCAAGCATGTCTTGTCCAGTCCTAGACGGTCCTCTAGGGGGGTTGGGGTATGCTGTTCCATTTTCATAGTCTAGCTTATCTCTCAAAAGTTTTTTGTCCTTCCAGCACTTAATGTCCTTTAAACTTCTTTCAACATCACTGAAAACATTATTAAATTCTCTAGTTTTATGTTCAAATAACAAATCATTTTTGATAGTCATTCAGTTTATTTCACTGTCTAACATTTGTAATTGTCTATTATTATCAACTATTAATGCATTCAACAAATCACAGCCTTGTCTACTGAACAGTTGAATAAGCTCATTGTACAAAAACGAGTCCTTAGATAGCCCAGTGGGGTACTTCCACATTTGTAACGCCTTAGGAATTTGTTCACATCTTAAACACTCGCCGAGGTAACTATTTTCAAGTTGAATTTTTTTGTACCTATAAATTAAGTCCTTGAAGCAATTTATTTGCGAGTCCAATGTCCCATTGTCTTTTTGTTGAAAAGAACTCACCCCCGACCAGTTCATATCACCTCTGAGCCATTGCTCAACAGAAAATGCTGGATTCACATTGCTGGAGGTATTAGCATCTTCCTGCCTCTAAGAACGTGCAAGCCAAGTTGTTGAATTAAAAGAAATGGTAGCAGAGTTCTCTGTAGTACCAGTATTATAGTTCCTCTGTGCAGGGGTAATGAAAGATTGCTCCTGGCTTAATGATTCACCAAAATTGTCCTTCCTTGTGCTCAATTCACCATGTAGTCTCTCCACCGTTTGGGTAAGTCCAGCAACAGCTGCCTATAGTGTGGCTATTGACTCCATCATCCATTTAATGACAGGACACGAGGTGCCGACCAACTGGTCCTCAGTCTCCATAAACACAAACTAGTAAGTAAAACCACACAGCAACTCAGCAAACACAAGAGAAGTGAAAAAACAAGCCAGTCACACCAGGTACTTACCGTATTTGCAGTTTAATCCAAATGCTTTTGTCTTACTAATTTCAGATTTAGTTTGTCTGAAACTAGTAAGACAAAAGCATTTGGATTAAACTGCAAATACGTTAAGTACCTGATGTGACTGGCTTGTTTTTTCACTTCTCTTGTGTTTGCTGAGTTGCTGTGTGGTTTTACTTACTATCTTGGAGAATAGCCATTATTAACTTTTGCTTTGTGATGTCAGATTAGCTAGTTTAGGAAACAAATAAGACTGTCTTCCAGTGCCTCCCGCAGGGTGGTGTACCAAGAATAAACCATTGAAAGAAGACAATGTGTAGACCCAGGACATTTTGAAGGAAGTATATCTATCAAGATAGCAACTAAGGATCCAACAGGATAAATTACAGACTGATGCTGACAAGTAGTTCAAAAAATGCACAGATGGATGGATGGATGGACAAAAGCATGTCTGCATGTATGTATGATGTATTTATGTATGTATGGGAATCAATTGATGGGTCTTTCTCAGTCAAGAAAGTCTTAAAAAATACATATTACAAATACAACCAATAGAAAACGAAGACTTGAAAAGATCTGAACAGAGTTGTCTTGTAAAGAATTGCATGTCCATATACTTGATTACTGAAAGATGACAAAAAGAGGAAAAAGTGTACTGGAGAGTATGATGGGAAAAATAAGATGAAGTAACCTGCGTTGGTACTTGGGCCTGGGGCCAGTCCCTTATTACACCTTCATAAGTAATAATTCTGATAGTCTTGCATTAGAAAGTCTGCTACTTTAGCAATGGCTGTATAGAAATGAGGATGCTTGAGTAAATGTTTGAAATATAATAGATTACATCCAGTGCAAGAACAGAAGAATGGTAGATATTTGAAATAAAGCAAGACTGAATGACAAACAAAAGGCTGAAAATATCAGACAGGTAAAATATCTGAACATGAATATTTCTACTGATGCAGTAGCATGTTAATAAAAAGTCTTTCGGCTTTTCCCAGTTAGGGGTCGCCACAGCGGAACTCCGGTCCACTAATGATTGGCAGTGGATTTTTTTGCTGTGCCGAGTTGCCAGCCCAATGCCCAACCTTCAAAGAAGGCACACCCATTCACGCACACACCTACTTGCATGTCTTTAGATGTCACTCAACCACAGGGAGGACATGCAGACTCCACACAGAAGGCACTCCAGCTAAGAATCAAATAGGAGAACCTCTTGCTGTGAGGGGACAATGCTAACCGCTGAACCATCATGGCCCCTGTGCAGTAGCATGTTAGTGATTTGCCAAAACTGTGGATTGGACAGCATGCTGGGTGTTTAGCTGTACTGCCAGGAGAAAAAAATATGCAGTTATATTGCCTGCAGATGTCAGCAGTGAACACTCATGTGAAGTACTGTGCCCATTTCAGAAGACTTGTCTTGATATCAAGCTACAGTAGATAGAAGCTAGATTCAAAGATATGTAATACATTACTGGAGGAATATCAAAAGTATTATAAAGGGAGAAGGATATATAGATGAGCATATCTATTTCCCAGTGTCATCACAGGACTGAGCCAGTACCATCCATACATTCTATGGAAAGGCACCCTTTCATGAGGTTCATGGTGTGATAAATTGCACCCAAGTGGCTATAAGGCCCCATCTGGACTATGAGAAAGATGTACCATAACAGGAAGGGATACCATTCCATCAATTGCCAGATAGTATGAGGCCAAATCAATGTATTGACCTAGCAGAATGGCAATGCCCATGATTCTCACATATAGCACACACATTTGCTGTACCACCATTTTCTGCATGTTAGGATTCCTCATGGTTACCATGTCAAGTGACAAGTAGAGGGGAACAATGACCTCTTTTTTCCTGGATGAGAAACCTTTTGTGATGAGGTGTGCCCTGTAGAAGGATTTGCTGACTACTGTGGCAATGTGATTATCAAAGGAGATACTACTGTCCACCTGTGTCCCAAGGTCACTTATCACACTTTTGGTGTTAAGTACACTACCGCCTATGTAGTAATTCATGGGTACAGATTTCTTACCAAAAAGGATTACAATGCACTTTTGGCATTGAGATTGAGGCCATGGCTTTGACACCAGGCATCTGTCTCAGTGAGGCCCTTTTGTAGGATGCCCACATTGTTAGGAGTTTTGATTATGGCTCCTAGTTTGCAGTCATCTGCGTACTTCATTAGCCAAAGACCTTCTGTGTTAGCCTGAAATTCTGAGAAGTAGATACCAAACTGGAGAGGACCCAGGACTGAACCCTGTGGTACTCCACTTGTCACTGGTCTGAAGTCAGATTTGGAGTCTGCTACTTTCACAGTGTGGGTTCTATCAGTTAGCCAGTTGGCAACCCATCTTGTGACATAGGGATTTATACCTAGTTTAGTGAGTTTATCTATAATTCCAGAGTGGGGGATGGTGACGGAAGCCTTGGTGAGGTCTAGATAGGCTGTGTGAACCATCTTATCCTCATCTATAGCTTTGGTTACTGCTTCAAAGAAGTCTATCAGGTTTAGGAGAAATTATCTTCCTTTTACAAACCCGAGCTGGGTGGGGTCCAGAGTCTGGAGATTGCCAATGTCATTGTTTATAGGTTTCATGATGATATGTTCCATAGCCTTGCAGAACAGGCTTGTCAGGCTAATGGGGTGGTAGTTCCCAGGGTCCGTGGTGGCTTCCCCTTTGTGGAGTGGGATAATCGTCGCTGTGCACCATTCAGTAGGCACAAAGCCTGAGGAGAGGCTATGACTGAACATGGTACTTAGGTGGGTGCCAGTTCATTCTGTAGTTCATGTAGAATGCAACCTGGGATGTTGTCGGGTCCCATGGATGCTGTGTTCTTGGCTTTGGAGAGTGTGGTTTTTACCTGTGCAGCCATGACTACAGGAACTTTGTATTTTTCCAGTATAGGGATGCACCCTTTATAGGCTGAGAGGAGGGTAAAGTTAGCACTGAACCTATATGCCAGGATGTTGGCAATATCAGTTGGTTCTGTATATTTAGTGCCATTGTGCTGCAACTCAGAACAGATCTGAGTGTTGCCATTGAGATTCTTGACTAGCTATAGAATGCTTTGTGGTTGTCTTTAGAATCAGTGGTGATTGTTTTTTCATAACTAGCTTTGGAAGATTCTATAAAGGATCTCAGCTTTTTACTGAGGCTGACCAGGGAGTTCCTCCAATCATGGGATTTTACTCTTTTTTGCAACAGTTTCTTTCTTCTGTTGTAGACTTTGTTTATGGCAGGGGACCACCAGATTGACTTCCTTTTTTTGGAGGATAGCATCTTGGTTCTGTTAGGGATTGCATGATCCATGCAGTCATGTAAGTGCTTATAAAGTGCATTTGTGTAGGCTTCAGCAGTCATACCTCTATTGTCCATCTGCATGGGTGTCATGAAATTTGCAACTTCTGTCTTAAGAAACGTGAAGGTGGGTTTGGAGAAATTCTTTATGGTGGTTTCTGTAATGGGGGGTGGGGGTGGGATGTGGATGTCTGGGGCGATTAGCTTGTGGTCGGATCTGACCAACGAGGAATTGACCTCTGGTGTGGAACACTGGTTGCCCATATTGGTAATGACCTGGTCTAGGATATTGCTGCCCCTGGTGGGGGGTGTGGATAAGTTGATCCAAGGCATTGGAATTTATGAATTCTATAAAACATTAAGCAAAAGAGTTGGTACATGAGTAGTTTTCCCAGTTAATGGTGGGGTAGTTGAAATCACCCATTATTAGGGTATTAGGTTGTACCCTAATATTTTTTAGTGTATCAAGAAATGAGGAGTAGGAATCCTGGGGCATGGTGGGAGATCTGTAGAAAGCTACAATTTAGTTTGTTGTCTTGCCCAGAGTTAGTTGAACTTGGATAGTCTCAGATGCATTATGCTGAGCAACTAGCCTGGAGGCGTGGATATCCTTAATGAATATGGACACACCTCCATCTTTAGTATTTCGGTCCAGGTTAGGTGGCCGAAAGGTGTGGTATGAATTATAGCCTGGTAATGCAGGGGTGCTCTCTGGAGCCATGAACCAGGTCTCAGTCACTGCACATTATAAGGAGTGCCTCGAATGAGGGCATTTTGAGGTTTTGACTTCTAGCCTTGAGTAGCATTACACTCAGATTTTGCTTGCTTGTACCTGTTACGATGGTGAGTTTGTCATTTGAACCTTGCCTAACCAAGTATCCATTCTAGGCCCCCTACTCTTTAGTATCTTTACTAACAATCTCTGCTCCACCTGCTGCACCTCTTCTCTGATCCAGTACACCTACAATTCTACTCTAATTATCGTCTCCGATAACCCTACTGAACTTCACTCCCTCACACAGACTTCTTTTGACACCATTGAATACTGGCTTATCAATAAACAACTCATCCTTAACCCAAAATCCTATCTAGAAACAAGATGTGGGTCACATGGCGTACCTCTAAAGACCCACACTCCCACCAAACCTTCCGGCAACTTAGAAATGAAACTAAAAGAATGATCTTAAATGATAAAAAAAACTTCTTCCTCCACCTCCAACACAAACACCTTAATAATCCACAAAAATTCTGGGCAGGCTTAAACAAGCTCCTGCACCCAGGCCAAGCAACCACCCCCACTCCAACAACTTGCAAACAACAGTGCCCTGTAAACATTGCTAACACATTCAATAGTTTCTTCACAGAAACTATACAATCCCTGGCCACACAATTCAAACAAACAACCAGCCCACTCCACTACCCATGCCAGCAGAATACTACAACTACATCAGATCATCTATTTACCTTTGATCCAGTACCCATATCCTTTATAACATCTCTTCTTAAAAAACTAAAACCCACTAAGCTAGCAGCTGACCTTCTCCCAGCTGAGTTTCTGCAAAAAGCAGCTGAGGCCATTTCCTATCCCGTCTCCATAATCATAAACCGTACCTTGTCAGAAGCCTTCATCCCCTCCATATGGAAAATGGCCCACATTATTCCTCTCCATAAAGGTGGTAGCTCACTAGAGCTAACCAACTACAGACCTATAGCTATACTCTCACCCCTGGCCAAAATTATGGAAAAGTGTGTCCACAAACAACTGATGGAACACCTCACCAAAAATAAAATTCTAGCCAACTCCCAACATGGCTTCAGGCCAAATCACAGTACCACACCAGCCTTACTATCCTTTTCTAATACCATCAATAACTTCAGAAACAATAATAAACTATCATCTGCTCTTTTCTTAGACCTCTCCAAGGCCTTTGATATGGTGAACCACATTCAACTCCTCCATACATTAAAAAAACTATCACTCAGCAATTCCACGCTGAAATGGTTCCAATCCTACCTGTCCAATAGGCAACAGGCTGTTCTATGGCAGGACAAATTATCTACATGCCTACCTGTTACACTTGGAGTTCCCCAAGGATCTATTCTTGGCCCTCTTTTCTTCACCATCTTTGTTAATGACCTGCCCACAATCACCCCCCCATGCCACATGCATTCAATATGCAGATGATTTGACTATCATCAGCACTGCCTCCAACCTGGCAGACCTCACTGCTTCAACCCAAGACACCTTCAACCTAATAGAAAAATGGTTCTCAAATCGACAACTAGTTCTCAACCCCAACAAAACAAAACTACTTACTTTCTCACCCACTAACAAGACTCTTCCCCCCACCTTCTCTATTACATCCTCCAATGGAATCACTATATCACCAGAAGCTCACACAAAGCTATTAGGTGTTACCATTGATAACTCCCTTAAATTTGACACCCATTTCAATCTTACCATCAAAACCGTCAATAAAAGCTTGGCTCTCTCTATAAAGTAAAACACTTTCTCACTCCTCACGCTAAAATTACAATTGCCAGCACACACCTACTATCAACTCTTTTCTATGCCTCCCCTCTTTACAAACCTAAACAAGACAACCCTTAACAAACTTGCTTCTTGTTACAATCACATAGCTAGATTTGCCACAAATTCCACCTTTAGAACGCACCACTGCACTAACTTGAAGCAACTAGGGTGGTTAGAGTTTTCCAGCCAACTCCATTTCAACCAACTCAAAATGGCTCACCAGATACTGTATCACCCAGAGAAAACACCAGCTCTGAAAAACATCATTCACCCCTATATTAACCTGCAATCTTTACGCTCCTCCAATAAGATCTTAGCTCAAACTACCAAAGCCAATAATTCTGCTGGGGATTCTCTATTCTCAAACTTTGTAGGTAAAATGTGGAACTCCCTACCGACCATGCTCACCTCAGAACCCTCACTCCTACAATTCAAAAAAAAGCTTAAACCCCATCTCAATACTCTCTGGCAATGTCCCTGTTCCAAACCTGATTAACCACTATCATTTACCCTTCTCTTACCTCACTATCCTTAACCGCTTTTTAACAAGGCGCCTCGCCTTTGTAACTGACCTATGTTTTTTTTATTTGCTGCTGTTGTTTTTTTTCCCCAAGATGTGATGTATCTTTATATTGTATTTAGAACTCAACTATCTTCCTTTTTTTGCATTAACAATGTTCATATGTCTGTTATGTACTTGGAGCTTTTCTCCCCGGGCCTCCGCTGAAAATGGACATGTATCCAGTCGGACTCTCCCGGTTAACAAATGTAAAATAAATAAAAATAAATAAATAAATAAAGAAAACTAAGCTTCTTCTTTTTCTTCCTAAATCTATGTCCAACCTTAAAACTTTCTTTAGTCTTTCTTCCCTTGACAACACTATCATTCATGCTGACTCCCATACCAAACTTTTAGAAATCATAACTGACGATGAACTGAAATTTGACCATAATATCCAACAATCCATCAAAAAGACCAATCAAAAACTCGTTTTACTGTAGACACAAAAAATTCTTTTCCATCACCTCTAGGACTTTTCTAGCTCAAGCCTACCTCCTCCCTTGCCTAGTCTATGCTTCCCTTATATTTACCCACCTCCAAGCAAATCTTTTACCCAAACTTCAACAAACTTAAGACCAGATAGCCAGAGTTGCCTTAAAAATCCCATCACTGCCTTGCCCTTAACCAACTGGAATGGCTTAAGTTCTCTCAACTACTCCAATTTTCTTAGCTACTTTGCAAACCTGCAGACTGTCCCTCCCTGTCCACTCTCCTATCCCTATACAAACACTCTAAATCCCTCCGTAGCACTGACCAACTGTTACATGACACATACAGGCCTAACAAAACAATAGGCAGATTACTTTATAAATGCTCTGTATCTCAAGCCTGGAGCAAACTCCCAACTAATATATGTTCTATTCAATCCTCATTTCATTTTAAAATTGAACTGAAGAACTACCTTGTAACTCTCCCTCCTGCAGCTGTCATCACCAGACCTAACACATACTCGCCCAATTGTTAGGCCATAAACATTTCCCTCCCCTTACTTTAATATAATTTTCAGAAATACTAGTACTGTAGTGCCTCAGCTCTGCCACTGAGCAATACTATACTTACATCTCATCTTTCTTTCCTTACCTACTATACTCCACCCCTCCCCCTTCGCTCTTCTTATTTTTGGCTTTCTTTCACTCTCTTGACTCCCCTAAACTTTCCTCACCACCCCTCTACCACAGCCCTTCTATTTATTACTCCTTTTTCTTACTCTCTACCAACTTGGTTTAGTCATTAAAGATGTTTAAGAGCTTTTTTTCTGATGCCCTATTGTAAATCTTCATTTTTACTACAAGTTTCTACCTCTTGTACTTTTTAGCTGTTGTTTTTGCTGAATTTTATGCTTTGTTAATTTCCACTACCACACGAATGTATGTTGCTATGTACTCATATTCATATATGGCATGAATGCATGTAGTTATGTATACAAATTCACATTACTTGTAATGTTAACTTTGTTATTGTTATTTTTTGTTGTGGAGCTTTTCTCCTCAGGTCGCGACTGAAAATGAGCCACCAGCCGAGTGGACTAACCCGGTTAACAAAAGACAAATCAATAAATAATTAAAATTCCTAGAACTAATTAATATTTTCTATTGGGAGGAAAATGACATTCTAGTTTATTTTTAAAAATCTTATGATTTATTACAACTGGAATTTCCTCAGCCAATGGCTGTTTTTTTCTGTACTTCCAGCTTTGGAAGATGTTTTTATTATAGCTTACAACATGCCTGACAGCCTGCAGCCTCTAAAAAGGTAGATAGACTATATGAAAATCCTCAGTACTTATTTTCCATCATGGATCTGACCATGCAGTGATTTTCTTGTTGCAGCCTAACAGCTAACAAACACTATTCCTTCTTTCACTGACAAACATGGGAAAGCCTTTGATAGATTTGGAGAAAAAGTATTTTCTTCTATTACTGTTACATTTAGAATTCATAATTATCAAGCTCTCATGTTAAAATTTCTGCTTACTTTTTTGAAAAAAAAAATATATAGGAATATTACTGCCTCTTTTCCTTCTTTTGAGAATAAATCTTCTCTAAATGCTTATGACTTAGCTGATACTTCTTCCAGAGCACCAGCTACTGGCCTGTTATGACAATATTTGCATGGTTACATACTCTAAGTATGCCTGAAGGCATAAAATCTGAAATGTTGAATTCTTGGAGTACCTGTTGCTGAAGTCCTGAAAAATGTAGGATGTGAGAGGGAAACTTATACAAGAAGTAAATCACCTTTTTCAGCTTTCCTTCTCCAGGTGTGTTAAATATTTCAATCATATTTCAGGATCTCTTTATAAAAAGCAAATTAAGATCTAAGATCTTTGTGGTGACTCCCTTCCTCACAGACTGATCCTACTCACAACAGACAAGGGTTGTTTGATAAAACCCAACTCCAAATATTTTCAAGTTTCTGCCTTCGAATGTCAATAGCATTTAAGCATCTTTATTCTGATGATGTGCACCATGCATTGTAGGATGGAAAGAAACTCACTGTTAGAAAATCAGATATATTAACTTATGCAAAAGATTTTCTAGCTGGTGTCACATTAAGAACCAAGACCTTTTGAATCTAGCATTTCTTTGTTTTTAAAATATTTTTGTGAATTTTATCCTCTGGACGTTCTTATTTCTCTATCAAGGTTCATCTTTATGCCATTTTAGCACGTCTGCCCATGGATCCTCCTCTTTCAATTCACTGTCATGTGAAGCTGTTTTTGAAAGGGGATTATATTTCCACCTATAAAAAAGTGGCTTGTTCTTAGATATTAATTTTGCTTTATAAACATTAAGTTTTGTTTATAAACAATAACAAAAGCAAAAGAACTATCATTTATTCCATATGAACCAGCCCCTCAGGCTGATTTGAAGTTCTTATAATGGAAAACAGTGTTACTGATTGCTCTATCTTATGCAAGAAGTTTGTCTGAGTTGCATGGTCTTATGATGTGGTCAATCATATTTAATTTCTTCAAAAATGGGGTTTATTTTAGAATGAATCCTTTATTTATGCTTAAAGTGGTATTCAAGTTTACTTGAGCCAAGCGATACATCTCATTGTCTTCTACCCAGAATATAAAATAAAGGACAATGGATCCTTCTAATTCTGGATGTCCACAGATAACTCAAATACTATCCTGACAGAACTAAAACCTTCAGAGATTCTGCCCAATTATTAATTTCTTATGAAGTTAAGAAATTAGAACAACCAGTGTTGAAAGAAATGATTTTGAAATGGCTGTGTCTTGCTATATATACTCCTGCCATAATAAGTCAATTCTAGGCAAGGTCAAGGCATGCTCTACTCAGGCCTTGACTTATTCAGTGGACTGTAGAAGGGTTCTAGAGGTAGCATCCTATCCTTCTGTATGTGCTTTTTTAAAACACTGCAAAGTAGATTCCCTTTCCAGTCCTAGAACAGACTTTGCTAGGCCCAGGCTCCTGGAAATTCATCTTTCTTCCTCCTCTCTTTCTAGGCTATGATATGTTACCCATATAGCTTAGACTATGACAGTAGTGATCAAATGCCGAACATAGTATGGTGTGTACCTCCCTCGCTCCCTCCCTCCATCTCCCTTATTATTTTATGTTTTTTTGTATGCTAGGACGAGGAACTGTATTATTCTTATCTAGCACTGAACTTTTCAGGGATCTATCCTCCCTCTTTCAGTTGGCATGAAAACTCTGAATGGCTTAGTACACAGAGTGCCAGTTTTCTCCTTGCCTTGCATGAGCTGCCAGTGGTCTGCATGCGTGGAAGGTGCCCTTAAGCTTTGGAAGCTGAATGACTGCTTTATCCCAGGTGAGATGTAACCTGTATAGCTTAGGCTACTACAGCACTGACCTTCTGACCATCTACTGTTATGGTAAGTTTACTTACACACCTGTACTTCTCTCCTTCTGGTAATGTTAATTCCACATTATGCAGAGTGTGCCTTTATCAGTAACTATGGCATTAACCATCTGCTGTAGCCCTGCCAGTGCACATTCTGACTAAGTGTGTCACTGTTCTGAGGCATTGTCTTAAGTATTTCAGTACCGGCATAATTGTTGACAGACATTCTGCTGTCAACGTTAGCCTCTTCTGGTGCATCACAGAATGTGATTGTTTCTGGTGCTAAACGTTGGAGCAAATATATAATTATGTGAATAGTGTCACCTGTGGCAAGCATATGACTTGCTGTTAAATTTATCAAGTCTACAGTTAATATGTGCTGTGTGCTGAGGTGGTATTACAGCTGACATTGCTGGGACACCTGTTGAGGGAACATTTCACAGTTATATGTACTCAGTTACCATTCCTAGTGCACATGCCCTGAAATTGGTAGTGCCAGCAAAAGACTGACCCTTTACATCACCTGTGTGTGGATATTGCCCATCTTTAAAATCAGTGGTGTCCATGCGACCTCAAAGTAACCAGATAGTCATTGACTAGTAAAGACAGAAGGTACTTTGCATCAGGTGTTAAAGTCTGAAGAGTGGAAGGCCCAGTGCCAGTGATACTGTGAACATTCAGAGTAGTTTTACTCCTTGGATGGCTTGCTACATCATTAGCTGCCTGTCTGCACTGAGTGCAAAGGTATAATTCCTCCCACCTGTAGCATTCATGTCAGCCACAGCTTGATTCCACATCTTATGTCTCTGACATTTTGCTGACCTCTTTTCCAAAAAGCTGTTTTCTATGCATCCAACGTGCATCCATGAGGATGTGATTTTTCCCCTGTAGTAAAACATCTCTTCCATACCCTCTTCCATGATGCTGTAACATAGTTTCCCTGTAAATAGAAAATCTGCAGTAACTGCTATACTCCAACTCTTTCTGAGTTAAATCAATTCTGTCCATATATCTGAATAAGTAATGAGACATTAGGAAACCAAAAAAAAAAAATACTTTACTTTCCATTTCTTGTGTGTGTAATACATTCTTCACCTGGATCATATATACTAATGCGTGCATTGCAATGGAGGCCTATGAATACATGGTGGGGTAAGAGAATAACAACTAATGTTTTGATGGGTTATTCCCTAAATGAAGAAATTCTGTTTTCATATTGGTCTTGAATATTTCCTTTGCCAGATAGCACAGTCTGTAATAAGGAACTTTATTGATGTTAAACCTCTGACTTTTAACGGAGTGTGATGTTTTTTTGCATGTAAAGCCAGTAACATATATAATTACTGTACTGCAGTAAGATTTTCCCTGCTTGCCAGTAATACAATGGCTAATCCTAAAGATCTCACACTACTCTGCAATGGTGACAGCCTATTCCTTCTGTTTTTATCCTTACTGTACCTGTTCTAAACCACTTAGTTTAGTCACCACTTTCCATCAACCTTTCCACAAACAGAGTGCACAGCAGTGTTCAAAATGGTGACAATAAGAAAGCTTCTAGAAATTTTATACACATTATGACGTTATTATGTGAGCTGTATGTTTCACCTGTCAGCGCTATCAATCACATTATTGTCCAACTGTGTAACTGCATATTTGTCACTATAACTGAGTTCATACTCCTATGGAGGAGCTGTGAAATGATCATGCACATATATGCACACTCTTTCTTCCTGTGCTTTCTGCTATGAAGTGGATGCATGCAGCTATTCTGTGAATTTACCCACTTTCCACTACTTAGAGGGTGCCAGGGCAGGATGTAAAGTACCTGAGTGGGTAATGTCACACCTCAGTGGATATGGTTTATATCTCATTAGTCTGAGTTTCACACCCACCTCTTCATTCTATCTTGAACCTGGCAGAGATGATGTTCTCTGTATGAGCTCAAATAGACCCCTAAGCTGGTCTGAGAAGAACAAGATCTTCCTTCATTTCCTGCAGCCTACATACCTGGAGTGGTTAGTGGTCCATTTAAAAAGACTCATGTGGACACAGTAAAGGGATGAATTGAAATCTTTACAGGCATCCTTCATATTAAAACCCTATACAGCCATAAGTGTGGTCACTTGAAACAGTGCAAGCCAGAACAGCTTGCCTGTGACTACCGAGGTTCAGGAGTGGAGAACAGAATTTTTTAATAAGTATTACATTTCCATTTCCATTGTAATATAGATATGAGTTATATTATATAGATTCAATAAAAATCTCTGTGAAGCTTACAAATAAATGTCTAATTAAAATAAGTATGTCATTGTTACTATGTCATGAGCATGAGTTTTAAAGAAGTTTGCAGTTTGTATGTCCTATAAAGTGTGACTCTTATTACTAGCTTCTGTTTCATTTCTAGTGTAAACTTGCATACAATGTACTAGGGTAATAGCTGCACTTCAGTGAGAAACATTACTGTTGCAATTGTCTGCTGCTGTGTGCTGCTACCTTGTCATCAACTCAGCTGATCAGATGAAACTTCAGTCAGAAAAGTGTTCACTTGATTTATAACGTCTGCAGAAAACTAACATGGGCCATTGCAGCACCTTTCAGGAAAAGAGGTGGCATGGTATTGATACTGTATTAGGAACTTCCAGAAATGTTTCAACTTGTGCAAATGATATGCTAAGAGGCACCACAAAACCCAGGCTGAAAGGATATGAGAGACTTACTGAACTGCACATTGGTCTTAAGTTTTGTTGCAATACCAGCTGTACTGTTTGTGCCTTTAATCAATGCCATATTTTCAAGTGTACCTAGTGATGAAAATATCAAATAAGTAGCATGCAAATATTAACAATAAAAATGTACATGTTACAATAGGAACATACAATTATAGAAACACTTTGTTCTCATGCTGATAGCACTAAAAACTTGTTTTTAGGCACAGCAACACCTGTAAGACTCTGGCCCTCCTGAACTGGACAATCTTTAGGGATGCAATTGCAGTAGAGAATGAGATTTTTGCCAGTAATTGGATTAATACCATAGCTCATCCTACCCTGCCCAAGGTATTTGGTGCTTGAACATATTCACTGCAAACATTGAGAATGGCCTATTAGAATGTCATTCCATTTGCAATGCATTCCTTTCTTTCTCTAAAGGCATACATATCATTTTGTATCGCATGATGACTCCTGTAGTTAGCTGAAGACTGATAGACAAAGTTAATTTCAATTCTCCTACTTAACTTACAGTTACAGGGTTACATGACTGACTGGCTAGTACTGAATTAGGGAGGCAAACTTGTGTGTGTGTGCATGTGAAGGGTAACAGCAGAGGAAAAAAATGTTATATACTTAGTCCAGTAATGGATATATGAGTGAAGATTATACAAATTACACCTAAAAGTTTAACAGTTGTAGTAAACAGTTTGAAATACACAGCAGAGACATAAATCATTTTCATTAATCCCTTCATTGTTTTCTGTTATCATAGCCCATTATGAGATCAATGACAGCTGCTGCATTTTCCTGAGAAGAGAGATGTGGCTGATCCCCAGGCCTCATGATTAATACTTACCAGCAGCAAAAAAAAAAAAAAAAAAAAAAAAATGAGAGACATGTATTCATAAAAAGGAAACCATATATACTGTTAAAGTTTCATAGTTAACACCATGAAAAAGTAGCCAGGAAATGCAGATCGCTTCTGTAATGAGAGTTACAACAGTGATGCATTACAAATGTATTAAATACAACACTACCAAGTTGTCACTGAAAATGCCAGAAATATCGGTCGTGTATTCCAGAAATGCATATAGTTCTTCAGAAATAACTAAGGAAATCCAGCATTGCAAAGAAATCAAATTTTCCAGTCCTAACAGATATCTTACTGAATCTGTACATATCAATATTTATTGGTATGCTAATTAACTACCGGTGTACATTTAATTCCTTCCTTTTTAAAAATACTGAATAACAATATCACTGTTCTCATTTTTCTCTGTGAAATAAAGGCATTTGAAATTAAATACTTGATTCCTTTTCTTGCTTTCTTTTTTTGGCTCCTTCTGCAGATTCAGTACTTCCTGGGGCATCTGAAATGCAGCTGAGTTAGGTTAGGTACAGATCACCACCACACCTATCCATCCTTGACCTGTTGCATGGGGTGGGAGTGTTGCATCTAGCTCTGTGGAAATCCTGTATTGTAGCAGCTGGGAAATCTGCATCCTGACCTTAAGGACCTGGTGAATGTTGCAAAGCAGAGGGCAGTGGAAAGGCAGTAGGCCCCATACCAAAGTCTTCTGCCGCAGGTGCAGCACTAGCAGCCCTGTTTGCTTTAACTGATAAGACACTAGATGCCTCAACCCTCTCAGTACTGGGGTCCTACTGTCCTGGAAAATTAGGACAGGGGACACTATGAGGCTCTTTGAACTGTGGTAGAATTAGCTGCAAGGTTCACATCACCGATACTTTAGTGTCTGTCCTCCTTCTGTACATATGTGGCCTCTTCCACTTGTCAGCCCACCAGAATGTTCCTACCTATTTTGTCTGTCTCTTATGTTAATGTTAACATACTTATCTCTTCCATAACACTCTGTCCTTTACATTCTTCCCTTCTTCTTTCCCCATCTTCTGATATCTATCATCTATCTATCTATCTATCTATCTATCTATCTATCTATCTATCTATCTATCTATCTATCTATGTATCTATCTATCTCTCTATGTATCTATCTATCTATCTATCTATCTATCTATCTATCTATCTATCTATCTATCTATCTATCTATCTATCTATCCATATGTATGTGTGTGTATTTATATATATATATATATACATATATATAAATATTATACACACATACAAGCACAAACACACACACACACACACACACACACACACACACACACACACACACACACACACACACACACACACACACACAAAAAGGTGGTCTATCCCTAGGGAAAAAAAAATCACCCATCCTCTCCCTTCTCCAACACAAACCTCTTCATTCATTCATTTTGTATACCTCGCATGCTCTCTCTCTCTCTCTCTCTTCTTCCTGTCTGTTCTGTCATCCATATTTCCAAAGTTATAAAAGCCAAAACATGTTGCCCCTATATGGGCACTTTCGAAGTGAAACAAAAGCATATCAATGTTCTGATAAGCTGCTAGCCACCAGCAGTGAACCTTAAGTAGTGCAAGCTCTTGTGGAAATTTCTTGCGAGACTATCACATCTTTGCACTCACTACTGACTGACAGAAATTTACAAAGGCGTTTGTGAACTTGTGCAGCATGTGCACGATATTGTACTTGGTTTGCACCTCAGTTTGTGCAAATTCAGATCTGCCAAATTGTACTGAGTATTCCTTTGTAGGTCTCAGAACTTCATAACCTGTGCTACTTGTTTGCATTTTACATATTTATGTACTGGTGTTGCACAACTATTCATTCAAACATTCGCCTTACACCTGAGCAGTATGGGATTATGAATGCCTACTACAGTCTCAGGATATAAAATCATTGACAGAGACTAGTAGTAAAAAGTAATAGCTTAAAGATAAAGTAAACTCATTTCTGAAACAAAGCAATATATGAAAAAAAATCAAATATTTGTGGGACCTTTATGATTTGTGGCATGGGAAAATAGAAACTAAGAATATAACTCACAAATAACTTTAAATATACTGGGATGGAGTTTCCCTTAAATCTAGCACTACCTGAAACTTAGGAGTGACACCTGAACTAATACCAGTAATATCATCCTTTCACCTGCAGAAGTCATTACACATAATGAAATGTACTAGGCATTGCAAATATTGCCTAGATGAGCAGGCAGCAAACAGATTTTTATTTAGTAGTTTGTGAATAGAGAGATGATAAAATCAGCAAAAAAGGAGTGCACTATTGTTGGAACTAAATTAATCCTTAAGTCTTGGTGAGTACAAGGTGGGCCCTGTATTTACAGAATCTCACCAAGACGACAATGTTATATAGATTGTATTTTATATAGCATATATCATGGATTGACATAGGTTAAAAATGAAAAAATATAGCTGGCTGAACAAGTCCAGGATAAAAAAAAGTGCCCAATCCTGGGGAACTGGTGCCAGGACTGGAAAAAAATGACAGTGCAGAATCCTCAAGACACACAAACATTTTTACACTGGGGTTAGGCCAGACTCAAGGGGAGGATGCCCCCCCCCCCCGTTGTAGAAGGAATTAATAGCAAAAAAAAAAAAGATTACCAGTGCTCAAAATAACCAATAACCAGAAAAAAACACTGATGAAAGGGCCACGACAGATGTTTAGGTAACTTTAATCATGGTCTCAGTAAGTCACAAAGCACACAAATATATACATCTCCTGGATAACCCCTCTCCAGAAACATTTTCGTTAAGTATTCACACTCATTGAGAAACTCATTTTCCACCACAACCATCCTGCTGATTCTTACAAATTGTCCTTTTATAATGCTGTTCTTTTGATGAAAGGGGTGGGCACTGGTATAGTAAAGAAATGAATTAGAATATGTATTCCTTCTAAATATTTTAGATCTAGACATACCTGAATCCTGGTATATAATAACATCAAGGAAATAATAGTCCACAAAAAATTAAAAACTCGACAGCCAAAAATGTGCCATAAAAATTATAGAGTGGTCTATTGAAAATACAGAAGAAATTATGCATTATTACTATTTTGCAAGAAGCCAGAATTTCCAGATAGATGATATTTAAAAGGATTAGGACAGAAATTAGAGGAAAGAAAAATACTTGCACAAGAAAACCTTTCAAAAGCTTCAAATGCAAATGTATGTATATTAGTACAACAGATCCATGAAAAACATTATATAGATCAAGAAACTTTAAGCCGTTTGGAAAAAAAGAAGACAGATCAAGTGCAAAAATATAAAGAACAAAATATGGACATTTTTGAAAGGTACAAAAAATATGGACACGGGAAAGAAAGAGAGATCTGATATGGTGCAATATTTATGTAAAGGAGAAAGTCAAACTAATAAATACAAAAAAGCAGCTCCAGAGATATTTGAATAGAAATATAGGCAAATGCATCAAGATAAAAAAAAAATCACAATGCAAAAAATAAGATCATAAAGGTGGAACACAGAACAGAAAATTAGCAAAGTGCAAGTTAAACAAATAGAAGCTGAAATTATGGAATACCTGTGAAGTAAAGTGTTTAGTTTAGAAAGTGTAACGTAGGTTATATCACAGCAGGATGGAATAATGAGTCCCCAAAGTAAGGAGAAACAGGTGGATAGCAGGAGACATAAGAAGAAGAAATATGGACATGGTAAAAAAAGAGATTTGCTATTGTTTGATACTTTTTCAAAAGACAAAGCAAAATGAATCAATACAAAAAACAGCACTAAAGATATTTGAAGAGAAATATAGAGAAAGGTATCTAGATATGGAAATTTTCACAATACAAAAAATAAGAAATCACAGGGGAAAAGTAGAAAAGAGGATTTGTAATGGAGAAGTTAAAGAAACAGAAACTGGAGTTATGGATTACCTGTGAAGTGAATGCTTTATTATAGAAAATTTAGTTCTGGTAATGTCACAACATGATGGAAAAATGAGTCCCCCAAATTAAGGAGAAACAAGTGGAACAGGAAGCATTGATTATTTTCCTCATGAAGAGACTCTGGAGACTTCAGTAGGAAACAAAAGTTAATTTGGAGTTGCACAGCAATGGAAGGCACAGGAAACAGTGGCGTCTCTGACACAGTCAGTGTTGTGGAATGATAGACCAGCGAGTTCCCATATGAAAGAGCAATGGATGATGCAGGATAAAACTGAAGAGAGTATGTCACTGGAACTTTCTGTAGAATACCTGCAGGAACTGGAGAACAAAGAGTGCCCCTCAGTTTAGGAAAAAAAAAACAATCTAAGGGAAGAGTTGTTTGATTTAATAGAGATAGAAAGAAAAAGACTATAAAAAATCAATATGACTCAAAATGCTAGAAGTTTGATAAAATAAATGAACAATGTAATTAGGACTATTCACAGAAATTCATGTGATATAACAGGTCTTCTTCTTTCGGCTGCTTCTATTAGGGGTCACCACAGCAGATCATCTGTTTCCATTTCCTCCTGTCCTCTACATCTTGCTCTGTCACACCAACCACCTGCATGTCCTCTCTCACCATATCCATAAACCTTATCTTAGGCCTTCCTCTTTTCCTGTTACCTGGCAGCTTCATCCTTAGCATCTTTTTCCCAATATACTCTGCATCCCTCCTCAGCACATGTCCAAACCAAGGTAATCTTGCCTCTCTGGCTTTGTTTCCAAATCTTCCAACCTGGGCTGACTCTCTAATACACTTATTCCTAATACTGTCCACCCTTGTCACACCCAGTGCAAATCTTAACATCTTTAACTCTGCCACGTCCAGCTCTGACTCCTGATAAACCCCTGGCCTTAATGGCTGTGTTCCCTTAAAACCTTTTCTTAAAAATAGACGAGCAATGAGCTATGCTCACTTATGACCTGTTTTCATTGCCAGACACCTTAGGTATACTGACTTAGGCTCTGATGTCCCATAGAAAGTGTTGAAATGAAATAAAAAGAACTGCCCTAAATGACCATCTTTATTTTTATTTTTAACCTTTTTCTCTCAAATCTTGGCTTTTATGCAGAGCTTGTTCTTTTAACTAGAACCTACTGAAAAGACTTTACTAATATTCCTTCTGAAAATATGTCTGAGTCTGTCTTAGAAACGTCAAACTGTTATGTTGTTTTAAACAAAGAGTTTTAAATAAAGAGTTTTAACTTCAAGCTATGGATGTGTGTACCAATGGACTAACTTGATTGGTTAGCGTTCATCATTCACTGTAGGTTGTTTCATTGGATGATACCAACTTTTAAACACTGAACCCAGCTTACCTACTTGGATCTGAAGAATGCTTGAAAAAACTGAAAGCTCTTGTCCATTCTTTACATCAGAAGGGTTCTTCACTTTTATGTTTGTTTTTTTTTTTCTGTTTTTATGACATCCACATGTTTTAAAGCTGTGGAATTACGCCACTTGACTTTTACAACAGCAAAGCTCTATATTTCATATATTGTGGATTCAACATGGTAAAAGCCTGTTATTGAAGCTGTTGTTTTGAAGCTGTCTTTTCACCATTTTGGTTGTTTAGCAAGTTTTGAATACTCAGATGAAATACTAACACTTGTGGTGCAATGCTCTTCCAATATTTACATTGATTTACTAAGGTGATCTGAGAAAGTGTAAATGAGTGTGTCCCCTAATACTTCACAATGTTTATGCACATCAGTTGCATACATTAATTACTTCTCTCATTTCAGTGATGTTATAACCCCTTTGAAAATTTTGCTTCAGCTTTAAATGTGGCATAATCACAAATAAAGTTCGGCTTAACTTGTTTAAGGTTAAATGGGTGTTTTAATCAGGATTTTTTTTGAGCTCCATGATGAAAGTACTGAGCCATGGCCTCTACCATAGTGCATTGAGGATCAGTGCTTGTTTTCACACTCAGTTGTGTTAATGTGGGTGCCTGAGTGCAATGATTATGCAAATGAGGGCCCAATGCATGCATTTCAGTACCACTTAGTATTTTAAACTTTTGGCTAAAATTTCACGCTGCTTTGCTCGCAATGTAATGCAAACACTTGGGAATCTATGTGCAGTAGTGGCCATGTGCAGTTCCACTAATAGGGCTGGGGAAGAATAGTAATTCCAGACAAAACTTACTGGAAGTGAGTCACTGAAATGCATAATTTACTGCTATCATATTACAAGAAACAGGGTTGCCCTAAAACTTCTATTTTTAAATACCATCACACACTCCATATACCAGTATACACACACACACACACACACACACATATATATATATATATAATATATATATATATATATATATATATATATATATATATATATATATACACACACACATATACATATACACACACACCATATACCACTAGTCATGCAAAATGACCTAACTCCATTTGCACAACAGCTGGAACATGCAAAACAGGTGTGTCCACACATTATCAACCAGTTATCTCTGCATATTAATGCATCTACCAGTATGGAATCTAAGAGAGAGCTTAGAGAATGAAGGTGGTGTGCTGAGGAGTTGAAAATCTTCCTCCATGTCTCCATCAGCTCTACAGTACCAGGTTTCTTGAGGAGGGTCACCAAAAACCTCAACCTAAGTCAGAAATCTAGTCCAGCTTGGCACAAGAGCTGACATATGCCATAGCCATTACTCAAAATTGTAGACAATGCCACCTCCATTATAATGATTTAAAAAGAAGAAATCCCAACCTCTTGGGTCAATGGGAGGCCAAGGTGTAGGAGCAGCTGCCAGCAGTATATGTAAACTATGGCTTATCTTCATATGCAAACTGCTACCATTGCCATGGAAATAGCTAAAACATCCCCATGTCTTTCTCTACAGCCTCAAACAAATTGCAGAACATGAGCTGCTGCACAAGAGATGAGAGGAGTGCCTCAGGGAGCACAGGGGTGAGTATACCTGTAATTGATAGTATAGGTGTGTATGTCAGTTATCCAGTCAAATGTTATGGCAATAGTCGGAATAGGTATGGGGGGGTGGGTCCTGCAGGGTTGATGTGTTTTAGCTTCCAGAGTACTGCTTTATTTTTGAAAACATGTGATTTCCTTGGACTAACCATATTTCCAAGCAGTATCATGGGCAATAGTTACAGCTTTACCATACAAACAAGTCAAGTGTTGTAGAGTGTCAGTTGTTCAGGATCTATTCTACAATGCTAAGGTATTTATGATGCAAAGGTAATAGTTCAATGCAAGTGCAGGGGCTAAAGGCTATGGGTTTAAGATCTCTATTGGTTGTATTTTTCCACATTATTGTTACAGTGAAGTGGATGTTTTTCATTAATTGCTTTATAGTACATTTAAAGTCGTCAAATACAAGTTAAGTTTTCCCAGCATTTCTTGACCATATTTGCACTTGTCTCAGCCTTTTTGCTATCCTTTCCATTCTATATATTTATTTGTTTTCCTGTTTTATTTTTCTCCATTTATTTTACATTTATATGCAGCAGCATCCAGCCAAGCACCTTGCCACTGTCCAGATGTATCAGGCTACCACCAGTGGCTAGTATACCACTGTCACTAATGGCCATCGATGTAACTAGCTGTCACTGTCACCTCCTCACCTCCCAACAGGACCTGTAGTGCATACTACACCGCCATCTTCTCACCTCCCAGCAGGGCCTGTAATGCATACTGCCACTGTCACCTCCTCACATCCCAACAGGACCTGTAGTACATACTAAACTGTCACCTCCTCACCTCCCAGCAGGACCTGTAGTGCATACTACACTGCCAACTCCTCACCTCCCAGCAGGACCTGTAGTGCATACTACACTGACACCTCCTCACCTCCCAGCAGGGCCTGCAGTGCATACTACTCTGTCACCTCCTCACCTCCCAGCAGGACCTGTAGTGCATACTATACTGTCACCTACTCACCTCCCAGCAAGACCTGTAGTGCATCCTACACTACCACCTCCTCACCTCCCAGCAGGACCTGTAGTGCATACTGCCACTGGACCTGCTGAAGAAGTTGCTGCTAAAGCACTTGCAGGTAGCAGTTATAGTAGAAATCACATGTAGGTCAAAGCAACAACTGGAGGAAAAAGTGGGAGACTTATTAACAGGTGGTTGGATGTCCAAATCAGCCACTTAGACATCATCACCAGTGACTCACTGAGTCATGTCCAGGACCAACTCAGCCTTACTATCAGAACCCAGCCCCACTGGTGAGGGAGCCTAGAGTGGTAATTAAGCTTCTACTGGGGCTAGGCTGGCAGGATCATCCTATGTGCACCCCATCCTATCCCACCATTTCAGTGACTCATTGAGTTATTTCCCAACCCTACTCAGCTTTGTATTCAGAACCCAGGACCAGTGGTAAGGGAGCCCAGGGTGGTGATTAATATGTTCATCATACTGATCACTGCTGCAGTAGCCTTAGCTATATGAGGGTTATGTGCTGCCAAGGATACAACAGCCAGCCAGCATCCAAACCTTCAGGGCACCTTCCATGCACTCAAACTGTCAAGCAGCTTGAAATGAGCTGACTAAGACACATCTGGGTGCGAAGTCCTTCTGATCTTTACTGCCACCAAAGACTACATTCCTCTGAGGCTTTTGAGGATCGACAATCAACTTGTGCTTTCCTTTGCTGGGCAGAGAAGTTTCCTTTTGGAAAAAAAAACCTTCCATTTTCTTATATTTACCGATGTTTATTACTTTCCTATTCAGGAAAGTTATTTCAAAGCTGGGAGTATTGTGTTTTAATAGACTGTTTCAGGACTCTAACATACATTTAAATGGAGCACTCATTTTTTTCTTTTAGTTTTATCATAGTGTAAATTAACTGATAACATAATTTCTTTGAAGAATTTGTGTTTAATTTTTCATTCTGGGGCTGCCATAGTGTTTGAAAGTGCTTTCTACTGTGTTTTCTCTGTCAAAAAAGTAACTTTTGTGGACCAGTAGTTTTAGTGGCATTTGCTGCTTGCTTTCCCTAGGAAAATGGCACCATTCTTGGTTTTACCATGGAACAGATTGTCAGTATCATGGTTGGTCCTTCTTCTAGCAACAAAAAAAAAGTTAAGCAAACAGCCTTTGCCACCACAGCAGAATAGACATTTTCCTCAGCCACAAGTGGGTGAGTCTGCTGTGGCCATTTATTGTACCTCAGACTACTCATCTTTTACCCTGACTCCCTCTGTTGTAGCACCTGCAACCACTATAGCCTAGAGGTTAGCCACATCTTCTGGGGCTGTTGGAATCCTCTCAGTGGGCAAGGGAGAACTACTCTTGTTGGTATTGATAGACGGAACAGAGAAGGTTTCCCTATTATGTCAGAATGCTGTGCCCATCCCTGGGGAAGTGGTGGATGCTGCTCATAATATGGTTTGCCCTATTTTTCCTGTCAAAAAGAAACAGATCACCAAACATGGATCTGCTCCTCAAAAATATCTTTGGATAAGAATAGTTTACTGGGTCTGGCTCAAGGTTTAATTTAGGCTATTGATCCTTTTTGTAGAGTAGTTTCTGGCAAAAGAAAGAGGGATGCCTCTTTTCCTGAAGATATTCAAGATTATGAATCTGAACAGAAAGATGGAGGGATGGATTCAAGGTTTTGTCCTCAGATATCTGATTCAGACTAAGTGCTCAGTTTCTGATTCTTCCTGTGGGGGATTCTCTTTCTCTGAGACTATTGCAAGAATGTGCCAGTATTTTCAGTGGAGAACTCTGTGATTTCACATTCCCTCAAAAATACTGAGTTGTTACAGAAGACTTTTCGAGAACCTACATCCATTTCTCCTGTCCTGTCTGCTTTAAATAATGTGTGTCTTACTGTGTGCAATTTTTCTGATAGTCAGCCAGTTGTACCTTAAAAGGCAGATAGAATGTATAAAGTTTCTCAGTCTTTTAAATGTTTATATACCATTTCAAATCTGAGCTGGCAGCTATAGCCTTAGTTGAAGCCACTGCCGTTAAGCACTTATTTAATTCCAATCCTACTCTTTCTAATAAGGGTGGGAAAATGTATTGATACGTATGGGACACAAAGTGTATACTTCTGCGACTTTGATTTCCAGAATTTTAAATTGTCAGACTCATATGTTAAGGTTTCTTCTGACATTGTGAATGTATGATGAATGTTTTATATACATTTTCTTCTTGTAAAGAAAAAAAATGCTTTAAATAACAGTTTCTTATACTGCACAGTTCGGTACTCATTGTTTGCAGTCTGTGTGTATGTCTCTGCTCATACTTCTTCCAGGACTTAGCCACTGGCACTGTCATAAGGAGGTTTGCTTGGATGCATTAAAAAATGAGATTTTAAATTCTTCCTTAGATAGAGATTTAGTGTTTGACCTCTCCCCTGCAGAGGTGATCAAAAAGTGTGATGAAAAGGGCAAGTAGATCCAGGGAATCTCTAAGATGTTTCAGCCCTCCTGTCCAAGGGATTGTCTTTCTTCTTATCCTCTTATCCAGTCTTGGCAAAAAAAAAACAAACAGAACTAACAGTTTCAACAGAATTCAGGTAAACAGACGTTTAAGAAGAAACGCTGCTCCAAAGTCACAAAACGGTATTTTAATAAACCAAATATAAGTGCTTTTGTTTCCAATACTACAGAAACATCACCAAACAAATACACTACTACCTCACGTCCTTTAAATACCATAAAAAGCTAAATCTCTCTTCCTTAGGAGGGTGGAGCCCAAGTGCAAGACATGTTATAAAGCATCTTGTGCAACATCTCACTTTTTAAGAAAGGTGGTGCCAAAAATACAAAATACAAAACATTTTGTTACCTTCATAACAAATAAAATCCTAGTGCATGTTGAATACTAAAAACTAAAAACATATGCAGACATAAATACTGATGCCAATAACAAAAATTGCATTAATTAGTTTATATACTAAAAAGTACATATTATTTGATGATAACAATCAAACAGTACCTTCTTTCAACTTTAAAATGGGCTTGATCAATACACAGTCAGATGTTTAAGAAGTGGCAAAGTGGTTCCAGAAAGAAGTTTCAAACCTGCCAAAACCAAGGACAGCCCAGCAAGTCCGAATGGCTACTCAAGAGACCTTGTGACCCTCACCCACCCTGGCCCCTTTTCTCTTCCAGAAAGTCTGAATCTCAAATTTTCTCTTTGGCAACAGATTGTTTCAGACAAATGGATTCTGAAAATCATTCATCAAGGTTACAGATGGCAGTGGGAGGAAATTCCTCCTTTCCAGTGGGTCATTCTTCATCCTGCAGATCAGACACTTTTGCTTCCTCCTATTCTTCATCACATTGTCCCAAGGAGTGATAAAAGCAGGTCCTTCTTCCCAGGTAGGGAAGGGGCTTTATTCAAGGCTGTTCTTTGTGACAAAAGAAAAAGAAAATGCTTGTTGATCAGTTCTGCATCTTTCCTTCCTAAACCTGCTTGTGATAGTGCCCAAATTCAAAATGATGTAACTTCAAAACCTATTACCTTTTCTTCCTCTTCCAAGTTTCCTGGTAACACTAGACTTAAATGATGCTTATCACCACATCCCTATCATCCAAACTTTAGGAATTTATTATGGTTTTGCGTGTCTGGATCACATTATCAGTTCTCTGCCTTCTCCTTTGCACTAACAACTGCACCAAGCATGCTCACAAAGTGTCTGTCTCCAGTTGCAGTTCATTGCAGGCTACAGTGTAGCCACATTTTTCAACATTTAGATGACTTGCTTATCTTTGCAGAGACTTTTTCAAAATGTCAGGAGTCTCTCCCTCTCTCTCTCTCTCTCTCTCTCTCTCTTGGGTTAGAGATCTCCCCTTCCACAAGCTGTGATTCCAAGAGAATATTCAAAAGACTTTCTTGAATCCCTGACATGGGATTGTGTCCCTGGGATGTGAAATAGGCACTTCAGTTCAAAAAGCTTTTCTTCCACAGGAAAAAATATATCATTAATTAGATCAGTGTCTAAGGTTTTCCACTCAGACTTCAGTCACTGCAAGGGAATACCTCTGAATTTTGTGACAGTCTCTCCTTTTCTCCATTCCTGCTTCAAAGCAGTCAGCCATCATGGACACTTCGGACTTTGCTTTGGGAGCAGTTTCAGTAGGGATAAAAGTGTAATGGGTGTGGGACACAAAGGACAGTTGTAAGCACATATCAAGGAGATGCTTGTCCTGATCAAGGCACTCAACTCTGAGCCATCTTTGGTCCCTGAGACCTTTTCAAGTGGTTACAGACAATACCACAGTAATGTGGTACATCAACAAGGAAGGGAGGACCAGGTAATGCCCCCTTTGCAGACTAACCACAATAGCTTTGGATATAGCTTCAGAGTACAATCTCACTCAACAGTTCTCCTACATTCTTTCAGAACAAAACTATTTGGCAGACAAGCTGAGCAGGACCAGGGCAGATACTGACAAATGGTAACTAGATCAGGGGGTCTTCCAAGAGTCGATCTATTTGTCATGAGTTCCTCAAGTAGACCTCTTTGCCTCCTCTCTGAACAACAATCTGGTATAATTCTGTTCCAGGACTCCATGCAAGGAAGGCTGGAAGACAGATGCTTTTTCTTTTCTTTGGAAAGGAATGTTCCTGTATGCCTTTCCACCCTTTAAACTAATATGCAGGGTATTTCTGAAGATTCAGAAGGAATCTTCCAGGATCATTGTGGTGACTCCCTTCTGACCAGGCAACCATGTTTCTCTCTTGATATGGAGATGACCAGGTGCAATTACCACAAGCTTCCTCCTAGTATGAATCTACTCACACAACAATAAAGGTCTTTAATACATGCTGACATCAATCATCTTCAGTTGACTGCCTGAATGAGAGGGCCTTAATTCCCTTTAGGCACCTGTTTTTGAGGATGTGCAGCAGGTAGTAATGGAGGCAAGAAAGCCTGCTACTAAAAATCATATATTAACCAATGGAAAAGGTTTTCTAGCTTGTGCCAGCAACATAACCAACACCCATTCAGGACTAGCTGTTCTCTGGTTTTACAATATTTGTGTGACTTACTATCTTATAGCCTTTCTTACTCCTCTATGAAAGTTCATTTCTTGGCCATTTCAGCATGTCTGCCTATGGATACTCCTCTTTCAAGACAGTCTTATGACAAAATATTCTTGAAAGGGGTGTTGCATAAGAAGCCTCCAAGTAAATCAGTGGTCCCTCCTCGGGATCTTAATTTTGTGTTAGAGAAGCTAACACTTGCTCCATTTGAACAAGCTAATTTGGCTGACTTGAGGTTCTTGACATGGAAAACAGTTTTACTGATTGCTCTAACCTCTATAAGAAAGGTATCTGATTTGCAAGCTCTTATGGTGAGGCAAATCTACCTCATTTTCCTTAGGGACAAGGTTTCTTTGAAAATGAATCCTTCTTGTATGCTGAAAGTGACATCTGAGTTAACTTTAAACCAAACCATTTATCTCCCTGTTTTCTTTCCTCAACCTAAAAATGAGGGAGTAAGGATACTTCATAACTTTCATATCAACAGATAGCTCAGGTACTATCTATCACAACTTATCATTTGTTGTGAAGGTAAGAAGAAGGGACAACCTTTGTTAACAGAGGCTATTTGCAAATGGTTGTCTCACTCTGAAAAATCTATTCCAGGCAGGGTCAAGGCCCCATCTGCTAGGGTCCTTGGCTTCATTTATGGATTTTTGGAAAGAATTGCTAATTGGTCCTCTGTATATACTTTAACAAAGCACTCTTGGCTTGATTCTGTATTTAGGTCTAGATCAAGTTGTGCTAGGACCATTCATCAGGGGTTTCTGGACTCTTCTCCTTCTATCTCCAAAATGTAGTTAGCTATGATAATCTACCCATATAGTTAAGGCTACTGCAGCAGTGATCAATATAAAGAACATAGACTAAACTGCATCTATGGAACAGGCTCCCCATCCATGTGAAGCAGAGTTCCTTTCTAACCCAATTCAAGTGCAACTTGGACAATTGGATGGACACAGGTAACCTGTAAATGGTTCCTCTTCTAGGCCAATGCTTACAGTTATTAAGGGTATCAGAACTTGTCAGAAATGTGGGATGCATGACTAGGCTTAAAAAGGCCCATGTGGTCATTAACCTAGTAAACACCTATGAACCTATAGTACAGATGTCTAAGCTGAACTTACCATAACCGTAGATGCTCAAATGATCACTGCTGCAATAGCCGCTCCCTCCCTCTATCCTCCTTTTTTTTTGGTGTTTTATTTTTCTGCTGAGATGTGGACATTTATTTTTTGTTATTCCAAGCATAGTCCTTGTAAGGTTCAGCCTCCTTCTATCTGTTGGTAGAAGAACTGTGAAGGGCTTCATGCTCAGACTTTTATTTTAGTCAACTTTTGTTGAGCTGCTTGATGGTTGGAGCACGTGGAATGGGTTCTGAAGCATTGTAAGCTGACAGGATGTTATATCCTGAGCAGGATCTAATCCCCATATAGCTAAGGCTACTGCTGCAGCGATCATTCAAACATCCACTGTTATGGTAAGTTCAACTTACACAACTGCACTTTCCTCCTGAATCATGGCTGACAGGGACTTCTGCTGTGCATTCCATCCTATCTCACCATCCTGGTATTCCTCTCCTTTTTGTGTCTATGTGTGCCCCTGATTGTTGTGCAGTTCTCCCCATCACCATTGTCTCTCCTTTATGTGTCTGACATCTCCCTTGTTACTGTGTTCTCGCTTGCTCTCGCTTACTGTGTCAGCACTTCCACTGTCACTCTTGTCTGCTTTCTATGTTTGTTCATGTGTCCCCTTCTCTTTATATATCTGTATCTATCTATCTATATATATATATATATATATATATATATATATATATATATATATATATATATATATATGAAATGGGAACCTGACCATAAAGGTTTTTTTCTCTTTCCCACCTCCATCCTGTTGACTTTTTTCCACCTTATGATCTACCTTCTGTTTGCTTCCTCCTTTTTGGCATTTTCTTATATTCTCATTTCTAACCTTTAATTTGTTCAAAAAATCGATTAGTACTCATGCCTCGTGCTCCTTTAAGTCTGACACATAACTCTTCCTTCTTGCCACTAGTGTGCATGTAGGATCAAGCAGATCATTGAAGTGCAATCATGACAAGCACTGCTGGCACATGCATTGCCCTGCTACTATAACAAATTTACTACCTTATCTTTCCACAGTCCTCCCTGTGGGAGCCAGGATGTGAGATATGTAATCATTCATAGTGAACGCCATGCCTTTGGCATCAAAAAAAGGCAAGCAGTGATGAGTCAGCCGTAACTGTACCCAAAGTCTTTCTGAATCTCACCCTATATGTTATTTATGAATTTTGCTAAAGGAGAAGTTTGTTTATTTGTGAAAGATGAACTAGACTGATTGTAGTTCTGTTGATTAAAGCAGCATTTCTCAAGTTCCATTTTTAATCAAAATTAATGAGTCAGATTAACAGAAAAATTTCAGTCAAAATTCAGAAAGATGCAATTGTGAGGAAATCCAGAGGCTGGTTTGGCTGCAATAAGAAGGACCTCATTATCAGCTAGCTAGTGTACTACTCATTGCATTTGCTTAACATTAAGACTGTCAGACCTGACCGGAGCATTGTTTTCTCCTTGCACTTGCATTCCATACCACACACACACACACACACAACTATAGATATATATATATATATATATATATATATATATATATATATATATATATATATATGTGTGTTCCGCACACACACACACACACATACATATAGGAACAACCCCCTAACCCCATGAGTTTTCTGAACTTATCTGCACCTCTAGTGCTTCCAAAGGAGTGAATGGATGGCTACTGCCTTTTGTTGGCATTAACTTTTTCCTCCAATGGTAGAAAATTACATAGTCAAGTCATTCTCTAAATCACTTAGTGGCATAAATTAGGAGCTGCAGGTATTTCTGGGGGAGACCATTAGCATGAGCAAGACTATCAAGACTGCCTCCAGACTAAGGCATACACAGAGGAGAAATCTCATCCGTAGGGTGGTCTAACAATCACAAAGATTAACATGTGAGAGAAAATGATTGAGTCAAAACTTTACACTTATTGTAAGCTTTTCTGATTTCCAAAAACTGTTTCTTTCCAATTGAAAGCACCTTCTACCCTGGGGGGGGGGGGGGGTCTGAACATTGGTACTGATATTTTAGCTCCCAAATCATTACATTTTTGGGACAGCAATTTCCCAGATGCAGTGGTTTTAATTATGGAAGTGTATGACATGCATATTTGAAGAGCTGCATTTTTCAAACTTAGATTTAACTACCTTGTCTGCTACTGGATTAGACAAGTGATCGGGTGAGAATGTTTTGAGATACTATGGAGAAAGTAATTTAAATGAAAATCACTTGGAGAAGGAATATATATTAATGTGGACTCATACTGCAGATGTATATTAATACTCACGGGGGAATTTTGGGATTGTACATACTTACCACTTGTAGGAATGTAAAGTAGTGGTCATGCCTAGTGTAGAATGCTTTGTTTTCCCTCCTTGTAGCACTGTAAGGTAATACTCCTCCCTAGGTACCATATTGTCTGTTCTTCTCTCATGGTACTATAAGGTAATACTCCTACCTAGGTACCATGGCGTCTGTTCTTCTCTCAAGGTACTAGAAGGTAATAGTCCTACCTAGGTACCACATCGTCTGTTCTTCTCTCATGGTACTACAAGGTAATACTCTTACAAAGGTACCATGTCGTCTGTTCTTTTCTCATGGTACTACAAGGTAATAATCCTACCTAGGTACTACGTCGTCTGTTCTTCTCTCATGGTACTAAAAGGTAATGTTCATGCCTGGATTTGAATGCCTCCTATTTCCACCATGTAGTAGTCAAGGTAATGATCACGTCTGGGAAGAATGCTTTCACTCCATCCTTGTAGTATTACTGCAAGATTTTTGTAAGGTACTGCATGTCCCAGAGGTAGAGCCTTTCTGTTCCTTCCTTATAATCCTATAAGATGATGTTCATGCCTGGGGCAGAATGCCTTATACTTTGTTTGTATAGTAATGTGAGTCAATGCCTATGTCTGGGATAAAATGTTTACTACTCACTCCTCGTGGTACTAAAGGAAACATCCATATCAGGTGTAGTTCTGGTGTCATTCACTTGTTTACAAACAGAAAAAAAAGAAGAAAGGAGCTTATGATCCCTATAGGAAGAAAAAAAAAACATTTCTCACTACTGATAGTTCAGGAAAGCAATGTGAAAACATTATTCTAAGAGATTATGCCATATCTAGAAGAAAAGGAACTTAGCTAAATGAAAATTCAGGGCAGGACATTTATGGCTTTGAACACACAGAGTAGAGAGAGACATATGCTCCTTTCTCACACCTCAGATGTGTTGCTATCTTAAATGTTACTCAAGTACTTATTTATATATTACCCATCTTTTAATGAATATAAGAATATCCACTATATTAACACTAGTCACAATTACACATTGTACAGAATGTATGTATATGCACTATGGCTATAACTAATGAGTCACGTGCCTTACATACAACAAAATACCATTGCAATGGACTTTAGTATTAACTATTTATAGTTTTTATATCTGAGTGTTTTTTGATTAATCTGGCAAACTGTGTATACTAATTGCAGTCACTTCATATGACTGAACTACCCTACTTTTGACTATCACCAACCATACAAGCATTAATGCCCATGGGCTGACAGAGATCTAACATGAACTTTGAATTACTTTCAGGACACATTTTAGGTTTTGGTGATTAAGTAATTACTTCTGGAGAAGATTTTACACAGACCCCCAGTGTGTCCTGATTTTTACCTTCTGCCAATTAATCTGGAAGTTTCTAGCAGCTTTGATAGCTGTCTTTGCTTTCTTCTGTAGAGCTGTGTATCAACTCCTTGGACAAAGAAAGCCCTTGGATGAGTATGACAAGGTTTAAGTTCTTGGACTGTAATTATGACTAATTACCCAAATTTTGTTCCACAACTATTTTCACATACTCTTTGTCTAACTCTTCCAAAATGAAAAGAGGTTTGCTGTTTAATCATAAATCTTCCTTCTGAATAGTAGCACTAATGCTGGTTGCATGCTTTCTGGTATTAATAAGGAAAACAATGGGAGAAACTTGATCCTCAGCCTTCAACCCATTACCAGTCATGTTAGTGAAACTCCCACAGCATATAATGGTGGGCTTCTGTATGGGGACAATGACAGATAACAATACTGGTAGTACTCATAGTCACTGTGCTTAACTGTAACAGGAGTTCACATGGGCTGTACCTGAGTGCAGCCCAGGCAAAATTCATAGGCAGTAGTATAATGTAGGTGCAGCAGGTTTAGTACTTTTAGAAAAAAATACTTATGCAGATGAGGGAGTAATTACATGTAATGAGGATTGACTGAAATTTCTGTGACTATCTTCTGAAAATAAGGTAGCTTCCTCTCCTCTGTGTGATTCATGGCCCCTTTTTTACGTGCATCAGCATTGTGCATAGAAGCCTTATAAAAAGGCAAAGTCATGCTTTTTTATCTATTTTCCAACCTGAAAAGATTCTTGCTATTACTGCTAGCTTGGTTAGCTGTTTCCCATTGTGAGCTGCTTGTCTTGGGTGTGCCAAAGCCACTGGCACCCAGCAGCTAAGAATGCAAAACTCTAGGAAAACATCAATGCATTTTAACTTTGCTGATTAAGACATTTTGCATAGATTTAGAGTGGCCAGGAATATAGTGCATTTTAATGAATGTATATAACCCTCAGATGAGGACTGGGGATGTATGGTCTTCCTATACCTGTGGATACCAGGGTATGTACAACCCTCACTATATTTGCCACAGGGACCTTACAGAGACAAACTTTGGGCATGTTGGGTATCTCACAGCCTTCTTCCTTGAGGATATTTTAGCAGTTCCTTGACATACTCTTGGTTCATGTTGACCAGTATATTTATCTGCCAGTGAGCCTCAGGACCGGACCAAAACAATTAGTGCCTTCTACAGAAAGGCACATTTTCCTGACATGCTTAGTGAAACAGATGATAACCATGTTGCCATTAGGGCCCTTATGAATCATGGGGAGAGTGGTATCAGAACAGAAAAGGCTCCAGTTCCATACTTTCAGTAGTGTGTGTGATGCATGGGGATGCAGCACTAATGTGTTGCCTCCTTATCCTGGCAGTGGACATGATTCACACATCTACCACAAAAGCCCACTAAATCACCTCTTCCTGCATAAGATACTCCATGTCCACCTTCTAGGTAAATGCAAAGTTTTCCTGCAGTTAAGGTACAAAATGATTAAATTCAACACAGTTCATAGTAGAATAATCTCCTTAACTGTAAAAGAACATGTATACGTGGGAGATGAAGCAAATCAAGATTGACCCAGGGATTCATGAAGCCCTGCATGATGTGCAGGAATAGTGCAGGAGCTGTTGCATGCAATATGTCTGCCGAGCGATTCAGCAAAGGGCTCCCGGGATGTGCACGAGCGCTCCTACACTATTTCTGCATGGACACCACTGCCTTATGGTAATTACCTCATTTGCTGGTGAAAACCATGCAAATGAGGTGAATTAGTGATTCAGCAAGCAGGCAAGTGCTCATGCAGGAATAGTGTAACCTGCAGAAATGTATTCAGTTACTAGCTTAATACATTTCTGCAAATAAGAAAATGGAGGCATGACACCCTCAAATCAAGCAAGTATTACATTCATTAGGCATGCCAATGGCCAAATATATGGCCATTGGCAGGAAAAATAGTTTATTTTGTTTAAAATAAAACTTTTTTTTTTGGCCAATCTTGGCCATTTAAGCATAGGACAGTGGCACACAAACAGGATCATGCCGAAAATAAAAAAAAAAAGGGAGAAAAATCAATTTTGAGATAAATCTGCATGTTGCCGTTATAGTCAATGGTATGCAGAATGAAAACAATACCAGGTGGTAGTAGTTGCTAAGGGGGAAAGGCTCAGTGAAAGTATAGTAAGTCAGGAGTAAGGCAGTGGTGTATGCAAATGAGGGGATTTAAACTAAATCACAAATTTCTTCTAAGTGTCAGATTGAAACTAACCGTGTAAGTGCTCTAACACCATGGTGTAGACAGGAGGAGCAGCTAATATGAAAAGGGGGTGTGTCATGCTTGCTGTAAGCACATTTGAGCTCAGTGGCCCATGTTTGCCCTTAGCTAAGCACAGCTAAGGAAGGGGGTGTGCCTGAGGCTGTTTTGTCTTATTTTATGAAATGTGTGTTCGCATCCAGGGAGGGCCAGTTCTGCTTAAAAGTGTTTTCTTTAGCTAAATGGGTGTGCGCGGCATGCACCGGAGCTAAAACAAAAACAAAAAAAAAAGAAAATCCATAGGAAATAGCAGAGCTGATTACATTTGAGCACCAGAAATGCACAGCGCTCATCAGGGCTTAAACGCTGAGGAAATGGAAGGGGAACTGCAGAAGGAAGACAATCAAGGAGAACTAGCATAGCTGTCAAGTGGAATGTATCAGAATCAGACAATTACACATGGAACAGCCCAGCACACTACTATAAACTACTGCAAACACCTTTCAGTCTGTTTTTCCCATAATCTCTACACCACTGGTGTACACATTTGGGGTAATTTAAACTGCCAAATCTAACAAAACATGTTAGGGGCTGCTGTTGCTTTGATCTATCAGTATGTGCTAGAGACTGAGGGTGGTGAGGAGGATAATGCTGACAACCAACTCAGATCAAGGAGGAGGAGAAGTGTGTTCAGACCCAGGGTAACCTTCCAAGGGCTACATGATCTGGAGATAGTAGAGCACTACAGGGTGGACAGGGACATACTTCAGCAACTTGAGCTGTGCTAGCCTTGCCTCAGAGCTAGAACCAACAGAGGGAAACCCATCCCAGTGCATACCAAGGTATGTGTAGCTGTAAGAATACAAGCTACAGGTGCTTTCCAAAGACCAACTGGGAATATCATGGGGGTCTCACAGGCATCTGCATCCAGGATACTCCACCAGTCCCTGGATGCCATGTGACAACATGCCACTGAGCACATTCACTTCCCCAGCACCCGTGAAGAGAGGACCAGCAATATGCGTCTCTTCCACCATGTAATAGAATACCTGGAGGTACTGGGTGCCAAGACTGCATGCACATCCACATCAAAGCACCACCCAGTGACCAGGTTAGGGTCTACCTAAACCACAATGGGTTCCACTCCATCAACTATCAGGTTGTGTGCGATGACCAGGGCATCATCCTGAATGTGTGTGTTGGCAGTTGGAAGCTATCACAACTCCCACATCTGGTATTCATCACAGCTGTACCGGGTGTTTGCCAGTGGTAACATCCCAAATGGCCAGCTGGTGGGGGATGCTGGCTACACACTGGAGCTGTGGCTGATGACACCCATCAGAAATGCACACACACCCACACAAGAATGCCACAATGAGGCACAAGCACAAATCAGGATCATTATAGAGCATGTGTTTGGGATGCTCAAGTCACAGTTCTGCTGCCTTGACATATCCAGGGGAGTCTTGCAGTACTCTCCAGCCATATTTGCACACATGTTCATAGTATGTGCCATACTATACAATATGATTCTGTGAAAACAGCTGCAGCAGGAACAAAATGGGGAAGGGCCACACAGCCTCCAACCATTGCCAAGGTCTCCACAGGCACAGAGAGACTCAGAGGAGGAACATCCTGAGCCTGCCCCTGTGTGCAGATGAAGGTGTGGCCAGTATGCCCTGGCCTTGGCAAAGAAGCAACACATAGCACATACACTGACACTGTAGAACTCCAGGGACTGATCTCTCTCTCTCTGACTCACACATACAATAAAATGGATGCCAAACATTGCACAACATATACCTTACCATGTATAGGCAGTGTACTGTGTGCATCCAACATAGTCAGCCCTCACAACAGCCTCAGGCACAAGGTAAGCCAGTCTCCTTAACAAAATAAATGAATGGAGTGGAATTTTCTGATAGCATATTTATGTTATTGGTCAAGCATGCAAGGGAATAGGGTGGCCAACTGAGATAGCAGCAGACAACTGACAGCTGTGTGTGACAGCCGGAAGTGTATCCCCAGTACTGGCCTACTCACAACATGCAGTACCACCCTAGTTGACAAATAACACTGCAGTATATGTGGTGAGCCAAATAACTGGGGGTGGTCATAGGTCACATGCACAGATGTTAAAGTATGGATGCCATACCCACCACCATTCTCACCCAGCAGATCAGCTGTAAAAAAACATACAAATGCCCCCACATGGCAACATCCATGAAATCTCCACCTACAGATGTTTACACAGTGATATCACAGCAGGTCCAGCAGTGGCAGCATGGCTTTGAAAGATAAGAAGTCTGAAACTACAAATGTTTATGCCAGAACAATCTGACCTGTAGTCGATAATGTTATGCTTGTAGTCTGACAGAGAGGGCACACCACTATGCTAAATGGGACAAAAACATTAAGCAAATATCAGCACAGTCTCTGCAAATGTGTATTGTGTACAGATGTGTCAACCCTCCATAATCCCATAGAAATGCAGTAACATGTCTTTAGCCTGAAGCAGCATCCAGCCATTGACTAGAGTGATGGCTCAACACAAACAGAAAACAATTATCAGTAACACCCACAATGAACTTACTGGTGCCATCCCAATGTTGTCCACTACTGGCTGCCTGGAAACATATCAGCATGCGCTGCCTTGCTACATATGGCCTGCATCTGTCACACCTGGCCTACAGGCCAGTGGAAAATACCCATGCCTCACCCACAGTGCCCTGTTAGGGAGTGTCATGGGGTCCATAACAGCAACACAAAACATTCTAAAAAAAAGCAAAGAAAGACCATGTTGCTAACTGCTAGGAGAAAACCTGCCAGTGTCAGAGAGCCAGACATCTGGCCAAAACCATGAATAGTTGGGTGAAAAAGCTCCAAACAGAAAGACAGCTTTGAAAAACTGCTCTAATAATGTAATAAAGTTGAAGGAATGATTGCAGTAGCATAGAATGTCCAATGGGCATGAAGACAGAAACTGCAATGTCAAATGTCAGTAATATCTGACTTCAACCCTGAGTGACTTGCAAAACACTTTTCCTTGAAAACCACACTCATTTGTGTAACCAACAGGATATACGAGTCATGAGGGTGGCTTACTAGCTAAGGTGTTTGCCTTACAAACACAAGGTGCAGGGTTTGAGTCTCACAAGGAATAATTGGCTAGGTTTAAAATGGATTGCAAGAGCAGTTTGCTTAGTACTAAACTATGAACTATGAACCTATGAACTATGAATGTGGACATTCTGTGATACTCTGTACAGTCGACATGCAGGGCTAGGAGTCTAAACATGGAAATGTACTCATTGCAGGCAGTTCTAACCCTGGAAGATGGTGACATGTCTGCACCTACAGAACCCTGGCCCACAGCCATGGGGAGTAACACATCCTTCCCTGATCACTCATCCTATGCAACATCCTGACCCCAAAATGTGGTCAGCCAAGCAAAATGAGGTGGGCCATACATATATGTCAGACAAACACACACCTTCAGGCTGGGCAAACAGTGTGACACGCACAAGACCCTCCAAGTGCAGTCAACCTTTGAGCTAAACCCTATGCAAAGTACTGGTAGCTGTAGGCAAACATATCTGACCTAGGACTCCCCATATTTTTTCCCCTACAAATCCATCTGGAGTCTGCCTGTCACCCTGATCCTGTCTGACTTATATTACCCAACCGTGGACTGGAAATCAGACCAGGCCAGAACAGAATGCACAGAGATTCCACCATTGTAATATATCACCAAGGTACTGGACTGTTTCCACAGCTCCAACAGTCAATTGCTTGTAGGCACACCTCTCAACAGGCTGGATTGTGCAAGAATGCATAGCATTTGGCCCATAATATTGGTGTGTGCATCCTCCTCCCTGTATTCCTTTGGCAAATCACTGTGATGATCTGAGGAGGTATGTCACACAGTACTGAAACAATACATGACAGTGTCAAACAGCATATATGTCAGTTTTCTGCTAAAACAAGCCCTGTAACCCTAGCAACCCATAAATTCCTCAGAGAAATAGTCACAATCACCATATGGCCAGTTGTTCCCCCATTTGAATAGGCTGTCACCACATATCCTGCACCAAAAGTTCAAGAGGTATGGCTGTAGCACAAGACAAATCTGACTGGAGTACAACAATTCCTGTAATAGAGTCTCATGTGTACTATAGAAGGTAAAACTGGGCATGTTCATACACTTAGAGAAATGTCAGTAGGATCTAGGAAAGAGCAGGCCTTCCCCACTCAGTGCACTTCCCATTGTCCTACATTAGCAGTTCTGAAGATGTCTGTCACCATAGAAGTACCTTTCATCAGGTCTTACCCCTGGAAGCGCTGTGGTGTGTGCAATAACTATGTAACACTATAATACAAACAACTAGTTAGGTAGGAGATCTAATCTCAGTCATGGCAAATGTCAAAGTAAGTGTGTTTACAAGTTAAAGCTTTTGGGTCCATTTAAACCCAGTAAACTTCCCCTTTCCCTACTTTAGCAGTCCTGCAGATATCAGTCACCTTAAAAGTCTCTTTCATCAGGACTCAGCCCCATAAGCTCTGTGGTGCATGCAATAACTATGTTACACTATTTTAGGTCTATTCAAACTCAATAAACTTCCCCTTTACCTACTTTAGCAGTCCTGCAGATATCAGTCACCTTAGAAATCCCTTTCATCAGACTTCAGCACCATAAGCTCTGTGGTGCATGTGATAACTGTGTAACACTATAGTACAAATAAGTAGTTAGGCAGGAGTTCTAATCTCAGTCCTGGCAAATGTCAAAGTGAGTGTGTGTGTGTGTGTGTGTGTGTGTGTGTGTGTGTGTGTGTGTGTGTGTGTGTGTGTGTGTGTGTGTGTGTGTGTGTTTACAAGTTAAATCTTTTGGGTCCATTCCAACCCAATATTTCCCACTATAGCTGTTCTGCAGATATCACTTATGTTAGAAGTCCCTGTTGTCTGGCTTCACCCCCATAAGCTCTGTGTTCCCTGCGATGAATGTGTAACACTATGGTCCAAATAACAGCCAGGTAGGGGTTCTACTCTCACATCTGGCAAGTATGTGTGTGTGTGTGTGTGTGTGTGTGTGTGTGTGTGTGTGTGTGTGTGTGTGTGTGTGTGTGTGTGTGTGTGTATAAGTGTATCTGTTTGTAGGACAAAGTATTTTTGATAACTTTAACACCCACTGCCCTACTTTATCTGTCCTGCTGATGTGATTCCACTTATAGGTTCATAAGTGTGTAGTAGGCTAATGGCTCAGGAGCCTTTACAAGCCTAGCCCATAGAAGGGCCTTGCCATTGTGGCACCTGATGTTACTTCCCAGTGCCTGTATCAAGTAGAGCCACTGCAGTGATCCTGAGGGTGAACTGTCTATTACCCATCCACTCATCAAGATTTCTCTGAAACAGGGTCAGCTAGGTGCTCTGCATGACATATATGGGAAGTGTATTCCAGGACATGTGCAGTCCCTTGGTGAGGGTGGTGTCCCACCAGCATGTTGTGATGATTGTGGTAATGAGGTAAACATCTCTGTAGTTTGTGGTGTGGAGGGATTGGGATGTCTTTATATGTGGCATGTCTAAAACAGCTGGTTCAGACATGGCTTTGTAAGTCAAGCACACATAGCCTCCAACTAGGTGATATGAAAAAGAGAATAGCTGGAGTCTTCTGAGTATTTCTGTGCAGGATGTGTGTTTAATGCCTAGGAACCTCTTTGTGAGGTGCTTCTGTAGCCTCTCCAGCTGTTGCAGGTGTCTACTGAGGTACATGGCAAATGGACTAGAATACCTTATGAGTGGTCTAATGAGGGAACAGTAGACAGAGATTATTACCTCTGTCTTCCTGGATGCAAAACCCTTGGTAATGCAATGTGCCACTTAGAAGGACTTCCTGACCACAGTGGCAATGTGGCGGTTGAAGGATAAGTTGCTGTCAACCTGTGTTCCCCAGATATCATATAATGCCTACAGTGTTCATTGGGCTCCAGTTGATCTGGTACTTACCGGGAACTGAGTGTTTTACCAAAGGGTTAATGCATTTAATGGTGTTAAGCTTCTGACCATGGTTTCCACACCATGCATCGGTCTCAGTGTGACCTTTCTGTAGGATGTCCGCATCAGATGTGGAGTTAATGAGAGCTCCCAGCTTGCAGTCCTCTTTGAACTTGGTCAGCCAGAGTTCCTCTGTGTTGGGCTGGACTCCTGAGAAGTAAATGCTGGACAGGACACTACCCAGTACTGATCCCTGTAGGACTCCACTTGTGACTGCTTGCCAGTCTGACTTGGATTTTGCCACTGTCACACTGTGTGTTCTGTGAACCAAGTTGCAAACCACTCACTGTTATAGGGGTTGATAACTAGTTTGGTGGTTTTAGCAATAATTCCTGACTGAGGAATGGTATCAAAAGCCTTGGCCAGATCAGGGTAAGCTGTATGCCATGCCTTACTGTCATATGTTTTTTCAGTGTATGTCAGGGTTGTCATAGTGGGTGGTGTGTCAAGCTATGTGTTCCACGTGGTGTGGTGCAGGTGTTGACCTTATCCTCTTGACCAGCTAGTGCAGTCTTCACTGGAAAGTGAATATTTCCACATTTGGTGATATAGGGGTAACTCTCACAGGTCTGACTGTTTGGAGGTTAGAGGACAGGGTTGTCTGTGTACATGAGGCAGATGCAACAGTGCTTCAGGATGAACAAGTGCACCAGGTTAATGGGCGAAAGCACAGAAAACTGCACTTCAATCATGCCAGGAGGGGTGGTCATAATTACAATTGTACTGGGGCTAATTCTGTGAGGAACAAGTACTGCTGATGGCTCTCAGGTATGCTACACTTATTGATACAATAACATGTGGAAGTGCAAAGCTATTATGCCATTTGAAGTGCAAGACAGAAAGAACTAGCAAGATGTAAGGGAAAACTGAAGGTAAACTATCTGCCACCTGTAATACTTTACCTCAGCTGTGCAGATATCAGCACCTTTGTCTAATTGTAAGCTCTGTGGTGCATGTGGTAACTAGGTAACACTATAGTACAAATATCTAGACAGGCAGAGGTTCTAATCTCAATACTGGGCAAGTGTGTGTGTGTGTGTGTGTGTGTGTGTGTGTGTGTGTGTGTGTGTGTGTGTGTGTGTGTGTGTGTGCGTGTGTGTGTGTGTGAATCATATGCTGTGTGAGTCATACCATTTTGAGTTGTGTAACACTCTTTATACTTCCCCTCACTCTAATTCTGTAGTCCTGTTGATGTCATTCACCTTAGACATACCTTTGGAGAAAGCAAAGTTGTATAAGCTCCGTGACACATCTGATAACTGTATAACACTATAGTAGAAATAACTAGATAGGCCAGAGTTCTAATCCCAGTGCTAGCAACTGTGTGTGTATTTGTGTGTGAGACTCATATACTGTGTGAGTTATACCATTTTGAGTTGTGTACCACCCTTTGCACCTCCCCTCACCCTAATTTAGTAGTCCTGTTGATGTCATTCACCTTAGAAGTACCTTTGGACTAGGTGAAATTGTATAAGCTCCATAGTGTGTCTGATACCTTTGTAACACTATAGTAGACATAGATAGGTAGGAGTTCTAATCTCAGTATTGGTGTGTGTGTGTGTGTGTGTGTGTGTGTGTGTGTGTGTGTGTGTGTGTGTGTGTGTGTGTGTGTGTGTATGTGTGTGTGTGAAAATTTCTGCACCTAGTACACATCCAAATGTCCACTGTACAGGGCCCACTGTGGTTGGGTGTGTTTTGTAAAAGTTCCACACCCAGTACACATCCAAATGTCCACTGTACAGGGCCCACTGTTGTCTGTGTTTTGCAAAAGTTCCACACCCAGTACATATCTAAATATCCACTGTACAGGACCCACTGTTGTCAACCACTGTAGTGGCAGCTGTGGACAGTCCATAGCCTTATAAGCTGTGTGCCATGTGAAATAACTGTAACAGTATAGACACAAAAACAAGATAGGTGGGTATCCTAATCCTGTGATGCCATTCCCCACTCAAGAATCATAGACAAACACAACCATCTAGGCATCAATCCCATGTCACTTGGTGGGTTGCAAGCTGCTCATACATGGGACCCACAGTATGAAGGTAGCAGACTCCATGTCAGACTACCAACCAGTCACAAGTGGAGTACCACAGGGTCTGGTCATGGGTCCCTTCATGTTTGTTGTGTATGCCTCTGACATCCAGAACAACATAAAGGGAACCTGGCAGACAATATTCACAGACTATTGCAAGGTGGGTACCATGTGTACATCCCAATATCATGTTGACATCCTGCATAAAGGCCCCACTGAGACATCCAACTGATATCAGAACACTGGTCTTAGGCTGAATGGAAAGAAATGTGTTGCAATCCCTTGTGGAATCAATGTGTTTACCATGAATTAACACATTGCTGGTAGTCCAATGTGCACAGAAGTCCATATAAGAGGCCTGGAAACACAGGCTGACAGTGACCTCTCTTATGGCCACCACATTACAACTGTGGACAGAAATAACTTCTATGTGGCATATCTCATAAGTAAGGGTGGGCCATCCAGTAAAGAAGAGGCCAATGTCTCCCTCTACTCTCTCTTAATGAGGCCAACCAGCAGGTACAATGCCCATTTGCCATGTGGCTCACTAGACTTCTGCAACAAATGTGGAAGCTGCAAGTGTATCTCACAAATAGGGCCCTAGTCTGCAAACAACTGTCCTATATGGACAGAGTGCAATACCTCCAAGTAATCTTTGCCACATCTTGGCTACTTACTGGCACTCCATGTCTGACTGACAATGCCATGTGTGGCTAGCTGTATTAGGAATGCCATATCTAATGAAACTTTGATCTGTATGCATGACATGCCATGGATACCTCAACCACATTACTACACTCAACAGAACATACTGAGAGACAGGTACATAACCCAGCGAGTGGACATGTAAAGCAATATATGTTGCATACATGTCAGAGCACCTCACTGGCCCTCTTCAAGAGAAATCTGGATGAATGGATGGGGAATATAACTGTCACTGTGGCCATCACTAAAATGGCAATGGTCGATAGATGCACTGTGAAAAATGTCAGGTCGCATGATACCAGGCTACTCCCATGGGCTAGGCTTGTCATGGCTCCATGCCCACTAGCTTGGTACACACCTATGAACACATGATCCTATGAATCTCAGTCCTGGCAAATGTGTGTGTGTGTGTGTGTGAGTGTGTGTGTGTGTGTGTGTGTGTGTGTGTGTGTGTGTGTGTGTGTGTGTGTGTGTGTGTGTGTGTGTGTGTGTGTGTGTGTGTGCAACACCAGTATCCTGAGTGTGTGTGTTTGAGTGAGGAATATATCTATTGGGTGGCCAATTATTACAACTGTAGATCATCATACTCCCAGAACACATCCTATGTTCCACTGTATGAGGGCTGATTTTTACATAATCTGTAGAGGTATCTGTACACACTCTGCAGACCTATAAGCCCTGTGCTGTGTGCAATATCAATGTAACAGTATGGAATAAGCAGCTAGAGAGGCAGGGCTCTTAATCACAATACTGGCACACTTGTGTGTGTGCATTGGTGTGTATAGCAGTGTTTGGGAGTGTGCACACTTGTGCATGACATTAGTATGAGACCTGTCACACACACTAAACCACCCATTGCCATACCTTACAAGGGCATGTGATGTTACTCACTATACATATACTTTGGAAACTCAACACAATATGAGCTCTGTGCCACCTGTGATAACTGCATAATACTGTACTACCACTAACTAGATGAGTAGGGATTTCAAACCCAACACTGGGAATTGTGATTGTGTGTGTGCGTGTCTGTGTGTGTGTGTGTGTGTCTGTGTGTGTGTGTGTGTGTGTGTGTGTGTGTGTGTGTGTGTGTGTGTGTGTGTGTGTGTGTGTGTGAGAGAGAGAGAGAGAGAGAGAGAGAGTGAGCAGTATTCTGTGTGTTGAGTCAACAGAAGTCCTTCTGGGTGTGTGGGATTTACAAATCTGAGGTGTGTTCCATCCACTACACTTACCATTGTCCACTGTACAAGAGCTGCTGATGTCAGCCACCATACACTTACCTGTATACACCCCTCAGCCCTATAAGCTACATGGCGCATGCAAAAACTATTATACAGACCTGTTAATTGTGTACAGCTGTACCCTGCATATGACACACTCAGTGGGTTACCACACTGCCATACCCCTTGTAGATGATATCTGCAGGGCCACATCCTGCTGGTACACAGACACCTAGAAGATAAACAGAATACAATATGGAGACCACAGTCTGCCAATGTTAATAACAACAATAATGCATCATGGCAGGACAGCTACACACTCTAACATGTAATCATTGAACATGCTGGTTGACAACATTTTACACAGCATTACATTGCTAAACTGTACCAAATGCACTGTGTGCATCAGACCCATATTAGCATGTCCCTGCATAGATGGTATGGATGACAGGGATATGGCACAGGTATTATCATATGCACAGGGTGTGGTGTGGGTTTGCCAGAGGCCTAGGCTGGGCCATTTGGTTGACATCATGTGTGTGTGTTTGGGGGTTGTTCATTAAATGGGCCATGCAGAGGTGGTGTGTGTAAGTCTAGAGGTTACCTGGCTGTGATGGTGATGTGTGTGTGTGTGTGTATGGATGCACACAGTCATGCCATGTGGCTGCCCTACACAAGGGTATGTTGGACAGCTGTGGACCATATATGGCAGGGTGTGCAGTTCACCGTCTCTGGCCATGGACATGCCATGTGGCTGCCCTACACAGGGGTATGTTGGACAGCTGCGGACCGTATATGGCAGGGTGTGCAGTTTACCATATCCGGCCATGGACATGGGACTTGGGCCTGCCAGAGCACCCAGTGGCATGATCACGCACAAGGCCAGATGCAGTACTACTTCCCAATTGTGACCGCTGTCTGCTGGATCCGTGCCCTTGTTGGAACTGGCCAGGACCACATGCCTATGGCCTGCTGCATTGTGGCATGGACAGTGAGCCCCCTGCAGTCGTGCTGCCAGTACTGCCACTATGGGAGCAAGAAGCTACATGGCCACATGGAACCTTAGCTATTCGTGCTCCTGTTCTACGTCTACATGACCGATGGACAACTCCCACCACATGATTTATCACAGACATTCCACATTCTAGGATTGGCATTCCATGGTTGAAAATTCCCACCATCTCACCCAACTATCTATCTGTGACCTCAGCATAATAACGGTGGGTATCAGCATGATCATGAAGGTTGTCATGCACTACAGGAAGAGTGGCAAGCAGGACCTTGGGAAGCTGTCTTGTATTACATTCACTGTGTGCTTGTGCCTTCATGATGGTCCAAAAAATGTATCTAGTGAACTTGCTGTGGCACTTGTGACAGGGGTATGATGGGAAGCAGTCCCCTCTTTGAGCACCCCTGCCCGTCCACCTGTGTAGGACCTCAGTGTTATATGGCTATGGCTGGTGTCTACAGACACACTTACCATTGTCACCACACTTGCCTGTCACATGCCATCACCCACCAACTGTCCATCATCTTTGGCCACTGATGATGGGGTATGTGCGGGCACTGTGACTGTGTGTGGAGATGGGGTGTACAACAGTGAGATACCAACCAATGGCACAGATTCAGCTCCTGACATACCCACCTGTGCCTTGCCATGGCTATCCTCATTGTCAGAGACTGTGGAGATACTGACATCAGTTCCAAAGTGGGAGGGACACCGACCCCCATTGCCACCTGTGAGGGGAAGACCATAAATATAAATGAATACCTGTACATCATGGTTGGCTGCCACACAAACAGACACGCACACAGACACCTACAGGTGATGTGGCACAAAGCTATTACACAAACCTCACATTACCCAAAAGGTGACATGCATGACACAGAGCCCTCATCATCATGTATTGCAGCCATTCTCAATCCTTGTTACTAACAATATACATCTCTGGGATGTATGAGTACTGTCAGTAGGTGACTCCCATTCCCGTAGCACACACTGCACACGTACACATTATTGTTGTTCACCTGTATTGCACAGTGGCAACTACTGTAGACCATACCTCAAAACTGTAGAAATCATTGAAGAATGTGTAGAGGTGTGGCACATATGTTTGCTCTGCTCCTCACAACCCTTATGTGTTTGTCTGACACATAACTGGGATCATATGAGGATGATGTCACTAATTAATGACATACATTTGATTTGCAGACCTCATCACCAGCAGTAAATGTATATTCAAAAAAATCCTGTTACACCAACAACCTTTTAATCTTAACATGGATATGATAAGTGTACACACCCCTGTTAACATGGCAGGCTCTTGTATCATATAAAATGAGACCACAATACTGCATTCAAAAACATTACCCACCTCAAATGTGACATATGACCTGTGCAATCCAATCAAGAAACAAACAAATGTGTTATTTGTGAAATATACTGAGTGAGAGTGTAAGATATAGTAACTGCATAGGTGTGGACACCCTTAAACCAATGGTTCTTTGAAACACCTGTTAAGTGAATTACAGCAGTCACTCTTCTTGGGAAGGGGAGTATCAGCATGCCCTGCTAAGGTTCCCCAACTCTGTCAGCTGGCAAGGGCAGCTCATGTGCACAGACATTGGAGGTCGCACTGGGGGTTTACTATTGGTGGTGTCTGGTCTTTGTCTGGCCCAATGCATACCCTTGATTGTATTCAGGTGGAGCCATTCTTAGGTAGCTTTGGATGTATGCTTCAGGTCATTGTCATGTTGAAAGCTGAAACCCTCCCCATCCTCAGCCATCCTGCAAATGCTTGACAGCTTTGGCCCACACATGAGTGTTATTTCAACTGTTCATAATTCTCTCCACCATGCCTACAGGCCTAGTTCCAGCTAATGAACAGCAACCCAAATCAGGGCACTGTCACCAGTGAGCTTCAACATATGGATGGTGGTCTTCATGTGAAGTGAGGTGTTGCTTATGCACCACATGCAGCTTTAGGGATAGTGGCTGTAAGTTTGAACCTTGGTCTCACTACACCATTACACATTTCAACACATGCCTTTGGGGGACCTGGTGCTATGTTTGGTACTTATACACAGCCCTGCATGGTGTTTGACATGTGTAAATGCTTCTCTCTACTGACCCTACCCCAAAGGCCAGGCTTATGCAAATCCAGATGAGTGTTGCCACATGTACTACACAACTAGTACTTGCCAGATAGTCCTGCAAGTCCCTCAGTGTTGCTGTATGTCACCTGTCAGCCTCCCTGACCAGTTCTCAACATGTCCTTCCATCTGTTGTGAAAGGTCATCTGGATCTTTTCAACAGCACTGTTGCCCCATATTTCATCTACCTTTTGATAACTGTCTCCACTGTGTTCCATGTTATATGCAATGCTGTGTTAATGTTGTTGTACTCTACCCCTGACTGATACCTTTCAAATATGCTTTGTAAGATGTGTGCAAGCCATGGCTGCTTCTGGTACAGGCAACTGAGCAAATGTCATAAATACACTGCTCGAACAGTGGACCATTATTTGTTGTTACATTGTGTCCCTGTACTTGATAGCAGGTGTGTACCCAAGCAGAGTGAATGCTGTCAGTACATCACAAGCTGCTCCTACAATGTGTTATTTGGAGGTTGTGCACACATATGCATCCAGCATATTGTAAGGTTTGTATACCCCATATTTGGTGGCCTAACATATTGTTGGGTTTTACAAGTTAATTGTTCATATTATGGTCACATTACATGTTGGAAAAGGTGTGGAATGTGATATTGCGGTGTCTCAGTGTATATATCACAAACACTTTGCATCTTGACAGGGGTGTGTACACTGTGGTATCCACTGTATAGGATTAATGTGTCATACATGTCCCTACCATAACCCATTTGTCCCCCCAGTTTCTTGGTCTCTGTCCAGATGACTTGCTCTGACAGGTTGTGAGGTATGCTGCAGGAATGTTAAATAACCCTTCAGAGAGGCCCCCGTGGTGACCACTGTGATGCACTACAGTTAACACCACCACAAGTGAACATGGGCATCAAGCAATATGGCTAGGTGTTTATTGGCAAAGCACAACAAAACAATTACATACTCACCAGCTACAGGCTGCTTTCCCACTTGTACACCAGAGGGATCTAAATAGGTGTGAGAGAGGTACAGTCAGCAGACTCACATGTGGCCTTGGTACAGGGGGGAAGCAGCATTTCTGCACATTAACAGTGCAGCCACCAATACTATGAAATATGCTGCCCAGCACCATAGATCTGCACTTATGAGCATTAACAAACCCCATCCACAACTACTATCTTATCTGACATATGCATGTAGATACTCTACAGATACAAACTCAAATACTATGAAATATGCTGCCCATCACCATAGATGTGCACTTATGTGCATTACCAAACCCCATCCACAACTACTATCTTATCTGACATGTGCATGCAGATATTCTGCAGATACAAACCCCAAAACTATGAAATATGCTGCCCATCACCATAGATTTGCACATATGTGCATTACCAAACCCCGTCCACAACTACTATCTTATCTGACATATGCATGTAGGTACTCTACGGAGACAAGTATGTATGCTAAAGTACTCTACTAATGTGCACTAGGGCCTTACCTGCACACTCCTCATCCATTGTGTGGGGGGCACCCACATCCCCAGTGCTGGATTCAGCAAGATGTTTTGTGCTTCGACTGGGTGCACCAAGATTGGCGAGGAGCTGTTCAGTGGGTATGAGTGGGGCCTGCATGACTGGGTCCCCACCTGTGGCTGTCGCTTCTCTGGCTATGGCAGTAGCCCTCCACTGGGCATTATGTATGAGGTCGGGAACACGATGCTGGACCTGCTCATAGCTTCTTGTGTGCAGGCTGATATTATTTACCCTGTGGACTAGGTTACAAGTTAATTGTTCATGTTATGGTCACATTACATGTTGGAAAAGGTGTGGAATGTGATATTGCGGTGTCTCAGTGTATATATCACAATTACTTTGCATCTTGACAGGGGTGTGTACACTGTGGTATCCACTGTATAGGATTAATGTGTCATACATGTCCCTACCATAACCCATTTGTCCCCCCAGTTTCTTGGTCTCTGTCCAGATGACTTGCTCTGACAGGTTGTGAGGTATGCTGCAGGAATGTTAAATAACCCTTCAGAGAGGCCCCCGTGGTGACCACTGTGATGCACTACAGTTAACACCACCACAAGTGAACATGGGCATCAAGCAATATGGCTAGGTGTTTATTGGCAAAGCACAACAAAACAATTACATACTCACCAGCTACAGGCTGCTTTCCCACTTGTACACCAGAGGGATCTAAATAGGTGTGAGAGAGAGGTACAGTCAGCAGACTCACATGTGGCCTTGGTACAGGGGGGAAGCAGCATTTCTGCACATTAACAGTGCAGCCACCAATACTATGAAATATGCTGCCCAGCACCATAGATCTGCACTTATGAGCATTAACAAACCCCATCCACAACTACTATCTTATCTGACATATGCATGTAGATACTCTACAGATACAAACTCAAATACTATGAAATATGCTGCCCATAACCATAGATGTGCACTTATGTGCATTACCAAACCCCATCCACAACTACTATCTTATCTGACATATGCATGTAGGTACACTACGGAGACAAGTATGTATGCTAAAGTACTCTACTAATGTGCACTAGGGCCTTACCTGCACACTCCTCATCCATTGTGTGGGGGGCACCCACATCCCCAGTGCTGGATTCAGCAAGATGTTTTGTGCTTCGACTGGGTGCACCAAGATTGGCGAGGAGCTGTTCAGTGGGTATGAGTGGGGCCTGCATGACTGGGTCCCCACCTGTGGCTGTCGCTTCTCTGGCTATGGCAGTAGCCCTTCACTGGGCATTATGTATGAGGTCAGGAGCACGATGCTGGACCTGCTCATAGCTTCTTGTGTGCAGGCTGATATTATTTACCCTGTGGACTAGGTCATTCCAAAGGGCAGTCTGCTCCCACATATGCTCCTAATCATGGTCAAACATGACGTCATAATGGTTGACAATAACATCAATTATCACAGATGTTTCTGCTGCATTGTAGGGTGGATTTCTGCTGTGCTGCATCCACCTGGAAGACATGAACAGTGAAACATATCAGAGCACCTCATACAGTTGTCAACAGTATGGACAGAAATTGCACATCAACAGTGGATATTTGTTGCCAGCACTTACACCTACACCATACCCTGTAATCTATCAGCACAATATTAGCTTTCATTGCACTTCTGACCCTGATGTGTCATATCCCCCCCAGTGATTGACAGTTAATTGCATACCCCTCTATTCCCCATTCATTTCTATGTAGAGGGATGACAGTGGCCATCTTCCATGTTGATGTGTTGCGGATGTTGCCGCGGCTGTGTTTGACCACAGTGTGTGATGGAACTGTGAGAATTTGCCCAAGTTCATGTAAGATGCAGACAGGGATGCTATCAGGCCCCATGGAGACTTGCTGTTGTTGCCCTTCAGTAGGCAATATGTACCTGCTCATCACTGATGAAGGGAGGGGTGCAGTTGATGTCCATATCTCCCTACAGGGATGGGAGGACAGGCAGGTGATGTTAACACCTAACCTGTCTGATGCAGGTTGCCTATGGCCATAGCATGTGTGTATGAGGTGTGATTTCACACCAGTACAAGGTGAATTGTGTTGTTGCCTCTGAGGCTGACAATATATGTGGAGACACCCTTGTGACTGGCCTTGGCAGTGTGGATATGTGTGATTTGTACTCATAGTCAGCCTTACATGGAGTCAACCGTGACCTTATATGCTTGTTCAGATAGAGGTGGGCATGCTTCCAAGTTGTTGTCTGCACCTATGTGGCCTTGTACAGCAATATAGTAACCTGTTATGTGGTTTGTGTATTGCTGCTGCTCACCAAAGGGGAGTATTCTACCTTGGTGGAGGTGGGTTTTACAGGTCAGGTATTGCTGAGTCCATACAGTTACAGTGGATATATAAGTGTACACACCCCTGTTACAATGTCTGGTCTTTGTGCTATTGTAACTTGACACCACAATAACTCATTTCAAAACAATTCCCAGCTTTAATGTGACCTATAGCCTGTACAATTCCGTTGAAAACATAACAATCTGTTGTGGGAAAACATATGCAAATTGAAATCAGTACAACAAGCTTGTTGCATGAGTGTGCACACTCTTAAACAGATGCTTTGTGGAAGCATCAGTTGAGATAATGACAGCCATTCAGTCATCTTAGGTCGGAGTGTGTCATCATGCCACATCTTTACTTGGTAATAGTTGCCCAGTCTTCCTTGCAACAGCACTACAAATATGTCATTTTGTTATGGCATCTCTAGTATACAGCCCTATTCAGGGCAACCCACATATTTTCTATTAGATGTAGGTATGGTCACTGCTGGCACATTCCCAAACTGTAATTTGCATCTGCTGAAGCCATTCCTTTATTGATTTGGATATATGCTTGGGGTCATTGTCATGTTGACAGATAAAATTCCTCTTCATCTTCAGCATTATAGCAGATGACTGAAGGTTTGGGGACAAAAATGGCTGGTATTTGCAACTGTTCATAAGTCCCTCCATCTTGAGTAGAGGTCCACTTCCAGCTTTTAAAAAGCAACCCCACAACATGATACTGCCACCACTATGTTTCACCAGGAGGATGGTGTTCTTCTGGTAATGCAAAGTGTTGTGTTGGGCCAAACATACTTCTTGGAATTGTGAGCCACAAGTTCAACCTTGGTGTCATCAGACCATGACACATTGTCCAACATGCTTTTCGGAGACTTGATGTACTCTTTGGCAATGTTTGTCCAGCCCTAGATGTTTTTCTGTGTAGGAAAAGGCTTCCATCTAGCAACCCTACCCCACAGGGCAGACATATGGGGAATACAGAAGATTGTCACATGTGGTGCACACGCAGTACTTGGCAGGCATTCCTGGAGCTCATTCAGTGTTGCTGTAGATCCCCTGGCAGCCTCCATGATCAGTTGTCATCTTGTCATGTCATCCATTTTGGATGGACGTCCAGGTGTTTGCAGTGTCACTGTTGTCCCATATCTTCTCCACTGTCTGATGACTGTCTGCACTGCATTCCATGGTATATCCAATGTTGTGGTCACTTTTTCTACTCTTCTCCTGACTGATACCTTTCTACAATGTGATCTCTTCAATGCTTTGTAAGCTCTCTGCCAAACATGTCTATTGCTGTAGCAGGCAACTGGGTGAATGTCAAATATATCCTACTAGGACAGCTGAACATTATTTGGGGTTAACCAGAGTCATGTTAATTGATGGCATGCATGTAACCAAAAAGAGAATGCTGTGATTGCTGCAGGAGGTGCATCAACCAAGTTGCAGTTTATGTGTGTGCACATGTATGCGACCAGTTTATAGTGCATTTTTAATGTTTTATATTTTCACCCCTAACAGATTTGTTTGTTTGTCAACAGCATAATACAGGTTATGGGTCACATTCAAGATGGGTAATGTTTTGGAAAGGTTTTCTGTGGTCTCACTTGTGTATACTATACAAACCTGGCATTTAATAGGTGTGTACATTCTTTATATCTACTGTATGTAGGTGTTCAGATAGGTGTTTGTGGTAGGCATGGACAGGGGGTCATAACACAGTTGCACACTTCTCTGATTACAACCTGATAATCATGCCTGTTCTACTACCCATATCATTGTCATGGCATTGCAACAACCATATGTCTCTTGTATCCATTGAAACTGATATTACACACAAGTAGAACATGCACAACTTATTTACATATATAGATAAGTCAATTGATTGCACAGTAGGCTTTGCTATCACAGTGCTAACCTGGAGGATGTCCCACATTCATATCTAGGCTATTATGTGGCGGTGTCATTGTTAACAAACTTGACAATGGTATGCCTAACATAACAGCTCTATGTAAGTGACTACAGATATCAGGCACACATGTGTTTATAAGACTGTGCTGTTGAATGGTATGAACTCACTATATCTCATGCATTTCAACACACACTTCTACAACAGTAATTTACTCTGCACATGCTCTGTATAGTTTTCTTATATTTACAAGACAAATAGTGTATTATAGTTATATTCATAGGTAACATATGGATATGTGTAACATCCCAGTAGCTGGCCTAGCAGTGGCACAGTCACTGGTGTTTGACAGGCACTCTAGAAGTTGCCAAATGTCAGCTGTTCTTTCCTGGGGTGAGTCAGCAGCCTGAGCTGTGATCTATGTCACTGCAGACACAGCCTCATGTTATGGCCATCAGTGCTGTTCAGCAGTACATCAGTACAGCGTCTTGTTGAGACATATTCTTTCAAACCCCTATTTTCCATTATTACAGACCACCTACTGCATTCAATTACATGCTTACTTGTTTCACATACCTTTTTTTAAAGTGGATTTTGTTAGATATATATTCTGAGTTATTCTGTTGTTATGGAGATCACGGTTTATGACAGAGGTCATTTGAATAGATGGCATCTTGTTTTTTGTACATAATGCGCATGACCATGTGATGGCCTGTGCATGAATTGCTGTTCCCCAGTTGCTAATTGCATGCAGAGCAGTTGTGCAATTATTCCAATAGCCAATGTCATGGCAATACACACCTATAATTGAGTACTCCATGTGGGCATTGGCCCTTTCTCTTACCTGTGAGGAAGACATCCTGGAGGTGTGTGAGCTAATACCTCTTACAAGACTTGTGGAGACAAGCCAAATAAATGGTGGAGAAGGTTCAAGACTTAGGGGCAGAATGTGATATTTCTGTTATATGTTTTGAATACTGCTAGTTTAACAAGGTTTGTCTGAACATGCTACTTCTGCATGGGTTTCAGTCTGACAAAGTTCTGTGTGTGCATAGCTCTCAACTGTAGGAGTATTCACATAATGGCCAGAGGTTTGTCTGCTATGTTTGGTCTGTTCCCCAGACAGGCGTTGTCCTTGGCAAATCAGTAGCATCCTCTGTTGACTGCAATCAGTAAATGCTAACATCCATTTTTGTTTCTGACTTTATATCCCTCAGAAAATATATGTTATAACAAACCCTGTAACACCAGCAACTTTCTCAGTGTATGTGTCCCCCAGTTATGTCAGGATTTGTCCCAATGTCATACAGTAGGAGGTTGATAGGTATGGTCTATCATTATTTAATTCTGTCATGCCTGCTGAGGGGAAAGGCTGGAAAACATGCGGAACTCTGTATATTCAAGACGTCAGTGTATACAGAATGCTCTTCCATGCCATTGTAACATATTTTATGTGGAGGAGAGTAACAAGTATTTTAAAAATAGGCTGTTAGAACATGTGAGACATATTACTGATAAGAAAAAAGACAGTTCTATAGCTGCACATTTTAATAAATCTCACCATGGCGACAGTAGTGGGTTACAAGGTACTGTTTTGGAAAAAGTCTGTTTCTCAGTTTGATCAAACAGTCATAAAAGAACCATTGTTATGTACAAAATCAATTTATATTTTTAAATGTGATACTTTATCCCCTAGGGAGTTAAATGAAGAGTCTAATTGGAGGCTATGGATTTAAACTGAATTAAGTGTTATTTGCTTCTTGTAATTAAGGCAAGTATTTCTTGTAATGTTTTACTCCTTGAAAGCTTTGACCAATACATCATAATATAATAAAAGTGTGTGATTTACTGGCTGGATGTATTTCTCTTTACTATCTTCAGCCATTTTAGTTGTTTTGATAAGAGGTTGTTGTATGTCTGGCCATTGTGTATGGCCTATCATGATTTTGTAGCAGCGTACTGTTCAATTACTATTTAGACTGTGGTGTGATGGGGGGCAGATGTGAGTGTCATGGGTCCTTCTGTATCCAACCGTGCATGCTGCACCAATTATGGGTGGTCTATCAGCAGCATATGTTTGTATGGGCATTTTGAGACTGTATGCGTATATATATATATATATATATATATATATATATATATATATATATTTATACATGTATATATATATTTATACATGTATATATATATATATATATATATATATATATATATATATATATATATATATATATATATATATATATGTGTGTGTGTGTATCAGTATTTATTGGTAATATATCTATATATTGTTTTATATATATATATATATATATATATATATATTTCTAGATATCAATCCTCCCTGATTGCACAGTGTCTCTTCCCTACTGTAAACTGGCTGTAATGCATGGTATGTTTGAAAAAACTTGCAAAAGCCCTACATCACAGATGGCTTAGTGGTAAATTGCTGTGACTATGTGTGCAAGGCCCTGGGCTCAGGACCTTCAAGGGCTGTTTATTTTGTTGCTAGGCAGAACAAGGGCTGTTGGATACAGTGATTAAAGCAGTTTTGAGCAGCTTTAAGCAGGTTTGCATGATGGTAAGCGATGCTAATACACAGTTAAATGAATACGCATTTAGACCGTGTAGGCTAAACTTAGCAACACTTACCAGTGCACAAATCTGCTTAGCATGCACATTTAGGCAATGCTTAAACCTGCTAAGCATAGCTCAGCCCTGGTAACCTATGCTCACATTCCAGTCTTATAAAATAGCAGAGTAGTAATGTATGTGCTGTCATTACAGTAGCAAGTGGTGTGACTATACTGTATGGGACACTTGGGTATAAATGGGTAGTATCACATGTTTTTTTTTCTTTTTTTCTTTTTTTTTATACATGGGCAGTATCACATGTTATATGCACTCACACTTGCATGTTTCACCAGCTACAGTGCACTGGTTGACAAAAATAATTTAACTCATATTGTATTATTAAATTAGTATTTTTAACAGTGCTTTTCCATGTAAAAGTAGATTTCAGATTGTAGTACTTGAACCGTGCACCCCTGCATGCAAAGCTGGGACTCTGAGTACTACACTATCTTGCTCTTGGTGTTTGAGCTGTATGTTTTTTATGTATCTCCTATTTGATATTAATATGATATTATTATATTAACTGTAGAGTACTATGTTTTTTGGCCATGTCATTGAGGACTTCTGTCATGTAGTAATGGCATATATTTCAGTTTCAGACTTCTATCCTTCAAAAGATTCATCTTAATGCATGACCTGTTTGCTATCTACTTTATATTTGTAATCTGTGCAGATGTGCAGATGTCAGGTATTGCTAAGGCCATACAACTATGCAGGCGCCCACATAGTATTGTGCTGTGGGCCTGGACACTGCTGCTAGTTCCAACAGATGGGACATCCTTCATATGGGCCTTGCTCCTTTTCCTTGTCTGTGTGAGGGACAGTACAGAGGTGGTGGGCTACAGATTCACAGACAGTAGGTGGGAATACTTCACAGGACAGGACATTTGCGGAGAGCCCAACAACATGGGGGACATATCCCCAGAATTGTGAACAGATTCTATGTCATCAGTGCTGTTATACACATGGTGGGTTGATAGATTGACAGGGTTTGTGTGGACATGCATTTAGTGAGTGATTGCACGTCAGACAGTGATATGTCTCTCACATACCTCTCCACTGGCATGCTGTCCACAGACTGGCTATATGTTTGCCTTTTATGTTTTGTCTGTTCCTCAGACAGTTGTTGTCCTTGGAAAATCAGTCAGGGACTCTGTGGAATGCAGTCAGTAAATGCTCACATCCATTGGTATTACTGACTTCATATTCCTCATAAAGGATATGTTACAACAAACCTAGTAACATCAGCAACTGTCTCAATTTATGACAGCAATATGTCCACTCTACCCCTGTGTTTGTGTCTCTGTCCCCAAATGATGTCAGGCTTTGTCCAGATGTCATGCACTATGAAGCTCAGACATATTTAGCAGCATTATTTCTTGTCTTCATTCCTGCTACCATCCCAGTGATGTATTAGACCTACACACATGTCAGGGAAGAGGCCATAGATATGGGTCCTGAGCCTGTACATTTTGAGGTGAACTGTACATTTGAGAGGTATGTGTATGTCTGGCCATTGTTAACAGACTATCAGGATTGTGTACACATGTCATGTGTATGTGTTATTTGGGATGTGTATGGAGGGGGTAGATGTAAGTGTTATGGCTCCTTTTTTATCTGACTGTACATGCTGCTCCAGTTTCTGCTGGTCTATTGGCTGTATGCATGTGTAGCGGCAGACTGAGACATGTCCTGTACTATGGTCAGGATTCAGACTGCACTGAGAATTGGGCCAGTATATGTAGGGCTAGTGTGTGAGTGGCAAACAATGATGTATTTGTTTACACAGTCCATATACTCTACTGTTCACTTGACTTATTGGTATGTGACTGTGACTGTGGTGATATTGGTTGTGGATATGCACTTTCACACTGGTGTCTGTTTTTCAGTGCTGTTACATCCCTGTAGCACCTGATATATTTGCAAATACATGTGTAATTACCCATAGCAGATTTGTTATTTCAATTACTTGTGGTATTTCACTAAATATAAGTTAGAGAAGACAGGAGGGTTTCACTGCAGCAACTGTGTCAGCTTATCTACACCAGTAGTTCAGATACATCCCCATTTTCATGGCTTCCACCCACCACTTTGTCAGCATTGATTGAGATTCATTGCAATAAGGGGTTCTGAACATTCCTCTCAAATGGCTTGATTGTTTCCGGATGTCTAGTTTTCTTGCTCATATTTCTGGTCTGTTTTACAGAGTAAATTCATTTCCCTGGTAAATCACTGTGATGATATGATGATTTTTGTCAGTAGATGATGACATACAATTCATTTACAGACCTCACATCCATCAGATTATGTATTCTGGAACAAACTGTGTCACTCTGTCAAGAAGAGTACAGGGGACAATGACCTCTTCCTTACTGGATGCAAAAGTGTTAGTAATGAGATGTGCCACATCAAACGACTTTCTGACCACAGTGGCAATGTGGTGGTCCAAAGAGAGGTTGCTGTCAACCTGTGTTCCCAGATCTCTTATAATGCCTTCTGTGTTTAGGGAATTACCGTTGATGTGGTAATTCATAGGAACAGGGTTTTTCCCAAAGGGGATGACAACACATTTTTTGACATTGACCTTAAGGCTATGGCTCTGACATGAGTCGTTGGTCTCAGTGAGGCCTTTCTGTAGGATGCTAACATCACTTGGGTAGTTAATAGCTGCCGACTTGGAATTGTCTGTGAACTTTGTCAGCCAGAGTCCCTTCATGTTGGCATGGAGTTCAGAGAAGTAGATACCAAACAGGAGAGGACCCAGGACTGAACCCTGTGGGACTCTACTCGTGACTCGTGACTGGTCGGCAGTCTGACTTGGAGTCAGCTACTTTGACACTGTGAGTTCTATCTGTGAGTCAGTTTGCAACCCACCTAATGATATAGGGGTTGATGCCTAGCTTAGTGGTTTTTGCATGATTCCTGAGTGGGGAATGTCATCAAAGGCTTTAGCCAGATCAAGGTAGGCTGTATGAACCACCTTGCCTTCATCTGCAACTCGGGTGACTAACTCAAAGAAGTCAACCAGGCTGATTAAGCAGGCATGACCTATCCTTCACAAAACCAAACTGTGTGGGATCCTGAGTCTGGAGAGTCCCATATCCCTGTTTCTTAGGTCCATGATGATGTATTCCATAGCTTTACATAACAGACTTGTCAGGCTAATGGGACGATAGTTCCCAGTTTCTGTAGTTGCTCCTCCTTTGTGGGGAGGGGTGACTGTAGCAGTGCACAATTCGCTAGGGACAAAGGCTGAGGTAAGGCTGTGATTGAACAGGGCACACAGGTGAGGTGCCAGTTCACTCTGTACTTCATGTAGAACACAGCCAGGGATATTGTTAGGTTCCATAGAAGCTGTATTCCTGGCCTTGGACAGGGGTGTTTCAACCTGTGCAGCAGTAATACTGGGTGCCTAGCAGAGTACTGGTATTGTGATTGGTCCTTTGGAGGGGAGGGGTAAAGTTGGCACTCAATCTGTCGGTCAGTATATTGGCAATATCTGTTGGCTCAGTATAGGAGGTACAATTGTGTAGTAGCTCAGATCAAATCTTGGTATTGCCATAGAGATTCTTTACATAAATATAGGAGACCTTGGGGTTGTCTTTACTATGTGCTGCAATTCTGTTTTAACAGCTAGCTTTAGAGTATTCGATGAGGGATCTCATCTTTTTGTTGAGGCTGATAAGGATTTTTTTCCGGTCTTGGGACTTCACCTTATTCTGTATCAGTTTCCTCCTTCTGTTGTAGAGTTTCTTTATGGCAGAGGGCCACCAGATTGGCTTCCTTTATTTGGAGGAGAGTGTCTTGGTTCTATTGGCTATGGCGGAATCCATGCATTTGTGTATGTGTTCATAGTGCATTGGTGTTTGATTCTGCAGTCATGCAACTAGTTTCCATTTGAATGGCTGCCATGAGCTTAGCCACCTTTGTTTTTAGAAGACCAAAGGTAGCTTTGGAATGGCTTTTCATGCTAGATATCTTTGCAAGGGAGGGTGGGAGGGATGTGAATTTCCAAGGTGATTACTTTGTGGTCAGATCTAACAAGGGAGGAGTTGACTATTTCTGTACAGCAACAGTCGCCCATGTTAGTAATGACCAGGTCAATGACGTTGTGACCTGTAGTGAGTGAACAAACGAGCTGGTCCAGACCATTGGAATTAATGAATTTCAGGAAACATTGGGCAAGTGCATTGGTACATGAGTAGCTTTCCCAGTAAATGGTGGGGTAGTTGCCGTCAACCAGTATGAGAGTGCTAGGTTGGGCACTAATATTCTCCAGGGTGATTAGGAACATGGAGTGTGAGTCTGGAGACATGGTTGGGGACCTGTAGCAGACAATGACCTGAATCATTGTCTTACCCAATGTTAGCTACACCTGCAGTATCTGTGATGCAATATGTTGGGCTACCAGTCTGGAGGTGTGAGCATCCTTTATGAATATGGAAATACCACCATCTTTGGAGCTTCAGTCCACATTCAGGGGCCAAAATGTATGGAATGAGTTATAGGCTGGTAGCACAGGGGTACTTTCTGCTGCCTTCAACCAGGTCTCTGTTACAGCACAAATGTCAATGTTCTCCATTTTAAGGAGTGCTTTGAGTGAGTGGCATTTTGAGATTTAGACTTCTAGTGTTCAGCAACACCACCTTCAGATTGCATGTGTTTTTAGCTGTTTCATATATATATATATATATATATATATATATATATATATATATATATATATATATTTACCTTTATATATATATATATATATATATATATATATATATATATATATATGTATGCATATATGTAGATATATTTTAGATGTATCTCTCTGTCTCTCTCTCTCTCTATAATATACATGTATATATAGAAAACCTTACTGATTCTACAGAATCCTTTCTCTACTGTTGAATAACTCTACTAACTGAAATGTTTGAAAATCATCACTATTTTCTAGAGCTCACATGGCATGGGGTACATTACTTTAGGTTCATAGGTTCATAGGTAGGTACTAGTCTATTGGCCCAAGGGCCTAAGTAAGCCTAGCCAACAAGGCTCCCTGGCTTATGCACCCAAAAAAGTTAATTTCCTGTGCCCCTGTCAAGCAGAGCCACAGAAGTGATCCTCGGGGTGTATTTTCTATTTCTCATCCACTCATCAAGATTTTTCTTGAAGAGTGCTAATGAGGAACTTTGCTTGACATAGATGGGTAGCTTGTTCCAGAGTACAGGAAGTCTCGGGGACAGGAATCTATCCCTCCAGCATGTCCTGTTTATTGTGGTGACAAGGTTTAGGTCCCCAGAGCATGTAGCTTGGAGGGATTGGGATTTTTTTAGGTGCAGCATGTCCAACAGCTCTGGGTTTAACATAGCTTTATATGTTAGGCAGAGATCTCCTCAGAGTAGACGATATGCTGCACAGTAAAGCTGGAGTTTTTTGAGATGGTCAGTATACGTCATCTGTTTGAGGCCAGTAATCCTCTTTGTGAGGTACTTCTGTGTCCTTTCCAGCTGTTGCAGATGTCTTGTGAGGTACATTCCAAAAGGGGCATTGTACTCTATAATGGATCTAATGAGTGTCAAGTAGAGGGGAACAATGGCCTCTTTTTTTCCTGGATGAAAACCCTTTTGTGATGAGGTTTGCCACATAGAAGGATTTCCTAACTACTGTGACGAAGTGATTATCAAAGGAGAGACTACTATCCACCTGGGTCCCAAGGTCTCTTATCACACATTTGGCGTTAAGTAGACTGCCATTTAACTGGTAGTTCATGGGTACGGACTTTTTACCAAAGGGGATGACAGTGCACTTTTTGGCAGTTAGCTTGAAGCCATGCCTCTGACACCAGGCATCTGTCTCAGTGAGACCCTTCTGTAGGATGTCCACATCATTTGGGAACTCGACCATGGCTCCTAGTTTGCAGTCATATGCAAACTTCATTAGCCAGAGGCCTTCTGTGTTAGCTTATACTTCAGAGACGTAGATACCAAACAGGAGAGGTCCCAAGACTGAACCCTAAGGTATTCCACTTGTCACTGGTTTAAAGTCAGATTTGTAGTCTGCAACTTTTACAGTGTGGGTCCTGTCAGTGAGCCAGTTGGCAACCCATCTTGTGATGTAGGGAGTTTATACCTAGTTTAGTGAGTTTAGCTATAATTCCAGAATGGGGGATAGTGTCGAAAGCCTTGGCAAGGTCAAGATAGGCTGTGTGAACCATCTTACCCTCGTCTACGACTTTGGTGACTGGCACAAAGAAGTCAATCATGTTCAGAAGGCATAATCTGCCTTTCACAAACCCGAACTGGGTGGGGTCCAGAGTTTGGAGGTTACCAATGTCTTTGTTTATGAGTTCCATGATGATACGTTCCATGGCCTTGCAGACCAGGCTTGTCAGGGTAATAAGGTGATAGTTCCCAGGATCAGGGGTGGCTCCCCCTTTGTGGAGTGGGATAACTGTTGCTGTGCACCATTCAGTGGGCACAAAGCCTAACGTGAGACTATGACTGAACATGGTGCTTGGGTGGGGAGCCAGTTTGTTCCGAAGTTCATGTAAAGTGCAGCCTGGGATGTTGCCCAGTCCCATGGATGCTGTGCTTTTGGTTTTAGAGAGTGCAGGTTTTACCTGTATAGATGTGATTACATTGACTCTGCATTCTTCCTTTATAGATATGGGCCCTTTAGGGGGTGAGAGGGGTGTAAAGTTAACACTGAACCTATCTGTCAGGATGTTGGCAATATCAGTTGGTTCTGCAATTTTCTTGCCATTGTGCAGTAACTCAGAGCAGATCTGGGTGTTGCCATTGAGATTCTTAAAGTTATAGATTGCTTTGTGGTTGCCCTTAGAATCAGTGGCGGTTTGTTTTCGTAGCTAGCTTTGGAGGATCTTATAAGGGATCTCAGTTTCTTACCGAGGCTGACAAGGGAGCTCCTCCATTCATGGGATTTTTTTGCAATAGTTTTTTCCTTCTGTTGTAGAGTTTGTTTATGGCAGTGGACCACCAGATTGGCTTCCTTTTTTTGGAGGATAGCATCTTGGTTCTGTCTGGGATAGCACAATCCAAACACTCACGTAAGTGCCTATAGAGTGCATTTGTGTAGGATTCAGCAGTCGTAACTGTATTGTCCATCTGCATGGGTGTCATGAAGTTTGTCACTTCTGTCTTAAGAAGCATGAAGTTGGCTTTGGAGAAATTTTTAACCGTAGTTTCCTTAATGGTGGGTGGAGTGGGATGCAGATATCTAGAGTGATTAGCTTATGGTTGGATCTGACCAACGACGAGTTGACTTCAGGTGTGCAACACCGGTCACTCATGTTGGTAATGACTAGGTATAGGATATTGTTGACCCTGGTGGGAGTGTGGATAAGTTGATCCAGGGCATTGGAATTTATGAGTTCCAGAAAGCATTGAGCGAAGGAGTTGATACATGAGTAGTTTTCCCAGTTAATGGTAGGGTAGTTGAAATCACCCACTATTAGGGTGTTTGGGTGAACCCTAATATTTTCCAGTATATCAAGAAAAGAAGAGTGGGAATCCTGGGGCATGGTGGGGGATCTGTAGTAAGCTACAATTTGGATTGCAGTTTTGCCCAGAGTTAGTTGCACTTGGATAACCTCAGATGCATTATTCTGCGCAACTAGCCTGGAGGTGTGGATATCCTTTATGAATATGGACACACCTCCGCCTTTGGTATTCTGGTCCAGGTTAGATGACCGAAAAGTGTGGTATGAGTTATAGCCTGGTAATGCATGGGTGCCCTCTAGAGCCTTGAACCAGGTCTCAGTCACTGCACAGATATCGATGTTCTCCATTTTATGGAGTGCCTCGAGTGAGTGCATTTTGAGATTTAGACTTCTAGCAGTGAGTAGCATTTACCCCCTCAGTTTTTGCTTGCCTGTTCCAGTGGTGAATTTGTCATTTGAACCTTGCCTAAAAAGGCACTATAGGGGGAGCAAGACCCTTAGCCAATATCCGTAATCCCAGAGGCGACAGGTGCAGGCCATCTCTGGCAAAGCATCATGGTCTGTCAATCATGTCGTCCCAGGCAGACAGATACTGGATCCCATTGGAATGACACCAGAAGCTTAGCAAATTGTTGAAGTCAATCATTTTGCCCTTGTACTGCGGTATCATTCTGGGTGATGGCAGGATGCTACTCAGGGCTAGGGTCTTACCTGCCTGGGCTACGAAATCAGAGAGCTCTTCCATGTCTCTTTTCATGTAGTCCAGGGAGGTACATCTCAGGTCATTCACACCAGCATGGACAATGACAGAGTCATATTTGTACTTGCTGTGGAGTGACTAAGTGAGTGGGTTATGTGGTGGATCCTGGCACCCGACAGGCAGCTGACAGTAACCTTCTCCTTGTTTAGCCTGGTGAGTGGGACATCAGTGTGACTGACTATAGAGTCACCTATGACTAGTGTGTTGGGTACGTTGTTTTGCCTTATGAGCTGTAGTTTATTGGCACTCTGAATCTGTGGGCTATGTGTCATTTTGGTTGTGTTGGGGGGTAAAGATTGCTTGTGTCTCTGCTTTGGAGGTCTCTGTTGCTTGAGCAGATTATTACTGAGAGCCTCTGTGAATGTTTTTGTGTTTCTATGTGTGGATTTTGGTGGTGTAGGTTTAGTGGGACTATATGATGAGTGTGGTGTGGTGTAAGTGTTTACCTTCTTCTCTTGACTGCCAAGTTCAGTCTTGGTTGGAGAAAGCTTTACCTCCAGTTTGGCTAGATAAGTGTATCTCTCGCAGGTTGTGGTGTTGGGTGGTAGGAGGTGAGGGTTGTCTGTGTACATGAGGCAATTACTACATCGCACCAAGATGCCAAGATTCATCAGATAGACAGGAGAGAACACTGGGAGCTGACCCTTGGACATGCCTGAATAAAAAAACTACTTTCCCCTAGACAAGTGAGGAAAGTGAGTATAAGAGCTGTTTTTTTCTAAGGAAGTGAGGGAAGTAAGTGCAAAAACTATTTTCCTCTAGGTAAAGAGGAAGGCTGAGTGCTGTAATAATTTGTATCTTATTTAGTGCTAACAACAAGTTCTGAACAAGTGCTGTGCATTAATAAGCAAATTCAAGTGCTAAAACTAAGAATATGTACCTGGATCTTGTGGTAGATAGGCAACCTAGTGCTTACCACTCCCACTGATAAGCTAGAATGTTTCCCTCAAACACAGAAAGACATGGGGGCTCAGAAGCTTACAAACAGTCTTGGATACAACAAATCTGTATCTGAACTAGACTAGTTACAGGAAGGTAGGACACAAGCGCAAATGCAGGGTTTTAAACCAGAAAGTTGAAAGAGATGGGAAAACTGCCCAAACAGCCAATAAACTACAATTTCTGGGCCAGAAACCACTCTTGTGGTAGATAGGCTACCTAGTGCTTACCACTCCCACTGATAAGCTAGAAGGCTTCCCTCCAACACAGAAAGGCTTGGGGGCTCAGAAGCTTACAAACAGTCCTGTATACAACAAATATGTATCTGGACAAGACTAGTTATAGGAAAGGTGGGAAACAAGCGCAAAAGCAGGCTTTAAAACCAGAAAGTTGAAAGAGATGGAAAAACTGCCCAAATGGCCAATAAACTACAATTTCTAGGCCAGAAACCACTCTTGTGGTAGATAGGCTACATAGTGCTTACCACTCCCACTGATAAGCTAGAAGCCTTCCCACCAACACAGAAAGGTTTTGGGGGCTAAGAAGCTTACAAACAGTCCTGGATACAGCAAATCTGTATCTGGACTAGACTAGTTACAGGAAAGGTGGGAAACAAGTGCAAACACAGGCTTTTAAACCAGAAAGTTGAAAGAGATGGAAAAACTGCCCAAACAGCCAATAACCTACAATTTTTGGGCCAGAAACCATTCTTGTGGTAGATAGGCTACCTAGTGCTTACCACTCCGACTGATCAGATAGAAGGCTTCCCTTAAACACAGAAAGGCTTGTGGGGCTCAGAAGCTTACAGACAGTCCTGGTTACAGCAAATCTGTATCTGGACTAGACTAGTTACAGGAAAGGCAGGAAACAAGCTTATTTTTTTTTTTGGAAAGTGGAAAGGGAGAAAGGAGAAACAGAAGATAATTCAAAATTAAGGACATAAGTGGCTTGCCCTTCACAAATGATCTCTCTGTATTAGGTAGTATGAGCTAGTGACACCGGACTGTAATATAACTGAGATAGAGCTGAACAAATGGGACTGGTAGGAGTGTCTGAAGTCAAAATATGATCTCACTCTACTCGGTTGAGTGAGCAAATGAGATAGAGCCAGGAGGAGTGTTCAAACACAAATTTACAGGAGCGGCAGGCAATTTCAAAGCCACCAAGATTAATACCAGAACAAGAAAAGGGAGGGTAAGCAGGAAACTAATTGAAGAGACAGAGAGAGACCATAGTATTCTATGAAACAATTAAATAGAAAAATAAATAAAATACGGAGAGACACAGACCACAATATTTAATGAAACAATTAAATAGACAGAAAAATAAAATGCAGTACAATCTTTAACACTGCAAGTTTGTACTTAACTCAGCTAGTAATGCACATGATTGTAGGTATGTAGCAGAAGCCAAACAACTCAGATATTGAGCAGTAATAAATTCAAAGATATGTGACTAACACTTATAAATACAGAAACACCATCTAGGCTAAGAGTTTAACACTGAATATCAATGAAGTGAAACACAATAGCCCCCACTTACTACAGAGACAGAGAGAGACAACAGTATTGTATGAAACAATTAAATAGAAAAATAAATAGCTACAGAGAGACACAAACCACAATAGTCAATGAAACAATTAAATGGACAGAAAAATAAAATTCAGTACAATCTTTAACACTACAAGTTTGTGCTTAACTCAGCTAGTAATGCAGTTGATTGTCGATATGCAGCAGAAGCCAAACAACTCAGATATTGAACAGTAACGGTATTTTACAGAGCTCTTGGTTCAAGGCTTGGCAGGACTGGTTATTTTGTTGCAAGGCAGAACAGTTGCTGCTGAAGGGACAGGGATGAGAGCAATATTTAAAAGAGGTGCTTAGTTTGGGCCCATTGACACCCATTTTGACAGCCTTTGGACAGATTTGTTGCAGTAAGATGTTCAGAGTATTGATATGAGTTACGACTCCAATATAAATATATATACATATATATATATATATATATATATATATATATATATATATATATATATACATATATATATATATATATATATATATATATATATGGGTCAACCTGAGATGGTCAACAAGCCATTTGATCGACTTTCATTTGGTCAACAATTCATTTGGTCGACAAGCATGTTATGTGGGGGGCTTCACCCCCCACACCCCCCAATGTGGGGGGCTGTGCCTCCCACCCCCCCTAACTATATATATCAACTCCAGGGTCACACAACATTGGGGAGGGGGGCAAATCTGCCTGTCGACCAAATGAATTGTTGACCAAATGAAAGTCGATCAAATGGCTTGTCGACCATCTCAGGTAGACCCATATATATATATATATATATATATATATATATATATATATACACACACACACACACACACACACACACACACACACACACACACACACAAAACCTGACTAATTCTACAGAATCTTATCCCTACTTTTTTAATGACTCTACTGGATGATATCTTTGGAAAATCATCAGACAGTTCTATAGCTCAGATGTCTTAATGGAAGATTGCTGTGGCTAGGGTATGCAGGGTCTTGGGTTCAAGACTTGCAAGGGCTGATTATTTTAATGCTGGGCAGAACAAGGGCTGTTGGATACAGAGTGATTAAGACACTTTTAAGCTGTTGTAAGCAGGTTTGTGTGGCAGTAAGTGATGCTAATTTACAGGGAATTATGCTGACATACAGCTGTAGAAGTGCTTTATCTGAGTTAGCTTTGATTAGTACTGCACAGATATGCTTACTCTTGCTTACTACTGCTTACTCCTGCTTACCCCCCACACAAATATCTTTAAATAAAAGGAAAAAGGGGTGATAGGAAAGTGGTGAAAAAGGGGGGCATGAGGAGGGAAAAAACATTATGAAAGATAGATAGGGATGTGCAGGACAGGTGTAGGGAAGGTCCATAACTGTCCATTTCTTCTATGGCAACAGCTTTGCATTTGTACAGAATTTGGAGGTGAATTTGGACACTCAAACCCCTCAGAGGGTGAGAACAACAGTAATGTGTTGTTAAGCTAATTCAACCAGATAAAATGCGTCCAGTGGACTCATGTTTGAAATTGCCAGCTATATATGGGGCAACATTTTTTGTGGGAACAGATTGCCCCCCCCTTTTTTTAATAAGGTGAGAGTGGGATGTTGGGAAAGGATAGAAGGTATATTGGGAGAGGTAGGTTGGATAGGAAGACAGACAAGACAGAAAAGACAGCAGACAGGGAAGGTATATGACATGTGGGGCTAAACACCTTGGATTTGGAGGGTGGTTGAGAATCGGATGCTCATGAGCCACCAAATGGATACAGTGGGACTGAGGGCCCTCACCCATGGGCAGTCACCCCTGCACCTTCACGGCCCCTAAGGTGGCTGTGCTGGGAGCTGAGCAGAAGGGGCAGTCTGATCATCAAGATTCACCATGCTGCCCTCCAGCTGGTGTAGCAGATCTCTGAACTCCTTTTCAAGCTCACTACACACCAGTCCCCGGACCTCATGACGGGTGACAGTGTCCTGTCTGAGTCCACTCCCAGGGGGTAACAAGCCCCATCCCCTGAGGCAGTTCCACCCAAAGGTGGTGCAAGACCAGTTGGGTCCCAGATGTGCCAGTGCATGGCCAGTTGAGGCAGGACAGGTGGATCTGCTGGGATCGGCCTTCCCATATGTGCTATTGTGTTGCAGTTTTATAACATATGTTGGTTACTGATAAAAACACATTCCATGATTAGTTATAACAGCATGCATATGTATTCCCATTAACCTAAAATGCCAGATTTGGAACAGTTACATACCAAACAGAACACATGCACATATGGAACCACAGTGGGCATTATAACAGCATGCAGGTTACATTGATAGCAACAGGCCACCAATGATAGTATTTGCACAGGGAACATTAATAGTCAAACATTTCAATATTTCTAGAACAATAGGACACATGTCCCAACAGTAGGTTTGGTGAAAAACATACCCATTGATTTATGTGTTTAGATTACTGGTACAGAATGGTGTGGGGGGGGGCAGATGTCAATTAACAACTGTATAGGCTTCAATTGCTCACAACTTTAATGATTGCTGCTCTAATAATTACTCTCCTGGTATTACCTCACTTTACATCACCCTATGTCCTTGGGTTGGGCAGTGGTATGTTTGTACCCAGTGTATAATTACAGCCTTCTTACAGCTACTTTATACCTTTTCTTACCTGGCAGACCTAAGAAGGAAATTTCTGTTAACACTACCAGACTGTTTCGACCCATATTCATATTGTCAGGGTTACATATAGGTTCATAGGTAGGTACTAGGCAATCTGCCCAAGGGCATTTATAAGCCTAGCCAGAGTGTGTCGGCTTTCACTGCCCCATTGATTAATTAACTGATCCTCTGTCAAGCAGAGCCAATGAAGTGATCCCAGGGGTGTATTTTCTGTTACCCCATCCACTCGTCAAGGTTTCTCTTGATGAGTGTTAGTGAGGGGCTCTGCCTGATGTAATTTGGAATTTTGCTCCAAAGCATGGGGAGCCTCTCTGACAGAAATCTATCCCTCCAGCATGTTCTATTTATTGTTGTGGTGAGGTTTAGCTCACTAGAGCACGTGGCTCGCAGTGACTTGGATTTCTTTAGGTGGAGCATGTCCATCAATTCTGAGTTGGATATGGCTTTGTAAGTCAGGCAGAGATCACCTCAGAGTAAGTGATATGCCACTGAGTACAGCCAGAGTTTTTTCAGTCAGGCTGCATAGGACATATGTTTGAGGCCAGTAATCCTCTTGGCCAGTAATCCTCTTGGTGAGGTACTTTTGTGGTCTTTCCAGCTGTTGGAAGTGTCTTGTGAGGTGCATCCTAAATGGGGCATTGTACTCTATGATGGGTCTAATGAGTGAAGAGTAGAGGGGCACTATAACCTCTTTATTTCTAGATGTGAACCCTTTAGTAATTAGATGGGCCACATAGAAGGATTTCCTAACTACTTTGGCAATATGATTGTCAAAGGAGATATTACTATCTACCTGGGTCCCCAGATCTCTTATTACCTCTTCTGTATTAAGGGGGCTGCCACCTATGTGGTATTTCGTGGGTGTTCTGTTTTTCCCAAATGGGATAACTATGCATTTTTTGGCATTTAGCTTGAGGCCATGACTTTGACAACAGGTGTCTGTCTCAGTTAGGCCCCTTTGGAAGATGTCCATGTCAGCTGGAGAGTCAATTATGGCTCCCAGTTTGCAGTCATCGGTGAACTTGGTTAGCCATAGTCCTCCTGTGTTTGCCAGTACTTCTGAAAAGTATATGCCGAACAGTAGAGGTCCCATTACCGAGCCTTGCGGGACACCACTTGTGACTGGTTTAGAGTCGGACCTGGAGCCCGCTAATCTTACTGTGTCAGTTCTGTCTGTAAGCCAGTTGGCAACCCATCTCATGACGTAGGGGTTTATGTTCAGGCTGGTGAGTTTTTCTGTAATACTCGAGTGAGGAATAGTGTCAAAAGCCTTGGCAAGGTCAAGATAGGCTGTGTGAACCACCTTTCCCTCGTCTATGGCCCCAGTGACTGTCTCAAAGAAGTCAACCAGGTTTAGTAGGCATGATCTGCCCTTAACAAAGCCAAACTGGGTAGGGTCAAGTATTTGGAGGTTCCCAATGTCTTTGTTAATGAGTTCCATGATGATGTACTCCATAGCCTTGCAGACCAGGCTAGTCAGGCTTATGGGGCAATAGTTACCAGGGTCAGTTGTGGCTCCTCCTTTGTGGAGAGGAATAATCGTTGCTGTGCACCATTCTATGGGCATGTAGCCTGTGGAGAGGCTGAGGTTGAACAGCGTGTTTAGGTGAGGGGGGTTAGTTTGTTCGGTAGTTCGTGCAAGACGCAGCCTGGGACACCACCTGGTCCCATTGATGCTATGTTTTTGGCTTTTGAAAGGGCTGTTTTCACCTGTGCATCTTTGATTTTTGGGACACTACACTTTTCCGGTATTTTTGTGGGCCCTTTTGGAGGTGAGAGGGGGGTGAAGTTTGCACTGAATCTATCTGCCAGGATGTTGGCAATATCAGTAGGTTCAGTATATTTTGTGCTATTTTGCACTAGTTCAGTGCATATCTGCGAGTTGCCACTTAGATTCTTAACATAGCTAAAGAAGGCTTGGTGGTTGTCTTTTGAATCCTTGGCTATTTTTCTTTCAAAGTTTGCCTTGGATGATTTCATGAGGGACCTTAGTTTCTTACTGATACTGATCAGGGATGTCTTTCCTTCTTGGGATTTGCTTTTTTTCTGAACTAGTTTCCTCCTTCTGTTGTATAGCCTGTTTATTGCAGGGGTCCACCAAACAGTTTTCCTTCTCTTAGAGGAGTGAGTCTTGGTTTTGATAGGGATGGCATGATCCATGCATCCTTGTAGGTGCTCATAGAGTGCATTTGTAAATGTTTCTGCATCTTGGGCAGTGTTATCATTTAGCATGGGGGCTGTGAAACTTACCACCTCTGTCTTAAGTAAGGTGAAGTTTGCTTTAGAAAAGCTTTTTACTGTGGTTTCCTTAGTTGGGGGTGGTGGTGGGGTATGGACATCCAGAGTGATTAGTTTATGGTCTGATCTAACCAGTGATGGGTTGACCTCCGGTGTGGAACACCTACCGCCCGTGTTAGTGATGACCAGGTCCAATATGTTTTCACCTCTGGTAGGGGAGTTTACCAGCTGATCCAGGGCATTTGAGTTGATGAATTCCAGGAAGCGCTGGGCCTGGAAGTTTGTATTCGAGTAGTTTTCCCAGTGAATGGTAGGGTAATTGAAATTGCACAGTATCAGGGTGTTCAGTAGGATCTTCATCTTTTCCAGTGTCTCCAGAAAGGTGGAGTGGTGGTCCTGGGTCATGGAGGGTGATCTGTAGCAGGCCACAGTTTGCATTGCAGATTTGCCCGATGTTAGTTGCAAATGGATGATATCAGAGGTATCATGCTGCGCCACTAACCTGGATGTGTAGGTATCCTTGATGAATATGGATATACCCCCTCCTTTTGTGTTTCGGTCCATGTTCTGTGGCCGAAATGTGTGGTATGAGTTGTAGCTCGGTAGTGCTGGGGTGCTTTCTGGAGCCTTGAAGCAGGTTTCAGTTACTGCACAGATGTCGACATTCTCCATACTGAGGAGTGCTTTGAGCGCATGCATTTTCAGATTTAAACTCCTGGCGTTGAGTAGCATAACCCTCAGTTTTTTGTTAATTGTGCTGTTTACGGAGGTGAGTTTGACTTTTGAGCCTTGCCTAAAAAGGACACTATGGGGGCAGCAAGAGCCTTGGCCAGTATTTAAAAGCCTAGGGGTGACAGGTGCAAGTCGTCTCTTGTGAAGCAACGCGGCTTGTCGAGCATGTCGTCCCAGGCTGACAGACACTGGATCCCCTTTGAATGACACCAGAAGCTTAGCCAATTGTTGAAATTGATAATTTTTTCTTTATACTGAGGTATCATTCTTGGTAAGGGCAGGATGCTACTCAGGGTCAGGGTCATACCAGCCTGGGCTACATGATCAGAGAGCTCTTCCATGTCTCTTTTCATGCAGTCCAGGGAGGTACATCTCAGGTCATTCACACCAACATGAACAATGACAGAGTCATATTTGTACTTGTTCTGGAGTGACCTGAGTGCTTGTGTTATGTGGTGGATTCTGGCTCCTGACAGGCAGCTAACAGTAACCTTCTGCTTGCCCAGCCTAGTGAGTGGGACATCAGTGTGCTTGACTATAGAGTCACCTATTACTAGTGTGTTAGGTATGTTATTTCGCCTTAAGGGCTGTGATTGTGCGGCACACTGATTTTGTTTTTTATGTGTTCTCTGGTTTGTGACGGGAGGTGCAGGTTGTTTGGGTGTCTGCTTTAGAGGTCTCTGATGATTTTGCAGGTTTTTATTTAGAGCCTCCAAGTATGATTTTGTGTATTTATGTGTATTTTTTGCCAGTGCTGTTTTAGTAGGTCTGTGTGTGGTTGGAGGTGTGGTGCAAGTGTTAACCTTCTCTTCTTGACTGTCTATTCCAGTCTTGGGTGGAGACAGCTTAGCTTCCAGTTTGGCTGTATAATTGCATCTCTTGCATATGTTAGTGTTTTGTGGTAGGAGGAGAGGGTTGTCTGTGTACATGAGGCAGTTGCAACATTGCCTCAGGTTACCCAGATTCACCAGCTGGACTGGAGAGTGCACCTGAAGTTGCCCTTTCATCATGCCTGAATAGTAGGGTGAGCTGCTTAGGTGCTTGATTGGTGAGGGGTGAATAATGAGCATGCCCTGCTGGGCAATCAGTGTCAGGGTATATTAGTGCTTGCTTATAGGTCTGAGCAAGTGCTGGGCTGTAAGATGCTTTTTGAGTGCTTAGGTTGAGAGTAAAACCAGTTTTAAGGGAAAAACTGAAGAGGAGAAGTAGTGGAGCCGGGAATAATTTAACTGTAGCTAACCAGCACTGCCTGGTGTGCAAAACCATGCAAACATGGTTTTTTATAGTAGGGAAATGAAAGAGATAGAAATTAGCCCAAAATAGCCAATAAACTACTAACTTCTGGGCTGGAACCACTCCTCCAGGGACAGATAGGTTGCTCAAAGCTCCCCTCTCTCACAGGTGAACAGAGAAACTTCCTTCTGTCCAAGTATGGTATGGGCAACTCAGAAACTAGTATCACAGCCCTGAATTCAGCACCAGCCTGAAAACTGGACTATACTAGCTTAGAAAGGTGGGAAACAAGGAAATGTTTGTTTTTTGAAAAAATAAGGCAAAAACAGTAAACAAATACACTTAGAACAGCTTTAAATGACTACAAATGATCAGAAAAGGCTATCACACTTTATTATTTAAACAAAAAACAACTTTTTAAAAGTCCAGGAAGTCAAATAAGTAAAATATGTGAAAAAACAAGCTTTTAAATCACAATAAACGCTGGAAAATCTGTGTTTAGGTGGAAAACAGTTAAGTACAGCAAGAAAGTACAGAAAACTGATCTTTAATCACTCCAAAGTCTCTCTTCTAAGCTAGAAGGCTTGTATCAGTTTAAGGCTTTCTAGTGCTACCCAGTAGGTTAGTTACAGGAAAAATGGGAAACAAGTGCAGATGTGGTCTTTTAAACCAGAAGTTTGAAAGAGATGGACAAACTGTCCAAATGGTCAATAAACTACAATTTCTGGGCCAAGAACCTCTCCTCTCATGGTAGACAGGCTACCTAGTACTTACCACTCCCACTGATAAGCTAGAAAGCTTTCCTCCAACACAGAAAGGCTTGCTTGGCTTAGAAGCTTACCAACAGCCCTGGATACAGCAACTCTGTATCTGGACTTGGCTAGTTACAGGAAAGGTGGAAAACAAGTGCAAGTGTGGCTTTTAAACCAGAACGTTGAAAGAGATGGAAAAAAATGGCCCAAACAGCCAATAGCTAAAATTTCAGGGCCAGGAACCACTCCTCTTGTGGTAGACAGGCTACCTAATGCTTACCTCTCCCACTGATAAGCTAGAAGGCTTCCCTGCAACACAGAAAGGCTTGGGGGCTCAGAAGCTTACAAAGAGTCCTGGATAAAGCAAATCTGTACCTGGACTAGACTAGTTACAGGAAAGGTGGGGAACAAGTACAAACGCAGGCTTTTAAGCCAGCAAATTGCAAGAGATCAAAAATTGCCCAAACAGTCAAATAAGCTACAATTTCTGGGCCAAAACTCACTCTTCCCATGGAGGATAGGCTACCTAGTGCTTACCACTCCTACTGATAAGCTAGAAGGCTTCCCTCCAACACAGAAAGATTTGGGGGGCAAAGAAGCTTACTAACAATCCTGGATACAGCACCTCTGTAACCAGACTAGGCTAGTTATAGGAAAGGCGGGAAACCGGCACAAGTGTGGCTTTCAAACCAGAAAGTTGAAAGAGATGGAAAAAAACTGCTCAAACAGCCAATAGCTACAATTTCTGGGCCAGGGACCACTCACTCCTCTTGTGGTAGATAGGATACCTGTTGCTTACCACTCCCACTGATAAGCTAGAAGGTGTCCCTCCAACACGGAAAGGCTTGGAGGGCACAGAATCTTACAAAGAGTCCTGGATACACTAAATCTGTACCTAAACTAGACTAGTTACAGGAAAGGCAGGAAACAAGCACAATGGTAGGCTTTTAAATCAGAAGGTTGAAAGAGATGGAAAAGCTTCCCAAATGGCCAATAAACTATAATTCCTGGGCCAGAAACCACTTCTCCTGTGGTAGATAGGTTACAAAGTGCTTACCACTCCCACTGATAAGCTAGAAGGCTTCTCTCCAACACAGAAGGGCTTGGGGGCACAGGAGCTTACCAACAGTCCTGGATGCATCAAATCTGTACTTGGACTACACTAGTTATAGGAAAGGTGGGGACCAAATTCAAAACGGGCTTTTAACCAGAAAGTAGAAAGAGATGGAAAAACTGCCCAAACGGCCAATGAACTACAATTTCAGGGCAAAAACCCACTCTTCCCATGGTAGATAGGCTACCTAGTGCTTACCACTCCCACTGATAAGCTAGAAAGCTTTCCTTCAATACAGAAAGGCTTGGGGGGCTCAGAAGCTTACCAACAGTCCTGGATACAGCAAGTCTGTATCTGGACTTGACTAGTTACAGGAAAGGCAGGAAACAAGCTTACAACTTTTTTTTTGTTACAGAAAAGCAACTAAAACAGCAGTAAATACAATTCAAATTGTAGTTCAGGCCACTACACCCTAGTGTGTAGCATATGTGCATTCATACTGTATGTGTACTACTGCCATACTCTGCCATGATTTATATCAGTCACCCTGAGTATGGGTGGCAGTGACCACTAGCTGTGACTTGAGGGACATTTCTTGGAGGAGACTACTTGGTGTATGTACTTATCTTGCTGTCATTTGCAGCCTTGAGGTTGGACGGCGGGTGTTGTACACAGTGTATAGGTACAGCCTTCTTACAGTTAATTTATACCTTTTCTTACCTGGCAGACCTATGGAAGAAATTTCTGTTAACACTACTTTACTGTTTCTACACATATTCCTGAGGGAAAATATGCATACAACTTACTACCACTCCCAGGATTCAAACAGTGCCTGTTTGTGCATAAAATAGAACAAAGTTTGTGTTTCATCAGACTGAGCTATTGTGAAACTGCTGTGTCTCATTTGTCTGTTTTCTGCCTAATACTCTCTTGGTTGGATAATCTGACCTTGTGATTCTGACATTCGTGTATGGCAGATACTTCCTATACTGTGTATTCATACTTTGACAGGGCACAGTCTGGAAAACATTGATTAACACAACATTACTATTCAGGTATCAGATCTTGGTATGGAACTTTTCATATAGGTAATCTCCTGTTTTACAACTCCACAATCTTTGTCAGATGAGCCTTGATTATTTAATGCTTTCAGAGTTATAGTTGCTGTGCAGAAACTATACACATTTCAATTCATACCACCACATTCCAAAATAAACATGACCAGTCTGGGGTTTTGACTTTTATTGACAGGTACTGACACTTTTATTGATATATACCCTGTACATCACTATTACCCTGCTAATGTCTCATTCATTCAGTACAAACCATACCCATTTTTAAATACTGACAGGTGACATTCTACTCATTTCTATATATTTGCAATGAATACTACCTACAAGCTAGATTTGTACTCCCCAACCTCACGACACAGCCATAGCAGCCTGCTGGCATGGGCGTCCATGTCCGTGGCTCTCACAACTGTAGCTGTACAGGAGATAGAGAAACATTTATGCATGCCTATCCATCACATACACAGGCTGGACTTTGGAAAACACTTAATGATTCTGATACTTACACACAGCTGGGACATCCTCCCGTGCATCTTGGACCCACCTGTCCAAGATCTCCCTCTTCCTATGCTTCAAGTTTGCAAAGTGGTACCGGACCTGCTCACCAGTCTGAGGGATGCCAGTGGCACTGGTGAGGTCACATGCAAGATGGACTCAGGCCTCCACTTTGTATTGGGAGCCCTGATACTGGTCCTGCAGCAGTCACCCATCATGGTTTTCTACTAGGAGTCCAACCATGACCCCAGACTCCTGAATGCCCCAGTGCTGCACCCGGAAGTGGACATCTTCACCAACACCAGCCATAATGCCTGCAGTGGGGAGCTACAACTGGTTATGAGCTGTATTCCCACCTGAGTGCTTTAAATAGGGCTGATTTCCTGCCTTTTGCTGTGATTGGACGGTTTTGAATATGCTCAGCTAAGCTAAACAACAGGCAAACCCGCTTAGCAAAAATAAGCATTGCTTAAAGGGTTAGATGCTAAGCACTGCTTACCAGTCCACAAATCCACTTATCTACATTGATTATTGCTAAGCATTGAAATTTAAGCAATGCTTACTACAGTTAAGCACAGCTGAGCACAATTTAGTATTGTTCAGCTTTCATTTTATGGACTATCATTATTATCATTATTATTAATGATTATTATCATTTTATGTGCTTTCATTACATTTTTTGTGGCTGTACTGTATGGGACACTTGTGTCTACATGGGGGTTTCACATCTGCACTACACTGATACCTCACTTTGTGACCTGCTACACTATCCTAGTTAACAGATATATATTATTCACTACCTATTTCTTGAAAAATATACTTTTAGTGCTGTTTTCACAAATAAAAATGAATGGTCTGCATTGGGAATCAAACCGTGAATGACTGCATATTAAGCAGAAGTTCAAGCCACTATGCTATTTCACTTTGACTACTCTGGCTGTATAGTTCTATTTAGCTCCTTCGAATGTTTAAGCTTTGCTATGCATAGTTGCATGATGTGCACACCCGCTCAGCTATGCTTAAACTTTATTGGGGATGGAAAAAAAAAGAATGTGTAACATTACTCATAAACTTAGAAAGCTGCTAGAATCAATCAATTCATGTTAGCAGACATTTTTTGCAGGATATAAGTTATGCAACCCAAATGTATGTCACTGTTTAGTGATTTCAATCTCTAGATCATCACAGTAATTTGCCAGTCAAGAGGAAATTTTATGAGGGAAAGGCCAAAAATATAAGGAAAAACTCTGGACATTCTGCGAACAACTGACCAGTTGAGAGCTATATTGTGGGGGGGGGGGGCTGTGCTTCTGTATTTTGTCCGTTGACACTGTTATCTTGTGATAACAGTGTCCGCAGACACTGTTAGTTGCTTTAGAATTGCCGTATGGCAATTCTAGAGTGCAGTGTGTGTGTACTGTGCTAGCAATGCTCGGACACGCCCCTTGCACTCGTACATGGCTGGTGTCCATGTAGTGAATACAGCAGCGCTGCTTCATTAATATGAAAGGTGCTCTGCTGTTCTTCACAGCCATGATCCACTCCATGCAGGAATAGCACTATTCCTGCATGGAGTTTAATGAATCCAGGGGCTTGTCTCCCAGAACAAAGAAACTGCTGTCATTTTATACTGCAAAAATTTATGAGCAAATATTTTGTTATCTATCAGACTATAACCACTGACCAGTTAAAAATAAACATTTCTATGTTGTTTGTTTATTAGAATCTACAAACCCTTTATATGTGCCTTTCCTTATTAGGCACAAGTTCAGATCTTCCACGTTGGCACTTGGAAATGCCAAGACAGTGAAAAAAACTCAGGACAGGCCTAGGTTGTCAGGATCCTTGTTGAAAAATGTTGGATTCCACTTCAAAAAGAAAAAAAGTATCACTATTATTACACAAAAACACTTTGATGATCATTTCTCCCTTTTCACACTTCTTCCTTCTCAATCTTCTATTTCATGCTGTGAAACATCACTCAAGTGAATTGATTTTTAAAGACCAGACAGCAATTGCAATTTTTAATGGGTAGGCACTTTTTTACATGCAATTTCCTTCTAATTAACTATTAACCTATTAACTACATTAACTTCTATCCTTTACATGCACAATGCATGTACAGTTGCTTAGCAAAAATACTTTCATGAGTAATAAACACATATCTATGCTTAGATGCAATAAAGAGACAGTTTGAATAATTTTCAGTTTAATCTCCCTTTTAAATTTAATGTCATACATTTGTAATAATTGTGTAATAATACACTTCCTTCCATCATCTTTTTCATCATTATTTTCTTTAAATCTGGTCAGTGGCACTTTTGCATTTTTTATTTCTAATATGTGTATTTTGTAATGCAACTCTTTTTACAAATTATGAAAGCTTTATAATCAGCGTTTGACACATAAACAGAATAGTGCATAAAAGGATTATTATGATAGCAGTAAGCATTAAAATGTCAAAAAAATGTCCTTCCCATGCAGAAAATAAACTTGTCTACCATACCTATTCAGAGTTGTCAGCTTCTTTAGCACAAGACAACTCCAAAACCATTTTTATGTATGTACCATAGAAGCAGGGGTGAAATCAAGTGCCATTTGATTGTGCAGCACTACACTGCATGTGGTACTCATTTCAATTATAATTTGATTTACTGATATAAAAGTTGCATTACTCAACACCTCTAATAATTTAAACAGTTTTCTCATTTCCCAAATTGACTTTACTGCTCCATAGGCAAGTAAAATACCCACTTGGGAAATGACATCATCACCCAAGTCTATTGATCACCTGACTCATTTCAATTCCCACTCATTGCCTATTGTACATGACATTACTGGATCACTAGGTTTCACTTCCATTCTCGTTGGTGTCACTGTTTTTTCTTCTAATACAAGATGAAATTGTTTCATCATTGATAATGCCTGGAATAATGTTGGTGTCTCTTTGATATCAATTAATGGGGGCGGGCATCTCAACATGCAAAACATGAATCCAAGTAGTTCATCCTTCCCACTGAATAGCCATAACTGTCATAAGGAGGACCAGGAATGGTCCTTTTCATGCTGTCTGGAGAGTGCATTGTCTGGAGAAGATTTAATGAATAACCAGTCTCCTGGAATGATGTCATGGCAAGAGGTGGTCAGGTTACTGCTCGGCTGCAAAGACCTGTAAACGAATATGCTGCAGGATAGCAATAAGAGACTTGAAATAAAGCAAAACTGATTCATCAGCATCTTCTAACTCCAAATTACTGAGCAATAGTGTAGTTGGCATCCTCATGGCTCACCCTATAAGAATCTTCTCAGAGTGCTAACTGCATTATGAATACTAAATAAAACTAGAGGCAATGCCTCTGACCATTTAAGGCCAGTCTGCTCACACAATTTTGTAATTCTAGTTTTTAAAGTCTGGTTCATTCTTTCAACAATTCCTGAAGCCTGGGGTCTACGCACACAAGGATAATGTATGTTTACTTTCATAATTTTTCACACTTGTTTTATGACCTGGCTGGTAAAATGTGTTCCCTTATTTGGCTAAATACAACAGGAGCATCAAATTTGGGTATTATTTCTTGTAATAGTTTCTTGGTGACTGTGGTTGCATCATTCCTGGCACAAAAATAAGCTTCAACTCACTTAGGAAAGACATCCACAACTATCAAAACATACTTGAACTTATGATCTTGTGGGATCTTAATAAAATCCAACTGAACACAATAAAAAGATCCCCATGGGTTTTTTAGAGATCGCATATAAACAAGAACACTCTGCTATATGAAATTCAATGCACAGTGTAGAAGTATTTATAAACTGTTGAATGACTTAAGGAATTTAAGGGGTATTTCAATCAATCAAAATGTTCTTATTAAAACATTTTTTAACCAACTGAAAAAGTATAAGCCCATACCAACTGGACTGATGTGGGGTACTAACCTCCCATCTGGATGGCACCACAATCAGTCTGGGGAACGGCTACAGCTATCACATATCCACCGTACCTTTTCACAGTTATCAGCTTAATTTTGAAAAGACAATACTTCCTCCAAAGAAATAGGTGTTTTAGTTTCTTGTAGTCGCTGCAAAAATGAAGCCTGAATAGGATAGGACAAGGCAGCTTGTCTGGCTGCCATGTCAGCAAATGCATTTCCTTTTGAAATTTAAAAATCACCATAATGAGTGGTACACTTGACCACAACTATTTCCTTATAGCAGGAGTGCAGTTAATAGTTCATTAACAAAGACAGAACGTGTCATATGAATTCCTGCTGATGTCATATTCCCTCTTTGTCTCCAAAGTATCCCAAAATAATGAACCCCATAGGCATAATGTGAATCTAAAATTTTTTGCTGATCTGTCTTTTGCTAATTTGCGTCCTTTAGTCAAACTAAAGGTAAAGCTATATTTGTGCAGACGCATTTCTGATCCATTGTCCAGTCAATAATCCTTAGTTTGCTGCACACATGGAAAATGCTGCTTCTAGGAAGGCCATATTCTTTTTTGAGCGCTGGATCCATCAACAAATAAAACCAACTCAGAATTCAATAGTGGGACATCTTTTAAATTTAATCTAGAAGGAAGCACATGGTTAACAACAAATTCTCAATTGTGGGATTCACCTTTATCCACTGAAGCAATTAAAGAAGCAGGGTTAAGAAGGTCACCTCTAATAATCTACAGAGAAAGATTGTTAAATAAAGGCAATACAAATTTAGACAGTCTAGAGGCTGAGAAATACTGAGTTGTAGTTCCTAACAGCAGTGCTTCTGCAAAATCTGAAACTGACACAAAAATCTTGTATCCAAGATTAGGGCAGCTGCCATTGCCACTATGTTTGCCATTGCAGCCACTGCCATAAGGTAGTCAGGGTGGGTTGCTGCTATAGGATCAAGACTGGTATTGAAATAAGCAATCGGTCTAAAGCCATCACTTCTTTGTTGTGCTAATAATCCTGATGCTCCTTTATTCCTTTTACAGCAGAATAGGAAGAATGTATTTCAGTAATCAGTAGCCCAAGAGCAGGAGGGTTTGAAAACAAAGTTTTTACTTGGACAAAAGCCCGTTCATAGTTTTCTTGCCAAGGCAAGGATTCAGAGGTGCCTTTTTCAATAATTCTAACAAAGGCTTTACTACTTCTACATAATTTGAAATCCATTGTTGGCAATAACCTGTCAGTCCCAAGAAAATCCATAGCTGATTTAATGTTGTAGGGCATGGTGCAGCTTGAATACCAATTATGCGAGAAGGTAAAATTTGTCAAGATCCTTCTGAAATAAGATGTCCTGAGTACTGAACTTGTGGTTTCCACAACTGCAATTTTGTCTTATTGACTATGAGTTCCAGTTCCACTAACTTAGTCAAAATAAAAATAGTGTCTTGTGAGCAGATAGAATAAGAATTAGAATCTAAAACAAATCATCCACATACTGAATTAGGAAGGAACAAGTCAACCACCAAGAACAAAAAAACTGATGTGAAAAACAAGAAAAATGGCTCAGGAAAAATGCCAGCGTCCACAAACAAGTATTTAATAAAATCAATGTCCTTTAAAAAACAATGGTGTGATGAAAAAAAGTCCAAAGTAAGCCAAAAAACAAGAATCAACAAATCCAAGTGTAAAGCGCTTTTCGTCTGTTAATATAAACAGATTTCTTGAGACAAATGCACTCTGTAAGTCAAAGGGAATTTAAATGCAGCACAAGTAGTCACATGACAGATGTTACTTGAAGTTAACTCTTTCAGAGTCAGAGCAGTGCTGACTTGCTTTTCACCTTTTAAAGAGAAAGACAATATGCAAAAATCAAGAAAACCTAACAACAAGTAATTTGAGTTAAACACGGTGGTTCAATGTGTTTCATGCATTGCATTCTAGTTATTTTACACTCTACTTCTCAAAGGCGAGAAGTGTATATGTGTATTACTACAAACCAGAATGTATCAACGAGCATTAACATATAAAAACATACAAATGCTAATGTTGAATGTGTTAAATATATACTGCTGCAGAGTCAAAAGTACAAAGCACAACGAAAAAGTTGAGGTAAGAAACACACCTTTATCAAACACAAAGCTTTCAGGTACAAGACCCTCTATCATTGAGAAAGGGTCTTGTACCTGAAAGCTTTGTGTTTGATAAAGGTGTGTTTCTTACCTCAACTTTTTCGTTGTGCTTTGTAATGTTGAATGTGTTGTCAGTGCCTGTGTGTGAAGTACTGAACAGGGCTACACTTATGTCCCAGATGTATAATAAGTCTAAATATTGAAAGGGTGCCCATACGTGTAACGCTATCACACTATACCCCCCCAAAACAACAACAATGTATTAAACCGTGTGTACGGTGTGTATTTAATGACCTGTCCTGTCAGAACAGGGTTAGACACTTATTAATGTCATTAAATACTAAACAAACTACCTTGAAATGTATTAAAACACAACAAGTAATAGGCACCCATCTTCTGGTTGGTCAAATGCAAAATATGCGCATTGGAGGACTGTGTGCATTAAGTGCAAAATTGTACACCTAACGTAACCAATTCTTAAGTTTATGTATACAGGTGAGCGAATAAACTTCGTTCAATCTGGGTAGGCGACATGCATCCAAACGTAACTGCCATAAAAGTTCTATCTTTTCTAAATTTAGTGAACTGGAGCCACCTCTAAGCATAGTATGGATTAAATTGTCCTGATCTTGTATTTGCTCAATAACTTTAAATTTAAACGAGTGGTTGGGTTTTTCCATACAGTGCTTTGCTAGAGCATTCTCTTGTTTGTGTCTACTGATTGCATATGTGTGATCGTAGATCCTGTCATGAAGCCTTCTGTCAGTTTTCCTGACATAGAAGGCTGGGCATAGTTGACATAAAGCCAGGTAGACTACACCTTTAGAGTTACAGTTGAATTTGTTTCTCAAAACATAATTTCTATCTCTGATAATGAACTTGCTGCCTATGTCTATATACTTACAATAATTACACATCTCACAACGGAACATACCTGCTGTTCTGCATGTATTGTTGTGTCGACCTTCTATGATGTTTTTTATGTTTTTACCACGCCTGTAAGTGACAACTGGTGATGGTCCTAACTTATGAGTGATGTCTCTATCAGTTGTGAGCAAGTGCCAATTTCTTTTCAATATGTCCACCACTTCTCTTACTCTTATATTGAAAGTGAAAACAAACCTAATGTTGCCATTGGTTGTTTGTGTTGAACTTCTACTCTCAAGTATGTTATAGTTAGAGGTGTTTCTGTAGTTAGTCTGTTCAGCGACAGTTGTGTCAAGATCTAGATTTGACTCCCTTGGTACTAGTGGGATGTCCTTGTTCAAAATTGGTTTGTATATTCCTTTTTCTCTTTTAACTTGGACTTCCATTATTATGTTGTTTATTAATTCAGTGGGGTAACCCCTGTGTGAAAACATATCATACAGGTTTTCACATTCCACTAAAAAATCATTTTGCATGGTGGTCATTCTTGCAGCCCGTACAACTTGTTCTTTAATAACGAACTTTTTCTGGTGCAAAGGGTGGGAACTGTTGAAATGCAAGAGTGAGTTAGAGTATGTACTCTTTCTATAAATTTTAACTGTATAGTGTTGACCCAATATGTTTTTTGATAAGAGTACATCAAGATAACTAATACTCAACTCTTGGTAAACACTGGTGAATTTTAAAAAATCAGTAGTGTTGTTGAAATATTCAACCAGTTCTTTTGCTAAAGTACTGCCACCTGAAATTATAATGAAAATATCATCCAAGTACCGGGTGTAAAAGGAAATGCTATTCTTCAAAATTGTGTTTTCAAGAACAAATTTATGTTCCCAATGGGCCATAACTAAGTTGGCAAAACTGCCTCCACATGGGGAGCCCATAGCTACCCCAATTTTTTGTAAGTAAATGTTGTTGTTAAAAGCAAAGAAATTGTATTCCAAAACTATACCCAAAAGTTGTTCAATCAATCTTTGCTCAGAGTCACTTGCTCCTCTTAAACTGATGAATTCAACTACCCACTCGATACCTGTGTTGTGGGGAATAGATGTGTAAAGATCACAAATGTCAATAGTTAAAAAATTATTTTCATCATTATATTCAAGGGTGTTGATTTGTTCGAGGAATGACCATGAATCTTTGCAAATTTGTTTTTCTTTACTTATGTACATTTTCAGTATGGAGTCAATCACCTTAGCACAGGGGTATGTGATAGATTGACGAGTGTCTACCAGTGCTCTCATAGGGGGGGTCATTGAGGTCTTTGTGAATTTTGGGCAACCCAAATAAGGAGGGTAGTCGGGGTGATGGCAAGTTTAAATAATTGTTGATATGTATATCAGTCAGTGAGTCGATAAATAAGTCAATAATAAACATTTTTATTCTATTTTGTACTATGTTTATCTCATTTAAACTCACTTCTTGGTAAGCCTCACCTTCAAGAAGTTTTGTCATTTTATCAATGTATTGACTCTCTTCCATTACTACTAACCCGTCACCTTTATCTGGTTTCATTATACGGATGGGTAGGTTTTTAAATTGTATTAACTTCAGTTTGTCCTCTGTGGAGACATTATAATGGTCAGTAGAACAAACATTCTTACTAAACAATTTCCTTATTTCTATTTTACACATGTGGTCAAAAAGGTGAATGAGTGGATGTATAGGTGGATTATAGGTGCTTGCTAACCTGAAGGCATACCTATCAGGTGCCCCATCACCTAGTAAAGCTGTTAGATTGAGCTTTCTAATGTAAAGTTTAAAATCTAACAGAGTTTCAACCACATCACCCTTATTAGATGGAACAAAGTTAACTACATTTGCAAGTAATTCAAACTGTTGTCCATGGTAAACTCAGTGTAATTGTAAATGTTACAGTCTCCTTTTGCGTTGATAACGAGTTTGTAGTTGGTGATAGTATTGTCCAGTTTGTCTACCTCAACATCAGGGAGGTACCCCATTACCTCCTCCTGTTGCTCGCTGCTTGAGTGTTGTAAAATTTCCTCTGGTTCGCACCATGTCTGTTGCGACTCCTCACTGTACACCCTTGAAAGTTTTTTGACTGATGGTTACTAGAAGCACCCTCTGTTTCAGTGTTCTCAGACATGTCCCTGTTCGTCATGGGTGCAACATGGCTTGTCCCTGGTCTTGGTGATGTCAAAACGTTGTTGTCCATAACAGGGTCATTGGTACCATAATCAGGTAGAGTGTCATTGGTGTTACTCATGAAGTTGTTACGGGACTGGGAGGGAGGTGGTTTTGGGTAGGCTGTACCCTCCTCATAGTCCTTTAAATCTCTTCTGAGTTTTCTAAGTTTGGTTTCTTTCATTCTATCAATTTGTTGGGAAATACTGGTAAAAATTTGTTGGTAGTCATACTGATATCTGTCAAACACCGTGTCCTTTTTAATGTCCCTTTCCAATACATTTACTTCCTCAGTGAGGTGTTTAATTTGTATTGAATAGTGTTTGCACATAATCTTTAGCAGTTCTAAACCTTGAGTGTTGAACAACTGAGTAATGTCTTTAAAAAACTCAGAACCTGGTTCTAGACCTGTGGGGTATTGCCAAGTGCGGAGGCCTTTAGGGACAATGTTCTCTTTTATACAGGTTTCAAAATATTGCAATTCAAGTTGCAGTTTTTTAATTTTAAGTAGCTTAGTGTCAAAAAGTTTAAGTTTAAAGGAAATACTCACATTACTTCCAGCCGGGTTTCCTGTAGTTGCATTTCTGCTCTGAGAGTTTATACTTGGTTGCTCATTCAACCAAGTGGTTAGATCATAGGACCCAATAAGCCCTGAAGTAATGGTGCTTTCTGTAGTAATATCCTGGTTATTGTTGTTGCCCATGTTGTTGTAAGCAGTCACTTTGTGGTTTCCATTTTCATTCACTGGAACTTGGTTAATTAGAAAATTTGATGAGTTTGTTCCATTTGCTCCCTCTGGAGTGCTGGATAAAACCCTTTGTGTTTGTGTAGCACTCGGTTGAGATAAACACTCAACTCTGGCTGTTAGGTTCTCCAAACATTGATTCATTGCTTCCAGCAGTAATGTTAAGTTGCCTCTTCCATCTATTTCTGAACCTGAGAGGATAAGAACGTTGTCACTGTTTCCTGTAGCCATGAACAAACAAGTCAACCACCAAGAACAAAAAAAACTGATATGAAAAACAAGAAAAACGGCTAAGGAAAAATGCCATTGTCCACAAGCAAGTATTTAATAAAATCAATGTGCTTTAAAAAACAATGTTGTGATGGAAAAAAGTCCAAAATAAGCCAAAAAACAAGAATCAACAAATCCAAGTGTAAAGCGCTTTTCGTCTGTTAATATAAACAGACTTCTTCAGACAAATGCACTCTGTAAGTCAAAGGGAATTTAAATGCAGCACAAGTAGTCACATGACATATGTTACTTGAAGTTAACTCTTTCAGAGTCAGAGCAGTGCTGACTTGCTTTTCACCTTTTAAAGAGAAAGAGAATATGCAAAAATCAAGAAAACCTAACAACAAGTAATTTGAGTTAAACACAGTGGTTCAATGTGTTTCATGCATTGCATTCTAGTTATTTTACACTCTACTTCTCAAAGGCAAGAAGTGTATATGTGACATTGATTTTATTAAATACTTGTTTGTGGATGCTGGCATTTTTCCTGAGCTGTTTTTCTTGAATTAGGAAGGAACTAGGAGGAAATTGAATTATAACTGTTTCTTTATTTCTCTAGAGGAAACGGTAGGTGATTCTAAATATCCTTGAGGTAATCTTGCCTGTGTATACTGGTGCCATCTATAAGTAAAGGCAAACAAATATTGACTGTATGGGTGAATGGGAATAGAGAAGAAAGCAGAGGAAATAGCAGTCACTTAAATGGAGTTAGCTGATGGAGGAGCAGAGCTTAGTATAGTATTTGGTTTAGGTACTACAGGAAAAGTTGGTACTACTAACACAATGACTAATCTTAAATATTGCACAAATCTATAAACATCATTGCCTGGTTTCTTAAGTAGTAAAATAGGCATATTACATGAGCTTCTAGTAGGGACTTTTATTCCTTGCTAGAGTAATAATGCAGAAAAGACAGGTTCATCTCCTCCTCCTTCTTCCTCCTGCCATAAGGGGTACTGGACTGTCATTGGTAGGCATTCATAAGGCTTTTATGTAACCCTAATTGGTTCTACATCCTTTATTTATCTTCCCTCATTACCATGGGTAGTCCACAGTGGAGGACGAACAGCTTCAAATCCCTCCAAATCAGTCATGCCAGAAGTCTGTTCCAGTCTAAGTGCTATGAAGTGTGTATCTTCATCTGAACAAATCTTGACCAAATACAGACCTAGGAGGAAGGTTCATTCAGAATGTTTAAAAAGACTCCATCCAGAGTGCTGAGAGTTTATACTTGGTTGCTCATTCAACCAAGTGGTTAGATCATAGGACCCAATAAGCCCTGAAGTAATGGTGCTTTCTGTAGTAATATCCTGGTTATTGTTGTTGCCCATGTTGTTGTAAGCAGTCACTTTGTGGTTTCCATTTTCATTCACTGGAACTTGGTTAATTAGAAAATTTGATGAGTTTGTTCCATTTGCTCCCTCTGGAGTGCTGGATAAAACCCTTTGTGTTTGTGTAGCACTCGGTTGAGATAAACACTCAACTCTGGCTGTTAGGTTCTCCAAACGTTGATTCATTGCTTCCAGCAGTAATGTTAAGTTGCCTCTTCCATCTATTTCTGAACCTGAGAGGATAAGAACGTTGTCACTGTTTCCTGTAACCATGAACAAACAAGTCAACCACCAAGAACAAAAAAAACTGATGTGAAAAACAAGAAAAACGGCTAAGGAAAAATGCCATTGTCCACAAACAAGTATTTAATAAAATCAATGTGCTTTAAAAAACAATGTTGTGATGGAAAAAAGTCCAAAATAAGCCAAAAAACAAGAATCAACAAATCCAAGTGTAAAGCGCTTTTCGTCTGTTAATATAAACAGACTTCTTCAGACAAATGCACTCTGTAAGTCAAAGGGAATTTAAATGCAGCACAAGTAGTCACATGACATATGTTACTTGAAGTTAACTCTTTCAGAGTCAGAGCAGTGCTGACTTGCTTTTCACCGTTTAAAGAGAAAGAGAATATGCAAAAATCAAGAAAACCTAACAACAAGTAATTTGAGTTAAACACAGTGGTTCAATGTGTTTCATGCATTGCATTCTAGTTATTTTACACTCTACTTCTCAAAGGCGAGAAGTGTATATGTGACATTGATTTTATTAAATACTTGTTTGTGGATGCTGGCATTTTTCCTGAGCTGTTTTTCTTGAATTAGGAAGGAACTAGGAGGAAATTGAATTATAACTGTTTATTTCTCTAGAGGAAATGGTAGGTGATTCTAAATATCCTTGAGGTAATCTTGCCTGTGTATACTGGTGCCATCTGTAAGTAAAGGCAAACAAATATTGACTGTATGGGTGAATGGGAATAGAGAAGAAAGCAGAGGAAATAGCAGTCACTTAAATGGAGTTAGCTGATGGAGGAGCAGAGCTTAGTATAGTATTTGGTTTAGGTACTACAGGAAAAGTTGGTACTACTAACACAATAACTAATCTTAAATATTGCACAAATCTATAAACATCATTGCCTGGTTTCTTAAGTAGTAAAATAGGCATATTACATGAGCTTCTAGTAGGGACTTTTATTCCTTGCTAGAGTAATAATGCAGAAAAGACAGGTTCATCTCCTCCTCCTTCTTCCTCCTGCCATAAGGGGTACTGGACTGTCATTGGTAGGCATTCATAAGGCTTTTATGTAACCCTAATTGGTTATACATCCTTTATTTATCCTCCCTCATTACCATGGGTAGTCCACAGTGGAGGACGAACAGCTTCAAGTCCCTCCAAATCAGTCATGCCAGAAGTCTGTTCCAGTCTAAGTGCTATGAAGTGTGTATCTTCATCTGAACAAATCTTGACCAAATACAGACCTAGGAGGAAGGTTCATTCAGAATGTTTAAAAAGACTCCATCCAGAGTGCAAACCACAGCATTCATAATTTACACAACAAATCTCTACCTAAAAGATTTAAAGGGGCAGGATTTCATACCATAAAAGCATATCAGTCTGCAATGGACCTATATGAATTGGAACAGTCTTTATCTCTGGATAATCTAATGGAACCCTAGAGACCCTCACTTCTCAAACAAATTTCATAGAGAGTGGAGGCTTTTCATATTTGATGAGTTGTCATATGTCAAATTGTTCCTGTGTAGATAAAGAAAGGAAGAGTGGAATGGTGCACCATAATTTTAATAAAATGACTATTCGGGTCTACTGGTACCAAGGGAAATAACTGTGTCTTCTGTTCATGGATGTCCTATTGACCCTACTGCCACATTGGTGATTGCCAACCTGGAACACCACTCCCTCACCACATTTCCCACACCACACCATTTCTAGTCTGTCTACCTCCTGAATACACAACTAACACACTATTCCTGAAAACAGTTGAAATTCTATCCCACTAGAGCCTTAGACAACATACCACCATTGACAATATTCTCAGTAATAATACCCCTATCACACCTTTCCAGCACACCAAACATCTAGAGGTTATCATAGATCAAAACATGATATTCGATATGCACATTGCACAGATAATAAAGAAAGTCTATAAAAAAACTTGGAACCATATATAGATGCAAAAAGTACTTCACCAATGACAGTAAAGCCACCATTGCAAGCACCCACGTACTATCCACACTCCTTTATGCCTCCTCCATACTCATCAACCTAAACAAAGCAGACTTTAACAAACTAAACACCTGCTACAATAAAATAGCTAGGTTTGCTACTGACTCATCCTTCAGGACACATCACTGCATAGCAATCAAACAACTATCCTGGCTAGAATTACCCAACCTGCTCACATATAACCAGCCCAATAAATTCTATATTATCCCAATAGAGTTCCTGTTTTTCAAGGTCTACTTAATATCTACTCTAATAAACACCTATTAAGATCCACCAATAAAGCACTGGCTGACATAGGCAAAAGCAACAGTAGCTCTGGGGACTCCTTTTTTTCCAATTCTGTTGCAAAAGCATGGAATACCATCCCTGTAGATATTAGGACTACTGAAAATAGGGTTCCTATCAGATCGATGAAAAATCAAAATCTCGAACGCTCATATGAGCGGAAATGTAGGTAATTGAAATCAATATTGTGAGATTGTGGTACAGTGTAGATCAGATAATTTGCCCTTTCCTCACTGTAGTGTGCTGTCAGAGTTGGAATATATTTTTGGAAGCAGGGCACAGCCCCCCACAATAGCAATTTCAATTACCTGCATTTTCACTCATCTGAGCATTCGTGATATTGATTTTTCATCTATGTAATATAGACCCTGAAAACAAAAATAATTGAAAAAAACTCCTCCGGTCCCATTTACATAGTTCTTGGTTATGTAATTGTTCTGCCCCTGGGTAGCGTCATTTAATTAGATCATATCATGCCTTAATCTTCTATGAAAATTTGCAACAGCTCCTTTCTATACTCTTAATCAATGTGTGTTTACTGTACTAGCCACTGATGAATGTAACCAAATGACTGAATAAAATGTCCTTTCGACTGCATTGCTTATTGTAACACACTGTGCTCCTTATAGTATATTTACTTTCTGCTCCTTTCTTGGCTTGGAAACTGTACATTATTAACTTTTGATTCTGTGCTGTACTTTATTAACATGTGTATTGTATTTACTACATTTGCTATACTAATCTTTGTGGAGTTTTTCTCCCTGGGCCTCTGCTGAAAATGGGATCCTTGCCCAGTCAGACTTTCCCAGTAAACAAATGTAAAATAAATAAAATAATAAATAAATGAATAGCAGGATCAGGATCCCAAGTCAAGTGGCTTTGCTGCACTGCCCTTCCATTTTGTATCCTGGATACATAAGATGTCCAACCTCCTCCTTACTAGCCTGCCAGTGAATCTACACTGAGTGTAGCAATTCTTAGTTTATGTTTGGCAGGTTGGATGGTTTACAGCTTTCTCTTAACAGAGTTATCCCAGGTAACCTGACACCAGCCAGCCAGTAGCTTATTGATCCGGGGCTGCTGGGCTTTATGATGGACACACACTGGTCAATGGAGGCATATAAAATCATGAGACTCTTACGTAAGTTGGAGTAGACTGCCTCTTCAATCCAGTTATCACTGGCAAATACCTATGCGGAACTGGCAACATTTGTCAACATGTCAACAGTTTAATACTAGTGTAATTTTACTGTAACAAGTACATCTGCATGTGTATCCCTCACATACTGTACTGACTTTCATTAGTCCAGTATTGACAATATGTGGATGATGCTATGTATAGCATGCTTCATGAGTCCCTTTTTTGTCCATATCTTGATCATGGTACTAAACAGTCTTTTTCATCAAAGCTTCTATTAAGACATGCATGCACAAGTTAGCACACATGTCTGTGTGAATGCATTTGTAGTGCATATGCACTAATATGCATGGAAGTACGTGTGTATGGCTGTAATATAACTAACATACAACTGTCCTTGTAATATGTCTCTAGATACCTACTCTTATTTCATTTTGTTGTGCTATACTTGTGTGCAAAAGATTGTCCTTTGATCAATCTTACACATGCACTGTGATATTTATATCAATGATGGTGAGTGTGCCACTAGTAGTATTATGTTTGCATGCCAGTATATATGGGAATGTGATATTCAAACCTACTTCTGTTGTGTACCTATTCCATTTGCTATTTATCTGTTGAACATCATACAATTGTTTGTGTCATTTGTACATGGACATGTTTATATCCATCCCTAATGCACTATGCATGTGTCAGACACTGGCCATTTGCTTCAATGTACTTACTAGGACTTGTATTCCATCTTATGTTATGGACACACATGTGCAATATAACTCTTTAGCTGAGATTCTCCTTTATTCTGTACCAGCTTTATCTTACTAGCATTTCCTCACTGATGTTGGCATATGTTGTCCATCTCCCTTCCCCTTATCACTTTGGCCTATATGTTTCACATATACATGCCATATGTTTTTGTCTATGTTTACCTTCATTTAAAGTATCATCATTGTAATGCAGGTGTACTGGTACAATATGACCTTGTGCCACCATGTTGGGTATCATACACACGCAAAGCATATGCACACAAGGTGGTGGCAATTAAGTAGATTTCATCAGTGTTTATGTTTTACTTCTGTTTTGTGCATTACCCAGATATTTCTTGCCTATGCATATGCTTGCATTCCTTAACTTTTATTATTCATATATGTATGACCATATGCTTCATATCCCATGTCATTGATGTGGGTATGTGTGATGAACATTCTTCCTGTTTGGCTTATATATTGTCATTGCAGGTCAGACATCTAAGTTGTACACCCATCTGTGCTGCCACTAGCATGGAATGTGTTCTTTGACATCCGAAACTCATTTGTCCTGTATTGGTTGTGTATATACTAATTGGTTTATTACACAGTTACATTGCTCTTTTGCTGCAGTATTGCCATTTGGCACTGTGCTTAGTTGCTTGCCTATCACATGCAGGACTGGAGGTCCTAGTTTGTCCTCCAGGCATGGACTCCTGCATTTGCTTGCCTGGATTTGATCATCCTTGCTGTTGTCTGGCTTACTCTTGCCCTACTGACAGTCTAGTAGATGATATTTTTGATGTCCATTGTATACTGCATTGACAGCACTTCCCATTTAATGGTCTCTGACACACACACCTACCATCAGTCATACTGTTTTTTGTATGACTGTCACACAGTTTGCAACATCGCACCACTGGTTTGTGCATTGGGACATATTATTTTTGAGGTGCATCCTTAATCTGATTGTTATGTTTCATTCACCCATATTTATAGTCCATATTAGTGCTGTCTGTGCACCTTATCTATCCATTATGTGTATTATCAACTTTTGTCCATCATGTTTTATGATATTTGTTATATGTTTGTACCTGCACTTTTCCCCACCTTCTTCTTTTGGTGTACTTTCCATTCCTTATCTTATCAAATAAAAAAAGGAGGGAGGCTCTTCCCACCCCCAAAAAAATTGACCATGCCCCTCTGCCTCTCCATCTGACCTTCCTAATCCATCATCCATCTTATGTTCCCCTCTTGTTCACCTTCACCCCACATCAGTTTTTCTGTCACCCTATTTCCTTGGTTGTGTGTGTTACTTGTATTTCCCTATACATGTCCCACACCCATTGGTAGCTACTGTCATGGCAATGTGGTCATGATTGCCCTTCTCTTATGTTTTGTTTTAGAAATTTTACAGATTACCTCTTATTCTGCAAATAATGATGGATGTATTTATAAATGTCTGTCGAAGTATTAAGACCATGTAATTGTTTGGGAATATGTGTCACTTTTCATGATTACTGCTGATGCACATTTGTCTACAGCTAGTAATTTCCAGTTATTACCGACAGGTCATATACCTTCCATAGACATGCATTGGTAATGCACATATATTACATTATAGACAGGTTTTCCTTGATTACATTTTCACCATGATGGATTGTGGTTGCACTGATGCTGCAGGTTATTTGTTGTGTCTGTATTGCACTGAGGTAGTCTCCAAAGACCAGGGCACATTTGCATACGATTTGGCTTGACACAAATTTTGTGTGGAACTCAGTTCAATCGGCCAAGTTCTGAGAAGTTTATGAAAACTGGGCCAATAAGTAAAACCAGCTCTCCTGAATCATTTAAATGCTTATAACAAATATCTGCATATTTTAAATGCACATAACAAATATCTGCATATTATCAAACATTTAAAACTATAAAAAAAATCCTAAATGAAGTGTTTATTTTTACTTGATGTGTAAAGCATTTCACTGAGCTTTAGTTATACTGTAACTAATATTCACTTTATCTGTTAGACAATGCCAAAAAACACACTCAGATTTAAGAGACCATACTTGAAATATGTTACAGGAGAACATGGCACTGCAGTCTAAAGCTAAATATTGTAATTCAGTAGGAAAACATCTGTTAGCAACAAATACATAATTGTTCTCTCAAACCTAAAAACAAATGGGAAAGCATCACTGGAACACATTGCAAACAAAGCTCAAGAAAAGAGATTTCAGTTTTAGAATAGTTCATTTCTGAAATGTGCATACAGAAATGGTAACTTCATTATTCAGTGTTACCTCAGGACTGTTGAAATTAAATGTTATGAGCAAAGGCAAGAAGAGAAAACAGAGTCTTTCAGTAGTGAAACAGACCTTTTCCAAGTAGCTAGCTACTTACATTGTTTTCTGCTATGTTAAGTACAACAAAACATTGTTTCAAGAGGTCATGACTCAGTCCACCAGCTCACCAGGTATCACCACAATGTTTTTTCTGGAATGTTTTTGTTCAGTGCATTTTTGAAGATATCAGGTGGCCACCTAGTTACACTTTCTTTGAGTACTACAAACTAGATGTCCATTATAAAGGGTATAGCTGGCTTTGCTACTGCAGTACTTCACAGGATGCCATTGACCAACAGCCCCTGTGGACCCTATAAATTGCATTGCTTTGTATATGCTCCCAGCCTTACTTATCCCTCTGTCTGTCTACCCCACAGGGAGTCATGTAAAAACCTTGGTCACCCCAGCTTCCCCTGCAGCACTACCCATTACATAACGGCAATGCTCTTTGGACCTGCATATTCTCAGTGAGTCAACCTTAGGGTACTTATTAGCAGCACATGGTGAATGATGAATCCCAAAAGAAGACAGTGGCCATGGCATCAGAAGCCATCATTTATGGGATAGATGGCCAACAGTCCCGAGCCCTATCATTCCTCTTAGTATGCTGACATCAATGGTTCAGCTGAGCAGGCAATGAGGAGCTGCCTGAGGATGTACCTGCTGTGGGCCCTTACAGCAACCTTTGTACTAGCCTTTCAACATACACACTCAGCCTGATGGTAATGAACTTCACCTTCCACCACAGCTCAACTAGATCCTTGCTCAGCAGGTTCCAATCCCCCAAGACAGATACACCCATCTTCCCTGTCTTTGCAATCAAATGCTTGAGCTGCTAATGCAACATGGATCACTTGGGTAATAATCAGGTCTGTATCTCTGATTGGCACTAACATAGGCTACAGCAATGATTCTTTTTATGAATTTATTATCATTAGATTCTAGATTGAACAGCTGATTGATATGCCCCTTTACTTGCAGACATACATATTAAGGTTCCCTCCCCTAGGACACATCCCCTCATTCATGTCTCATATTCCTGTGTGTATTCTGGAACTGATAATGGCTGTACCTCTTCCTGGAACTCTTGATGGTGTCTGTGTCTTCTGAGATTTTTCTTAGGAACAGTAGTCATACACTACATCAGTGATGGCAAATCTTTTGGGTGTGGCATGTCAAAAGCTCCTAGCACAAAATAATTCAGTGCACTTCACATGAGCGATGGATGCAAAAGCAGTGTCTTTGGTAACTCAGGTGTTGGTGATCAGTGGCGTGTCACCCAAAATGTCGAGGCATGTGTCACCTTTGACACACATGTCATAGGTTCGCCATCATTGCATACATACACACACACACACACACACACACACACACACACACACACACACACACACACACACACACACACACATAAACATATCTATATCTGCTTGCTTTAGTGACACTGTGGTCACTCCTTGGTCACACCCTACCATTTGTATTAGTACTCATTTTACACAGTATAATTGGGTACCTTTTGTAAGAGCCCTAGGGTAGCTGGCTGGTGGTAGCATGATTACCTCAGAGCCTGGGAAGAAAGGAGCACAGAAAGTAAATCTGTGTCAGCTGTTTCCAGGTTGTATGTGTGTGTCTGAAACTCAAATATCCAAGTCTGTGTGTCAGCTGCTAAGAACAGGGACAGACAACTTCAAAGTGATCAGTGTGGAATTTTGTGTGGGTCTGGAGAGAGAAGGACAGCCCAGCCCCAGGTCTGGAGTGTGCTTCCTGTGTGCTCTTAAGGGAAATTGTTCTTGGTGCAGGGACCCACATCTGAAAATACTGTGTGAATACATCCTTAGTCTTAGTGACCGTTCCTCACCAGAGACAGTGGTGAGGAGTGAGTCTCGATTACTGCCCTTTCCCCACCATTTTGTGACTTCTTAGTTGGGATATATAATTAGCTGGGGGTGTGAGGGGATGGGTGATTGCCCCCTGCAAAAACATTAGTTTTGTATCTGGTTAGATTTTGACAGATTTTGCCAATGGTTTTGTATGTGGTTAGATTTTGCATCCCTACACCCCCTGCTAATTATATACACCAACTCAGAGGATATTTTAGGTACACCCATATATCTCTCTCTAAATATATATATATATATATATATATATATATATATATATATATATATATACATGTGTGTGTGTGTGTGTGTGTGTGTGTGTGTGTGTGTGTGTGTGTGTGTGTGTGTGTGTGTGTGTGTGTGTGTGTGTGTGTGTGTGTGTGTGTGTGTGTGTGTGTGTGTGTGTGTGTGTGTGTGTGTGTGTGTGTGTGTGTGTGTGTGTGTTTGTGTGTGTATGTATACACATGATTTAGCCATCTGGCAAGAAGATTTGTCCCAAATAAATAACCGGTGCCAAATTCATGGACTAAAACTAAATGCTAAAAAATGCATTATTGTATCCTTTGGAAATGCATCTGTCACAGGAAATTATCTTAGTAACAATATGCTCCAGTCGAACCAGTTGTATATGATTTAGGAACTTATGTGGAAAGTGACCTAACCTGTGACAAACATATGTCCATTGTTGTAAGAAAGTCCTTCTATATTGCACAGCTTATAAACAAAGGGAATGTGTCTAGATCTAGAGATTTAATTGCCCCCTTTACTCAGCCCTCATTAGGCCAATCATTGAATATAATCCCCCATTTGCACATGTCTGGCTAGGCACATGTATCAAGTGGAAAACCCACAGACTTACCTTACTAAAAGGATACAAGGCCTAAACTACATGTCCTACATGGACCGACTCAAAGCCCAGTCACTATACTCAGTGTCCTACAGACTACTAAATGGTGGCCTGTGTCTGGCATACAAGGCATCCTCCACCCCATTACTGATAGATTTACTGCACATCAGCAAGTCAGATGGCATCAGAAATACTCAGTCTAAGTACCTAAACCTCATCTGCAACATCAACAGAATGGTTTGGTGGGACAGGTATATCTCACAGAGGATACCACTGTTCTATTACAGACTCCCCATCCACATAAACCAAAATTCGTACCTATCCCCATACTACTACTGGACATGGAGGCATGGATCCCCTCAAATAATCTATGGTATAATCCCATTTATTCTCATTGGGTGTAATATATAAGTACTGATCATGTGATGGGTAAGGACAATCTCTAACCAACTGGTATAGGTTAATTTGAGCACAAAAAGGGAAAATGGCTAGGCTTAAAATGGCCAAACAAGGTTTGTTCCAGAGGAGCAGCAGTCTCTGGGAGATGTTTGTCTCTCCTGCATGTTCTGTTAATGACACAGACTAGGTTAAGATTTCTAGAGCGAGCGACTCTTGAGTTGTTAGATTTGCAGATGTGAAGCATATCCATCAGGGTGGGGTCAGAGACTGCCCTGTAAGGCAGGCACAGTTCTCCTCTCAGCAACCTATATGATGCAGAGTTCAGTGACATGGCTTTTAGTCTATCTACATATGTCATGGTTTGGATGCCCTGTATTTTCTTGGTGAGGAACCTCTGTGGTCTCTCCAGCTGTTCCAAATGATGAATCTCGAAATAATGTCAACATCCTACAAGAGGGTCTTATGCAAACAAATGACTGTTGCCAAAGTCATGGCCTTAAAATCAATGCAAAAAAATGTATTATCATCCCTTTCAGTAAAAGCAATGTTTCTGCTAACTACCACATCAATAGCAAGACCTTAAGTATGCACTCAGTGGTGAGAGACCTGGGCACACAGGTTGACAGCAACCTTATCTTTGACTACCATGTCTCCACAGTGGTAACGTGGGCATTCTATATTGCTCATCTCATAAGTAAGGGCATTGCCTTCAGAAAAAAAGAAGTTATGACCTTCCTGTACTTTTCCCTCATCAGGCCAATAATTCAGTACAATACTACAATTCCCCTTATGGTATGTACCTTTCCATGCACTTGCAGCAATTGGAGAGACCACAATGGTTCCCCATAAGGAAAATTCAAGGTCTTCCGCATCTGTCCTATGTGGATCATCTGAAATCACTGTCACTTTATTCTGTTTCATTCAGACTACTCAGATGCAATCTACACCTTGCAAACAAGGCAATCTTTGACCCTGCTTTATTGAAAATGCATATCCGCAAATCAAATGGTACACGGGTTACTCATTCTAAAGCCCTTAACCTGGTATGTGACATTAAAAGAACCTGCTGGAAGGACAGATTTGTCTCCCAGAGGTTACCACACCTTTGGAGCAGACTCTCCCTTCATGTCAAACAGTGTACCTCATTGGACCTCTTCAAACAGATGGATGATTGGATGAGTAACCATAAACTCACCCCAGGGTTTCCACCTTTGTCCCTATTGGACAGGGGTAATAGGTGATGATCGTGCAAATAAGGGCCGAACTTGGCTAGGCTTGTAAGTGCCCTAGGGCCAATAGTCTAGTAATGTCCTATTATCCTATGAGCCTATGCTGCAGGTGTCTGATAAGGTACATGCAAAAGGGAGCATTGTATTCTATTAGTGGTCTGATGAGGATTGAGTACAGTGGGGCTATAATATCCCTAGACTTGGATGTGATGCCCTTACTTATGAGGTGCACAACATAGAATTCTTAACTTACCACAGTGGAAACTTGGTGGATGAAGTTCATATTGCTGTCTACCTCTTTATCTTGGTCTCACACCACTGGGTTTGAGCTTATGGGATTGTTGTCTATCCTGTAGTTAGCGTAAAATTCTACTTTGCCAAAGGGAATAATAATGCACTTTTTGTGTTTAGTTTTAGACCATGGATTTGGCACCAAACATTTGTCTGTGTTAGCTGTTCCTATAGTATTTTATCATCAGTAGAGAACTCAATGATTGCATCCACTTTGCAATCATCAGCGAACTTGGTTAGCCAAACGCCGTTTAATGTAGCTCGGACTTCTAAGAAGTTGATTCCAAACAGTAAAGGACCCAGCACAGAGCCTTGTGGTATGCCAATGGTGACGGCTCTATTGGTAGAGGTGGAATCATCAACTTTGACATCATGTGCTCTGTTGATGAGCCAATTGGCTACCCATCTAGTTACATAACAGTTAATCTCCAATTTTTAATTTCTCCAAATCTTTTGGGTTTCTAATACCATGACAGGAATGGACCCCATTCCTAAGTCAAAGTATGATTAGAGTTCATGAAATTAGTATTGTTTTAATATATGACGTCAGCCAGAAGTGCTCTTTACAGCACCCGCAATGTGCCCGGTAATGACTCCTTCTGTAATTCGTACAGAGTTACATGTATCAGTAACATAACTAAATATGATTGTAGATTCTTTTTTATAAGACCAGTTGCTCCTACTACTATTGGAACTGTCTGGGTATCTTTCTTCCACATTGATCTCATTTCTACCCGCAAATTCTGATATTTTTATGACTTTGTGTCTCTCTGTATGCCAGACACCATAGTCACTGGGAGTAGTAACTTCAATTATCAGTGCTACTTTTGTCTTCTTTTCATGGACCACTATATCTGTTTTTCTTGCATCTATCATTTGAACTCTTCATAATGGGTGATCCCATGTGATGTAGACTTCATCATTTTCTATGATACCTTGTGGCTCTTGTTTCCAATGTTTTTCATCTACTTCAATATTATGTTTGCACAATCCCCAGGGCACCAGTCTTGCCATACTATTATGCCTTTCAGTATACAGTCCTTCTGCCATTAGTATGTCACAACCAGCAACAAGGTGTGCAACCATTTCCACTTCAGTTTTATAAAACCTACATTTTTCTGTTTCTCCCACATGTTCAATGGACTTTGTAAACCAGCTTGTACATAGTCCACTGTCTTGGGCTGCCAGTGTTAACTTTTCATCTTTTGATTTGAATTTGCCTCTCCTTAACCATTCCTGCATTCGATCCTGATCAACATGAGGTTGTTCCAAATGTTTTCTATACTTGCAACTATATTTATGCATTTCCACATTTCTTGCCTTCTCATCTGATCCTTCACCTTATATACTTTTTTTTGCACATTCAGTTTCTGCCTGATTTTTATCTACTTTTGGTTTAATTTCCATTCCTGCTTGACATATGCGATCCGATATGCTTCTGCTAGATTAAGCAGGGAAGTCATCTTAGATTTAGTCTCCTCATGTTTCAAAACTTCCACTATGTTTGGGTCTTGTGAGGTCAGCAGATATGTATGCAGTCCCACAATTGCAGACCCATACATCTAATCAATTTCAAGGTGGCCCATACCTCCTTCGGAATAGGGAATATATAATCCTGGTATGCACTGATTTTTATAAATAATTTGATGACCATGAAGCATCCTTCAAATCTATCCAACACCTTTTGGAGCCAGTTAGTCACTCCAAAACTGTAAGTTAGGATAGGAAGAGCAAATTGGTTTATAGCTTGAACTTTGTTCCTAGCTTGTTCGTGTATTATTGTTGATTTTTCAGCAATTCCCAAGTATTTATACACTTCCTCTTGCTCAAGTTCTTTTATATCACATTCTTGTCCCAAACTGATGTTTTAGTGCTGCAGCTTCCATGCTTTAAGGTTTGCTTTTGCACATTTATCAAGACCAAATGACATTCTTATATCATCTGAAAAAGTTTTGACTACTTTCAGTTGTGTTTTCAGTTCCTCATCTGATGAGCTATGCAGTTTTAAATCATCAACAAAGAGAAGATGAGAAGTCTTTACCCTTTGTTGCTTTCTGGGAGCCAAATTATAGCCATGACCTAATCTGTTAAGCAGACATCTTAATGGGTTAAGGGCAAAGCAAAAGAGCACCGGTGACAGAGAGCCACCCTGGAATATCCCCCTTTGGATTGTTATCCCTGGAATAATAATTTGTTCTTTATTATGGCTCAACTTCAAAGTGGTTTACCACTGTTTCATGGTTGCTGTGATGTAGTTTATCAGCATTGGGTGCATCTTATACATTTGTAAGCACTCTTTTATCCATAAATGTGGGATACTGTCAAATGCTTTTTTGTACTCTTTCCATGCCATTTCCCTTTTTAAAGTTCTCTACTAAGACATTATTTAACAATAAATGATACTTTGTTCCATATTACTTTCTTTTATTGCCCTCTTGTTCTACTGCCATAATTGAGTTTTCTTCTAAATGACTATAAACTCTGTCAGCATCAATTCCAGTGTATAGTTTATATGTTTTCAGAAGATAAGTTATTGGTCGATAGTTTTTAAGGTAGCTTGAAGGTCACTCAAATAGGACCATTATGTCTTCTGTTGTTAGCCAGACTGGTGTCTGTTTGGTCTATACATATAAATAGTTCTTATTCATGGCTAAATCTTCATGCAAATATGTTAATACTTTTAACCAGAAGTTAGGTACTGCATCTGGGCCTGGAGTTTTCCAGTTGGAGGCTTTTCTTAACTTTATCTCAATCTTTCTGTCCATTACCTCATCCCATTTCATATCCTGTACATTTGAACTTCTTATTCTTTCCTTTTACTTCCTCTATCCATTTAGCACCTTTGTTATGTTCCACAGGATCTTCATAAACATTTCTCCAAAATGTATCTCTTTCTTCTTTTTTTGGCGGTATTTCAATTCCTTTTACATTGTTTCCCAATTCTCTATAAAACTTTTTTGTGTCATCAATTAATTGCTTATTTTGTTGTTGTTGTGTCTTTCGGCTTTTCTCGGTTAGGGGTCGCCACAGCAGAACTCCGGTCCGCTAATGATTAGCAGTAGATTTTTACATGCCTAGTTGCCAGCCCTGACGCACAACCTTCAACGAAGGTACGCCCATTCATGCATGTCTCCACACAGAAGATGCTCTAGCTGAGAATCGAACAGGACAACATCTTACTATGAGGCAACGCTACCGCAGCACCACCACCACAGTGTTAATTGCTTATTTTGTACTTTTCCTTTATATTTATCTGGTTATCTTCTACGTTTTTCTACTTGTGCTGATATTTTTAGTTTATTATTTGTGATAGTGCATGTTAAAGCTTTATCTGTTATAATATATTGCTTTTATCACATCTATCTTTCTGAGTATTTTTATTGATCTGTTCCCTCTTCTATACTCTTCTAATAGTGACACTTCTTGTCTTAAATGTTTTATAGTTTTCTCTATTCAATACTTTCATAATGACATTCAGTTTATCCCCATCATTTCTCTTACTATCCTGTGTTCTTGTGGTAGGACTTTATCTGTTATTAATTTGGCTGTGCAGTAATGTATTTTATTTATTTCTGTTATGTCACATGATTACTGAGTTCATTTGTTTTATCAAACTTCTAACTTTTTCAGTTTTATTGACCTTCTGCAGTCTACTTCTTTCATTGATATTAATATGTCTATCCATCTCTATTAAATCAAGCAACTCTTCTCTTAGATCATTTTCTTCTAAACAGAGGGCACATTCTTTGTTCATCATTTTTTGTGGGCATTCTATAGAAAGTTCCAGAGCTTCTTCCTGTGCTACATTTTCTTCAGTTTCACCCTGTGTCAACCGTTGCTTTTTCATATGAATAATCACTGGTCTATCACTCCTCGACATTGACTGTGTCAGAGTTGCCAGTTTCCTGTTCTTTCCCTTGCTGTATAGCTCCAACTGAACCTTTGTACTGGTTTCCTATGGGAGGCTCCAAATTATCTTCATATGTCAACTGATTAGATGTTTCCTGCTCCACTGGTTTCTCCTTAATTGGGTGTCCATTGTCTATCCTTTTGTGTTGTTATCTGAGTTAAATTTTCTACACTAAATCCTTCATTTAGCAGGTAATCCTTAACCTCAGCTTCTATTTCCTTTTTTTTTTCATTACTAATACTCTTTTCTACCTTTCTTTTTTGTTTTCATATTTCTTGTATTTTTAAATTTTCCATATCCAGATATCTTTGCCTGTATTTCTCTCCAAATATCTTTGGTGCTGCTCTTTTTGCATTGATTAGTTTTGCTTCCCCTTTGCATAAATATTGCACCATATTAAATCTATTTTTCTTTCTCATGTCCATGTTTCTTCTTCAGATGTCTCATGCTCCTCTTGTTTCTCCTTACTTTGGGGACTAGTTATTCCATCATGCTGTGATATAACCTGTGTTAGACTTTCTACACTGAATCCTTCCCTTCGCAAATATTCCATAACTTCAGCTTCTATTTTTTTGAACTTCTACTTTACTAATCTTCATTTCTATATTTCCTCTTTGTAATCTTATTTTTATTGCAAAATTTTCCATATATAAATGCATTTGCCTATATTTCTCTTTGAATATCTTTGGGGCTGTATTTTTTGTGTTGATTAATTTGGCTTTCTCCTTTGCCTAAATATTGCACCCTATCAGATCTCTCTTTCTTTCCCATATCCATATTTCTTTTTTATACCCTTCAAACATCTCTAAATTTTGTTCTTTAAATTTTTGCACCTTTCTTTTTCCAAACAGCACAACGTTTCTTGATCTATATAATGTTTTTCTTGAATCCATTGTATTAATGAACACAATTTTTTATCTGAATCTTCTGACAACTTTTCTTGTGGAAGTATTTGTCTTTCTTCTAATTTCTCTCTTAATTTTTTTGTATATCTTTTTTCTGAAAATCCTGGGCTTCTTGCATAACAGTAAGAATACATAGTTTATTTCTTGTCCTCAGTAGTTCACTCTACCATCTGTATGGCTCTTTTTTGGCCTATCGTTTTTTGTGATTTTTGTGGATTGCTAATTCCTTGTACAACAGGGGCAGGCATCCTCCGCTGGGCCTGGCCTATCACCATTGTATGAATATTTCCATGTCTTGAGGATTCTACATTGTCATTCTTTCTAGTCTTGGTACCAGTGTGCCTACAAGGACTGGGAACTTTTTTGTGTACCCCGCTATCTTCTGTATTTTTTAACCTACTTCTGTCAATGATATATGCTATGTAAAATGCAGTCTATATATTAGTGTTGTCTTGGTGAGATTTTGTGAAAACCAGGGCCCACCTCATGAAGGTACTCACCAAGACTTGAGGATGAATTCAGTTCCAGCAATGCTTATCTCCTTTTGCTGATGTTATCATCTCTCCATTTGGACCCTCCAGCTGAGAACATTTTTCAATGATACCTGAGTGGGGGATTGTATCAAAAGCCTTGGCCAGGTGAAGATAGGCAATATGCAATGTCTTACCTTCATCCAGGACTTTGGTGACTTTCTTTAAGAAGTCTACTAGGTTTAACAAGCATGATCTACCATTAACAAAGCAAAACTGGGTTGGGTCTAGAGTTTGAAGGTCATCTATGTCCTTGTTGAAAAGTTCCATGATGATTCTTTCCATGGCTATGCATATGAGACTAGTTAGACTTATGGGTCTATAGTCCCCAGGGTCTGTTGGTGGGCTGTTGATGGCCCCTTTTCTGCAATGGGATTATAGTTGCTGTTCTCCACTCTGCTTGAATAAAGCCTGTTCTCTGGCTATGGTTAAAGATAGTACAAAATGGGTCTGCTAGGCCCTGTTTTAGATTGCTTAATAAGCATCCTGAGATGTTATTTGGTCCCCTTGAGACTATGTGTTTGGCCTTGGAGAATGCAGATAAGACATGATCAATACAGATACAAGGCAGAGGACTGATGTTGGGTATGCTTTATGGTATGGTCAGTGGGGCTGGGGGGGGGGGGGTTGAAGTTTGCTCCAAATTTTTTGGTTAGCAGGTTGGCAATTTTTGCCAGTGTAGTATTTGTGGTACCATCTATTACCAGTTCTGCACAAAGCTGGGCATTCCCTTTTAGGTTTCAGACATAACTACAGAATACCTTATGATTGTCCTTAGTTAGGGATACTATTTTAGCTTTATGCTTAGCTTTAGAGGATTTCAGAAGATGTCTGATTTGCTTGTTCAAGCTGAGGAGGGAATTCTTCCTCTGCTGAGTCAGTTCCCTGTTATTCTTAAACATTAGTTTCTTCCTCTTGTTATATAACCTGTTTATACTTGAGGTCCACCAAGATGGCTTGTTTTTTCAGGAGGACCTTGTTTTGATCTTGCCAGGTACTGCCAAGTCTATACAGCTGCTTAAGTATTTATACAGGGCATCTGAGTACACTTCTGCATAGGAGTCATTGCTGTCTGTGAATGTTGGGGAGAGGGATATACAACTTTTTATACCATCGCTTAGTAGTCTGAAGATGCTTTGGAAAAGTTTTTTGTTCCTGATGGGGTATCAGATCCAACAGTTACTTCAAATGAGACAGTTTTATGGTCCAATCATACTAGGGAAGATATCACACACAGGGGAGTGCAGTGACTCCCCGTGTTGGTGAGTACTATGTCTAGGACATCTGAGCCCCTTGTGGGGGTACAGACTATCTGTTCCAGAGAATTTGAATTAACAAAGTCCAGGAACCTCTGGGTGAACATGTTTTCACTCATATATGTCACCCAGTAAGAATAGTTGAAATCACCCATGACTAAGGTATTGGGCTTTATGGAGAGTGATTCCAGTAAGTTCAGGTAGGTGATGTGCTTTTCTTTGTTCCAGATGGGGGAGTTTTGCCTAGAGTTAATTGGACATGGAATAGTTCGAGAGTCATACTGTCTGACCAGTCTCAAGGTGCATTTGGCTTTAATGAATTTGGATACCCCTACACCTTTTGTTCTTTCATCCTCATTTTGAGGTCTAACCGTGTGGAAGGCATTGTAGCCTTGCACACCAGGGTTGGTCTCACTGCCTTGAATGGTTTATCAGTGACAGCACAGACATCTGCATCTTCCAAGGTGAGGAGTGCTTCCAGGGAGTGCAGCTTCATGTTTAGACTTCTAGCATTAAGCAGCAGAACCTTGACTTTACCTCTAGTGGATTTTATTACATCAGAAATATCATTGTTTTGACATCGTCTAAAAAGGCACTATGGGAGAGGCAAGAGCCTTTGCCAGTATCAAAAAGCCTAGAGGAGACAGGTGCTGACCATCTCTAGCAAAGCAGCATGGCCTGTCGACCATGTCATCCCATGCTGGCAGATACTGGATCCCCCTGGATTGACACCACAAGCTAAGCCAATTATTGAAGTTGATCATTTTTTGTTTATACTGTGGCATCATCCTGGGAGAAGGGAGAATGCTGCTTAGGGCTAGGGTCATACTTGAGAGTTCAGTCATGTCTCTCTTCACATAGTCCAGAGATGTACTTTTCAAGTCATTCATAGCATCATAGGATCATACGAGTTTAATAAGTTATCGACCCGGAGGTCATTTCAAGTCTAGCCATTTTATCCTAGTGTAATATCATAGATACTCTAGTCAATAACCAGGATTGTATTTTTTAATGACTGCGCATGTCCAGAAGGGTTGTGGGCACTGTCCCTGTCCCTGGTAAGAATTGACGGTACCCCATCCACTCGTCCAGGTTCCTTTTGAACAGTATCATAGAGGTGCTCTGCTTCACATGAATTGGCAGCCTATTCCAAAGATGTGGGAGTCACTAGGAGACAACTCTGCCACTCCAGCACATCCTATTCAAGTCAAAGGCCATATTTAGATCCCTAGAACATGTAGCTCTAGTCCCATTTGGTTTACAAATGTGCAGCAAATTCATGAGGTTTGGGTCGGAGATTGCTCTATAAGCTATGCATAAGTCTACTCTAAGAGTCTATATGATACTGAGTATAGTAACAGGGACTTTAGATGATCTGTGTAAGGCAAGTGCTGAAGTCTCTTGATCTTCTTAGTTAGAAACCTCTGAGGTCTCTCCAATTGCTGCAGGTGCTTTGTATGGTACATGCTGAAAGGGGCATTATACTCAATTATGGGCCTGATTAATGACTGGTATAGAGGGGTTATAACCTCAGTTTCTCTAGAGGTGATACCTTTGCTAATCAAGTGTGCTATGTAGAAAGCCTTTCTTACTACAGTAGACACATGGTGGTCAAAGTTAAGGTTGCAGTCTACTTGTGATGTCAGATCTCTTACCACTTCATAGGTACATAGGGTATTGTTGTTAATTTTATAGTGTGAAGGGACATTGTTTTTACCAAAGGGAATGATGATGCATTTCTTTGCATTTAGTTTGGAGATCATGACTAAGAAACCAGTCATTGGTCTATGTAAGACCCTCCTGAAGTATACTGAGATCATTTGGTGATTCAATAATTGCACCCAGTTTGCAGTCATCCACAAACTTGGTCAGCCACAGACCCTTAGTTTTGGCCTGAACTTCTGAGAGAAGTATATACCAAACAGTAGTGGGCCCGGCACTGACCCTTGTAGCAACCAGCTGGTGACAGGTCTGCTGGTTGATGTGGAATCACTGACTTTGATAGTGTGTGTCCAGTTTTTGAGCCAGTTGACAACCCAGCTTACAATAATTGGGTTTACATTCAGTTTGCTATGTTTATGGATAATGCCTGATTGTGGGATTGTGTCAAAGGCCTTTGCCAAGTTGAGATATGCTGTGTGCACATATTTGGCCTTGTCAATGAGCCTGGGCATATTTTCTAAGAAAGCCACCTGATTTAACAGGCAGGATCTGCCCTTGACAAAGCCAAATTGGGTTGGATCCAGGGTTTGGAGTTCGCCTATGTTTTTATTTATGAGGTCCATGATGATATGTTCCATGGCTTTAGAAATGAGGCTGGTCAAACTTATGGGTCTATAATTCCCTGGGTCTTTTGCTAAGCCACCTTTGTGGATGGGTATAACTGTTGCTGTTCTCCATTCTGAAGCCAGTGGTTAGGCTGTGTTTGAATAGGGTACTTAATGGTGAGGCTAATTCATGTTCTAGTTTGTTTAGAAGGCACTCTGGGAAGCCATCTGGTCCCATAGAGGCTGGGTTTCTGCCTTAGACAAGGCTTTAATGACCTGCTCTTTGGATATATAGGAGAGGGGGTGGGGGCAAAACTTGTGATAAGTTTGGAGGGGATAAGGGAGTGAAAATTTCACCAAATCTGTCTGCTAGCATGTTTGCTATCTATGTGGGATCAGTGTGTGTGTGATGCTGTTAGTCACTAGTTTGGCACATGCTGGGGTCCCACCTTTTAAGCTACCCATTCCAGGGACCTAAATATGGACTACAACTTGAGTAGGATATGTTGGAGGGACAGATTTGTTTCCTAGAAACTGCTGTGTCTTTGGAATAGGCTGCCAATTCATGTGAAGGAGAGCACTTCTATGACACTGTTCAAAACAAACCTGGATTAGTGGATGTGGCACCATAAATTCATACCGGGGATAGCACCCTCAGCCCTCCTGGTCATGGGCAGTCATTACTATGTACAATACTGGATATTGACTAGAGTATCTATGATATTAAATTGGGATGAAATAGCTAGGCTTGAAATGACCTGCGGGTTGATAGCCTAGTGACCACCTATGATCCTATGATTTTATCTAAAAGGCCTTATGATTATCCTTGGCTGTGATTGCTAAGTCTTTCTCAAAGTTACCCTTAGATGATTTGACATGTTGTTTTATTTGCCTGTTGAGGATGAGGACGGTGTTTTTTTCTTTGTTGGTGCCTCGCCTTAGTTTTCTTAGACAGAAACTTTTTGAATTAGTTGTACGTTTGTTGATGCTGGATGTCCACCAGGACAGCTTTTTATTTTACTTGGGGCTTTGGCTTTGATTCTCTCTGGAACAGCTGAGTCTATGCACATATACAATTGACTGTACAGGGCTTTAGTGCAAGCTTTGGTGTAGTTACCACTTTCAGCTAGTGGTGGGGCTTGGAATGCATTCATACCTTCCCCTAGGAGGTATAGTTTGCTTTGGTGACATTTTTTAGTCTAACTTTACCCTTTGTGAGTTTTGGTGTTAGTGTCATTTCGAAGGTGACTGATTTATGGTTAGATTTAACTAATGAGGGTCTGACAGTTGCAGTGGTGCATCTGTGTGCCATGTTAGTGAGAACCAGATTTAGTATGTTTGTCCCTCTTGTTGGGGTTTGAACAACTTGTTCAAAGGCATTTGAGTTAACAAAGTCAAGAAACTTTTGCACTAGTGAGTTAGGGCTAGAGTAGGTTTCCCAGTTGATGGTGGAATAACTGAAATCTCCCGTATTTTATTCATATTAATTCAATATTTGGAATGACTCCAGTTTGGTCAAGTAGACCTCATGTGCATCATGATCTATGAAGGAGGATCTATAACTAGCTATGATATGAATGTGGGCCTTACACACAGTAATCTGAACTTGGAGTAACTCTGTGGAGCTGTACAGTCTAACTAGTCGGGAGGTGAATTTATCTCTAATATAGATAGAAACACAACTTCCTTTGGTTCTCACAAGTTCATTTTGTGGTCTAAAACTGCAGAAGGCATTGTAGCTTTACATGGCTGGGTTCTCTCTGAGGCTTTGAGCCATGTTTCTGTGACTGCACAGACATCTACATCCTCCAGTGATAGAAGTGCTTCCAGGGTGTGCAGTTTTTGGTTTAAGCTCCTAGTATTTACCAGCATAACCCTGATTCTGCTATGGTTGGCAATTTTCACATCTGCAATTTTGTTTTAGAGACCATGCCTAAAAAGTCACTATGAAGAAGGCAAGAACCTTTACCAGCAGCTGAAAACCTACAGGTGCCAGGTGCAAACTGTCTCTAGCAAAGCAGTGAGGTTTGTCGACCATGTCATCCCAGGCTGACAGAAACTGGATACCCTTTGAAAGTCACAAAAAAATAAGCCAATTATTGAACTCAATTATTTTTTATTGAAACTGCAGCATCATTCTAGGTGAGGATAATATGCTGCTGAAGGCTAGGGACATACCTGCCTGGGACACATACTTGGAGAGCTCAATCATATTTCTGTTCAAATAGTTCAGTGAGGTACATGTCACAGAAACCTGAACTATGACTGATTCATAATAATACTTGTTGAGTGACTTGAGTGCACGCGTGATCTGATGGATCTTGGCACCTGACTAGCAGCTGACCATGACCGTCTTCTTGTCCAGCCTGGTCAGGGGAACATCTGTGTGTTTCACTATGAAGTTGCCTATGATGAGGAAATTAGATTTAGAGGCGTTTTGCTTTAGTGGCTTATTTGTCGAGACACATTTGTATGTTTTATTATGTGTAGTGGTTTCTATTTGCATGACAGTAAGTGCATTTTGGTTACATTTGGGAGGTCTCTCTATTTTAGGTGGACTTCTAATAAGAACCTCTGCATATATGGGTCTATGTGTCATGTCTATAGTTTGTGTATGAGGTGAAGAGTATTTAATGACAAACTGTTCAGTATCCGATTTGTTACATGAGAGAAGTGATTCCAATTTCAGTGTGTACTTACATCTCTCACATAGGTTATTTGTTTGCTGTAGGAGTAAATGGTTGCAGTATACATGAGGTAATTACTACATTGCCTCAGTATTCCCATGTCAATCAGGCTGGCCATATATATATATATATATATATATATATATATATATATATATATATATATATATATATATATATATATATATATATTTCTATAAATACAGTGAATATAAAAAGTTTACACACCCCTGTTAAAATGCCAGGTTTTTGTGAGACCACAAGGAGACCACAATAAATCATTTCAAAACTTTTTCCAACTTTAATGTCACCTATAACCTGTACAATTCAGTTGGAAAAACAAACAAGTCAGTTAGAGGAAAAATGTAAAAAATAAAAAATGTACAATAAGCTGGTTGCATAAGTGTGCACACCCTTAAACTACTACTTTGTTGAAACACCTATTGAATTAACTACATTTAGTCTTCTTGGGTAGGAGTCTATCAGCATGGCACATCTTGACTTGGTAATATTTGCCCACTCTTCCTTGCAAAAGTGCTCCAAATCTGTCAGATTGCAAGGGCATCTCTTGTGCACAGCCCTCTTCAGGTCACCCCACAGATTTTCTATTGGATTTAGGTCTGGGCTCTGGCTGGGCCATTCTAAAACTTTAATTTTCTTCTGGTGAAGCCATTCTTTTGTTGATTTGGATGTATGCTTGGAGTCATTGTCATGTTGAAATGTGAAATTCCTCTTCATATTCAACTTTCTAGCAGACACCTAAAGGTTTTGGGCAAAAGTGACTGGTATTTAGAACTGTTCATAATTCCCGCTACCTTGACTAAAGCCCAAGTTCCAGCTGAAGAAAAGCAACTCCAAAGCATGATACTACCACCACCATGCTTTATTATGGGGATGGTATTCTTTTGGTGATGCAAAATGTTGTTTTTGCACCAAACATACCTTTTGGAATTGTGGCCAAAACGTTCAACTGTGGTTTTATCAGACCATAAAACATTTCCCACGCTTTTGGGAGACTTGATGTATTGTTTTGCAAATTTTAGCTGGGCCTGGATGTTTTTCTGTGAAAGAAAAGGCTTCCCTCTTGCAGCCCTACCCCATAGCCCAGACATATGGAGAATACAGGAGATTGTTGTCACATGTAGGACACAACCAGTACTTGCCAGAAATCCCTGCAGCTCCTTCAATGTTGTTGTAGGTCTCTTGGTA
>NC_056727.1:648395816-648578316 GCF_019279795.1 Protopterus annectens | reverse complement strand
AGTCTAGCTTGGTTCTGAGGGTTGAGTGTATATTTGTAAGGATGGGGCCACCATATAGCAGGGACGGAAGTAGAATGGCTGAGGATAGAGTCTTTTTTGCACTATGGTTAAGATAATAGTTATACCTGTAGAAGGTGCCAGTTTCAGATGTGTTTTTTGAGGTTGTTGAGAATGTGGAGGTCAAATGTTAGGTTTTCGTCCATGGTGACTCCTAACAGTTTGGTATTAGAGACGACTTCAATGGTGGTATTATTCCGGGAGTGGATAGAGAATTCGGTCTTATTTGGGGGGGGCTGTTTTTGGGGGAGTGAATAGGATCAGTTTTGTCTTGTTTGGGTTGAGAGCAAGGTGGTTGTTTGACATCCAGTTTTCAGTGGACGTAAAGGCTTGTTGTGTTAGCAGTTGTAGCTCAGAAGTGGTTTTAGCAGTGCAGATGATTGTAGAATCATCTGCATATTCAGATCACAGTGCCATGAATAAGGGAGTTATGAAAGTTATTGATAAAGATATTAAATAACAGGGAGCCCAAAATGGAACCTTGGGGTACACCTGTAGTGATGTTGAGGAAGTGAGAACAGGATTGTTGCCACTTTGTTGATTGATATCTGCCAGAGAGATAGTTTGAGAACCAGTTTAGGGTTGGAGGGGAGTCTCCTAGATTACTGAGTTTAGAGAGTAGAAAGGGGTGGGATATGGTATTGAAGGCTTTTGAAAGATCGAGAAAAAGAGTGGAGATGATTAGATTGGTACCACATGCTCAATTTACAGTATCCAAACAGGAAATGAGGGCTGTGTTTGTGCTATAGCCTGGCCTAAAGCATGTTGGATCGGGTGAGACGTTGGTTATTAACTAAGTGGTTAAGAAGTTGAGTATGCACACATTGTTCTAATATTTTAGAAATGTGAGAGAGGATAGCAATTGGCAGGAAGTTAGAGATGTCTGAATGTTTACTGCCTTTATGGAGAGGAAGAATGTATGCTTTCTTCCAGATATTTGGGATGTGGGGTTCTTGACTAGATCTGTTGATAAGTACACTAATGGGGTATGTGATGGAGCTTGTGGATGTTTTTAGGAATTCAGAGGGAAGGTTGTCAGGGGCATTGGTGTAAGGTTTTAGTTTTAGAAAGAGTTTCTTTATGGTGCATGTGGGAACAGGAGAGAAAGAAAAATTAGGTAGAACGGAAGGTCTTGAATGAGTAGATAGTTGGTTTGGTGAGTTAGTATTAGAGGGAGGAAGGGTGGTGGTCAACTTAGCAATAGTTTCTATGATGTAATAGTTAAAGAGAGAGGCTATATTGGAGGGTGTTTTATCAGGGTGTGGGCAAGGATTGGTGTTAGAGCTGGGGTGAATTAGGGAACTGATTGCTCCCCAGAATTTTTGAGGGTTTAGTCTGTGCTGGTCCTCTAGTCTATGGAAATATTCTTTTTTGTTTTTACTGACCTGTTGTTTGGCCTGATTAAGTAGTTTTTTATATAGTGCAAGGTCAGGTGGGTTCTTGTGTTTTTGCCAGGGTTTCCATGCTTTGTCTCTAGTAGACATGATTTTCTTGGTGGATTTGGTAAGCCATGAGGCATGATTGGACTTGACTCTTTTTAGTCGAGGTGGGGCTACACTATCTAGGAATTAGAGAAATGTTGAATTGAAGGATTCAACTGCCTCATCGAGGAGCATGGTTCTTAGTGGTGCCCAGTTGTATGCTGCAAAATTTAATTTAGGGTTACTGGTGGGAAGTGGGATAGGTCTCTGGTTAGTTTTAGCTGCTGGTTATTTGTGGTTGAGGTAGTTTTACGTATAGCGAAGGCTAGTAAGTGGTCACTGATGCTATTTGATAAAGTCCCAGAGGAGGAAATCTTTTTGGGGTCTGATACCAGGATCCAATCTAAGATTGATCCTTGGTTCTTTATATTATTGGACCTGGTAATATCAGTGATTAGCTGGGTGTACTTAAATAAGTTAATATTAGTTTGGGGGCTAGGGTTAGTGATATCTGACCAATTAATGTTGACATCCCCTAGGGTAATTGTTTCATTTTGGATATTTTTGGATGACCAGGCAAGAATTTCTTCTAGAATTGGAATATTGTTACCTGGGGAATGTATAATACTATAATACAGAGGGGTCTGTAGCTATTTAGCTTTAGGACGGTTACTAGGAGTTCTACTGTGAGGAACTCTGGAATAGATTTGTTAAAGGGAACTATGGTGTAGGTACTTGGGTATATTAGGGTGATGCCTCCCCCTTTTCTATGTGGCCTGTTGTATCTAAAGCATGTATAGTTGGGGGGTAGGAATTCAGTGTTGTTGATATATGGTTTAAGCCAGGTCTCGGTTATGGCAGTGAAGTCGGGTTTGTTTTGATGTAACCGTGCATGGAAATGGGGAATTTTGTTTTTGATGCTTTGCAGAATAATGGTAGTGAAATTCAGGGATTTTGTGGTGTTGAGTTGGTTGTGAAGGGCAGATTGAGGACCTGAGTTAGGGTGTATGTCACCACCTTTTATTAAGTTAGAATGGGTCATCTAGTTTGTAGAGAGAAGTTGTTTTTTGGCTTTATGATATTAGTTTATAGTGAGTGTAGTGGCTTTTGTGTAGAGGAAGGACTTTTACTCTAGTGTGTAGAATTATATCTGGAGTATATAAGGTAGGACCTATTATGGAATAGCTTGGGAGAGACTGTATATGTGTGGATGTTGTGGATGTCAGTTTGAAAGGTATAAGAATTGTATGATGGGATGTAAGGTGGAAGAGTACATAGAGGTGTAGTGATATAGTAAGGATAAAGATTTTAGAGTATAGAGGCATTGTGTTAGGGTGATTTTAATGAGGTCAGAGAGAGAGTCTGTGTCTATATCTCTATTCTTATGTACAGAGTGACACAAAGTCATAAAATACCAGTATTTACAGGCAGAAACAAGGGCACTGTGGAAGAAGGATCCCCAGATAGTTCCAATAGTAGTAGGAGCAATGAGTCTCATAATAAAGAATTTGCAGTCCTATTTATATGTACTACCGATTCATGTAACTCTGTATGAATTGCAGAAGGAATCAGTTCTGGGCACATTCTGGCTGCTGCGAAGATCACTTTTGGCTAATAGCAAATACTGAAACAATACTAATTTAACAAACTTTAATCATGCTTTGACTTAGGAATGGGTATATTCCTCTCATGATACTAGAAACCCAAAAGACTTGGAAAAATTAATCCCACAAAAGCAGATAGATCAATATACATCTATATCTATCTATATTGATACAAATGTCAATAGAGATATAGACACAGATATTATATTTCTAACATATTTTCTCATTGAATTAATTTGTATTGCCTGTATGGTTCTAAACACTTTTATCATGTCACAAGGGAATTCATGCACAGAGTCTCCTTGCCTTTCTTGTAATGGAAAAAATGTACTCTCATAACCAAAACTCAAAAATGTAATGTTGCATGCTACAATAAGTCTGCATTGTGAAAGCTGTGCCAGGAACTTATATCCACTTCCAGAAGAGATTTCATTTATATAAAGATTCCTGTACCCGTGACCCTTTTTATTTTTACATCTAAGGTTATGGTGAGGTTTTTGTTGAAATTATGAAGGCTATAAGTGCAATCTTTAGACTTGTGAAAATGAATGTGCAGATATGAGGAACATATACTAAATTTGAGGTTACAGTATCTCAGATTATTTGCCCATCTGAAAAGTACAGCAAGCTTACCATGAGCATATATAAGATGGAGAACTGTGTAGTGGGCCCATATCAAGAGGTGTACTATGTGAAGCCTCACTACAAAAATGCTTTGACATTATAGTGAGCTTTAAGACTCCCTGTATTTCTTATGAACTCACACTATGTTCAAGAAACACACTGTCTTACTGGTATTCAGGTAGTAGTAGTGCCCAGCTACCCCTTCGCTGGCAGTCTACCAAAGCTCAGAGTCCCTACCACTACCTGTCTGACAACCTTATTGTGCTGATTGTGCAGCCAGTATTTGGTATTGATCTGGCTAGATTTTGTCCCTTGACATCTTTGACTGGGATATGGTGCCTCCCCCAACCAGCCACTCCTTGTGCACTTAAAAACATAGGAATAAATCAAGAAATATGCCTCAGCTTATGGCTGGTGACTCTGCAGAAGTCCTGGGCAGGCTATTGGACCGCTTGCCTTCTTTTGCCTTCAGGTGCCCTGGTGCGGTGTTAGTACCACAACTCTGAATGACACAAGGGTCAGACATGTCCTTTGGGGCTATACCATTGAATGGTTTAGGTATGGGAGAGCCACACTCTTTAGGTGCAGGGAAGTCAGGTGTACAGAATCTGTTACCAATGTTGATACGTCTCCTGCCCTGTGGTTTCTACCATTATTGTAGTGTATGCAAAAAAGATGCAGAAAACCCACCATATTGCAGGGCAACAATCTGACTATTTTTCCACATTAGCTGGTGACTGTGGCTACATCCATTGTTCAAGCAGTTGATTATGTCGTTCAAACCCAGGTTATGAGTAACTCCGGTGCTAGCACCCCTTTAAACCACTCAAGGGTCCAAGTTTTGAAGAGGATCTGGAATCTGAGGTTTTGAAAGTGCCATAGTCTGATCAGTCAGTGCTTTCTGAAGACAAAAATGCTCAGAAACCCAAACAGATGTTTTCTTTTTTCCAAAATCTGGCTAGATTTAGGGATGTATTCAGTCTGGAGCAATCATCGGCTTCCCCCAAGACGAGCATGTTATAAGATCTTTTGGAGGATGAGACCCTGAACATGGTGACCTTCCCTCCATTGATCCCAGAGTCGGAGGATGTTTTTAGGAAAGCTTGCACTTCTCCTCTGTGGAAAGAGTCTCTTCCTAAAAAAACATATTTAATAAATTCAGCATGGGCTCTGTTATACTTGGCTTCCAAGCCCCCTTGTGTGTAGATGCTGCTTTTGTGTCCCCAGTGGCTTCTTCCAGTAAAAAAAAAAAAAAAAACTATGTTTTCATCAAACCCATTCCCTTCAGATAACCTAGGCAAGTGGATAGATTCTTAGGGAAAGAAGTAGGGACATTCCAGCATGGTAGCTTTTAAAGTGTTTAACTACCAGTATTTCATGTGGAAGTTTGTAGTGAGGTGTATGTATAGTTTAGATGGGTTTGCTGCATTGTTATCTGCTGAGCAAAAAATCTATGTCAAAGTTGTTTCCAATGTTTCCCAAGTGCATAAACATGCTTTAAACAGTGCCTGGGAGAGGGCCTGGTATGTTTCTAGAAATGCAGAGACATCAGTGATGATGAGTTAAAAAATGAGGTTACGAATGCTCTGCCTGATTCTAACTATATGTTTGGTACAGCAGCTAATCAGTTCCTTCAACACTGAGATGACAGAGGTAAACTGATGTAAGAGATGTCAAAAATCTTCCATAGTCCCCAGTTTCCCCCCGATATCAGGATCATTTTCAGTAGCCCAAGAAATAGCAGTACTAGTCAAACCAAAAAAAGAACAAGAGAGCAAAAAGAAAGGACAAGATGAGATCTCCACCAAACCTAACAAGAAGGGTTCTTTTTCCAAAAAGGATAACTCTGACTCTCATAATATCATTTTCCAGTCTCCACATGAGGAAAATTCAAGGGTATGTCCAATATTGTTAGACCCAGCACCACCATTCTCTGGAATCTCAGTTGCTGGTGCTGCCCTTCATCAGATGAAAGTTACAGTGGTGGGGAGCTCAGCTGAGTATCAGTCTAGGACATCACTTCTTCCCACCTCTTCCAGTACAATCTGCCCAGACACATTTATACAACTTCACTTGGGGAGCTATATCAATGGGAGCACAACTGCAGACCACTTTGGTGACCAAGGATGTATAGAAGCATATCAATATCAAGGAAAAGTTGGTCATGATCCAAACCTTGAAAATCCTTTATCACTTATGGACTCTAGGTCCTCTTATTGTTGTTACAGAAAGCACCACACCAATGTGGTACCTCAACAAACAAGTGGGTACAAGGTCTTACCCTCTGTGCTGCTTGGCAGTGATGGTCTAGAAGCTAGTCTTACAGCATTCTCTGACTCTTCAGGTATCATATCAGAGCAAAACGTTGTGGCACACTGACTAAGCAGATCCTGGACAGAACCACACAAATGACAACTCAAGGCAGTGGTGTTCCAGGATCTAGTTCCAGACATCTTTGCAGTCATGCTTGGAGGACAGACCTGTTCTCATTCCCTTGGACATGAATGCTTCTGTAAGTGTTTCTCCCCTCTCCACCAATTTACAAGATACTTCTAAAGGTGTAGAAAGAAAGAAGATTAATTTGGCCACCCCCTTACCTAGGCAGCCTTGGTTCCCCCTTCTTATGGTATTGGCCAAGGACAATTACCACAGACTTCTTCACACTCTGGATTTGCTCATACAACCTCAAGTATGTCTAGTGCACCCCAGTTTGGACCAACTACAACTGGCAGCTTGGATGATTCAATCATGACTCAGTTTAGATACTTATTTCATGTGGAAATTCAGCACGTCTTAAAAGATGGCAGAAAAACTGCTATGAGAAAATCTTATATTTACAAATGAATGAGGTATTCTAAGTGGTGCCTAAGTGGGAACAGAGGTTTCCCTGAAGTTAACATCCTTATGGTCTTGAAGAATTTGTGTGAGCTACTAAAGGATGGCTTATTGTATGCATCCATTAATTTGCATTTAGTGGCCAGCTGTGTAGTCTGCCATTGCATCCCCCTTTTTCTTCTTCTGTTTTGATAAAGTAGCTCACAAAAGGAATATTGCATATGAGACCCCCTCACAAGCAAACTTCTCCTTTGTGGGCTCTCAACTATATTCTGGAAAAAGTGATCTTACCTACTTTGAACTGGCCTCTCAGGCTAATTTGAATTTCTTAACATGGAAAACTGTTTGGCTTATTGCTCTGATATCTGCAAGGTGAGTCTCTGAACTGCAAGTTCTCATGTTGTGGCAAACTTGCCTGATTTTCTATATGGATAAGTTTGTGTTATGCACTAACCCCTTTTTCATGTCTAAAGTTGTTTCACAACTCTCTCTCAGTCAGTCTAGTAACCTCCTGTACTCTTCCCAGAACCTAATAATAAAGGAGAGAGGATATGTCATCCATTGGATATCCATCTGCAGCTCAGGTATTACCTTGACATAGTTAAACTCTTCAGGAAGGCTGAAAGGCTTTTTATTTTTTATAGAGGGGCAAGGAAGGGTCAAGCTATCTCTAAACAAACCATTGCTCATTGGCTGCACTCTGGTATTGTTTTTTGTTACACCAACCATGGCAGGGCAAATTCAGGCAAGACAAAGGTACATTCCACCAGGACATTTTTCTCTTCAGTGGTGCATTAGAAAGGAGTGGGCTCTAGACTCTTTGTCCATACCTTTATGAAACACTACAAGTTGGATGCATTTTCTAAATCCAGTGCAGGCTTTACTAAAGCCATTCTCCAGGGGCACCTGGACCCTTATCCTTCGTCTTCCCAAGATGGGTAAGCTTTGGAAATCTACCTAAATGCAATTAAGGCATTTTGCTTGTTAAACACAGTACAGTTGTACAAGTCCTACATACCTGTGAAGTAGATGTTCACAGAGCACACTTCCTTACTGTCAGTGTGTTAGAGGGACATTATTCCTAGTGAACTCACTATAGTATATTAAGATAGAATAATATGCTTAAAAATATAGAGTAAGACTTGTGTTTTTATGTATGCATTCAGTTTCACGGAAAGACAGTTCATTAGAGAAGGAAAGACAATCATATCTTGCTGGCTAAGGATGAGATGTGCAGAAATACAGAATGTTCCTTTCTCAAGGGAAAGGTATGTGTAATGCTAGATAAAGTGCATGCAAGACAAGGCTTGGGAAACCAAGGATAAAGAGGCTTGCAAAGCATTACAGGGTTTTTGAATATACTTTAGACACAGTCAGTGAAGTCAGTAAGTTAGTTCAGACTGACATACAGAAAAGATTTAATATCCACAACAGGAAAAGGTTTCATTTGCTAAATCATGGCACAATAAGGCTATAGTTCATAAGGCAGAACATATAGGCACTAGACAGTGTAATTTTACCATTACAGCATACAGAAACAGAGAAAACAAATAGGCAGGGTTAACAGTTCATATTCTGTCTAACTTGACAGGAGACTCAAAGACACAAGGTGAGGATGTGTATGATATTTTCTCCATGCTGTTTCTGGACCAGGATGGTTAACATAATTACCTGGCCTAATTAGTTTTAGAAACCACAGAATTAAAATACACTGATTTTGGGAATCATGCTCAGGTTTTTAGGTATATCACACATACATCAGAACTTAGACTTAAACACTCTAAAGACTATGGATCTAGGTAATGGAGTAATCACTGGAGCAGGCATATTTCCTGCATATGGAACTGTTAAAGATATTTGGGAATTAGATAAATTAGCCAAGTTGCTGGAGGTATTAGCTGATAGTACCTTTGAGACCATAAAGGACATCACTATCTATCAAGACACATCTGCAAATTATAAGTGAGGTGGAATAAAGCCATATATTCACACCATATTACAGTAGTTAGCAATACAGACATGAGGTAACTACAAAAAAGGTCCTTGTAAAACTTTCATCAGGGGCCTCGGGGGAGCTGTTAGAATGAGGGTATTCTTAGTGAATTCACTTTAGTACATTAAGTTAGAATAATAGGCCTGAAAATATAGAGTCAGCTTCTGTCAGTACAGTTCAGACTTAAATAACACACATTCTTGTTTAAGTGCTACAGCACATATAATTCAACATACAGAATTAAGTCACAATATTACACATACAGATATCAACACATTCAACATACATATCATGCAGGCAATGTCTTAAGTTCATTTTACAAATGCTCAGAATATAATCAATTCTAGTTTATTGTTTTCAAATGTTGGTGCAAATATTACACAGTGGGGGATAAGAGGGATCAGAGTACAGATTTTGATCAGTCTGATAAAATCAATTCCAGCACAAATTATATGCAGACTTTAGCAAAATGTAAAATTACTACTGTTTCAGAGGAAAATAAAGAAAAAAAAATCATTCCATAGCTCAAGTTAGTGTGGTTGGTAGTTCTATAAAAAAGGATTTTCAGCTTACCTATAAAGGGTGTGGCAGTCCAGCACCAAACCAGAGCATTTATCTGTCACTGTTTAATGTTAAAAGAAATAACAATATTTCTTTGTTTACAGAAAAAATATGGAATAATATACTGATTAATACAGGCAAATCAACATCAGTTACAAATAGACTTTTATTAGAGGACATAAATGCAGTTTTGTCAGGATTTAAAGGGTCAAAGATTACAGCAGCTAACAGTTTGTAGTGTAGCAGCTCCATACTAGGTATGGACATGTTATTAGAGTTATATGTTGTTTTAAACTTCAGCAACAAGAGTTTATGGAAAAATGAAAATACTATAAAATGTACAGTAGTGAACACAGATGATACTTGAAAGAATTTGCATACATTAGTTTGTGCAAATGTACAGAATTTAAAGAATTGGTTATGACAGAAACATTTAGATTTATGGGTTAAAGAGAAAATAAATTCCAGTTCAGCTGACAAAGCTAAAGTCCACAAAAAGACATATTGGATGTGGACAATTAGAAAAAAAGGGCAACTGTATGCATTTATGTTGTGTAAGGTATACCAGAAAGGACAGTCAAGTTAACTCGCAGAATAAAAGGTTTACAGTTACCGATTTGGCAAATGGATTTTTTTGTGTTATTGTTTTGCTTAGCGGTCGTTGTTAAGAGCTTTGTGTTATGGTAGTAAGTGTTGCAAAATGATGTTTTGCTAGTTTACAGAATGTAAAATGTAAAGCCAATGCTACATTGTAAAAGTGACAGTACAATCAAAAGTTCAGATCCAATGCATGAAACGATTGCATTGTAAATATTATGTGTCATTAAAGCTACAGGTTCAACTCCTATGTTATAATTGTAAAAAAGGCAGATAAGTAAAATTCCAAAATTAGATCACTTCAACTCTAGTAATTAATGTGTATACTATATAAAGACATTTCATGTACTTGTATAAAGGACATACAAGTAAACTTATATATAAAGAAACATGTACTTGTATAAGGGACTGACAAGTAATGTTCCAGAATCAAATCAGTTCAACTTTAGTATGCAAGTGGTACAAGATTGTATATATCTCATGGATAAATAGCAGTTTACCAAGCACACCAGTAACTGAGTTATAAGCCAGCTCAATGAGCTGAATTAAAGACAGTACTGCATGCCATAATGCAGTATGGTAAAGATCAATTTAATATTCTTAGTGACAGTTTATGCAGTTAGAGTTCTTACTATTTATCAAAGAAAATTGTAGATAGTAATGATGAATTCTTGCAGCATTACATAGTACTGAAAAGTTAAATGATGTCAGCTAAAGAAATGGCTATGGTAAGACAGTGGGTGGAGTTTCACTCACAGAACAGTATGTGAGGACCTGAGGGTCACAAGAGTAAATGTAGAAAGTTCAGAAGCAGTTCAGATTAATTTTATAAATGTGCAGAAATGCGAAAAATGTTAAAGTATTAATAGAGTGTTAAATTACTACTTGTTTCCTTTGAGGTTATGACAGAAAAAAAATGCCACTGTGGTTTCTGTTTGATTTAATAATAAATTTACAGCCTTTTCATGTCACTGTAGTACATTATCAGTTCAGTTACAGATTTACAAGAATGTCTTAGCAGCATATGTTTATTTCATGCAGAAGAATGTGAAGGAAGTCAGGACAACAAGCAACACTACCAGTTTATAATTGTTAAATCTACAAATGTTATTTTAAAGACCTAATAATGTTGTTTTGCACTTTGCAGTCATTTAAAATACAGTCAAAAACATCAGTCACCAAGCCTTGCACAAGAAATGGAAAAAGAGAGGTTTGGAGAGCCTAAGACAGACTGCTACCATGGACATTGAAAATAGCCTCCAATACCTTAGCAGTGACTAGGACAATATAGAGTAAGGCCTAAATTTGGCAAGAGCTGTGGTGCACAAGTCAAACAGAATTTATGTAAATTAGAGTTAAAGCAAGTATGTAAATGTTCTCAGGTTTTCAGTCAGTTATATAGCAGTACTAGTTTTCAGTTTCCCCGGGATTCATGAAGCTTGCGCCAGGTGCAGGCATAGCATAGGTGGTATAATGCCAAATATGGCCGCCGAGCGATTCAGGTACGATCCAATTCCACGTGCACTACCAGCGTACACCAGATCTGCGCAGCTCCTGGCGTAGGTATGCAAATCACCCCATGCGCAGTACTGCAGAATGCAAATGAAGGTACATAGCGATTCATGAAGTGGCGTAGACGTAGCGTAAGCCTACAGAAATGTAAACCACAAAAAACAGCTTACATGTAGACAAACAGAACATTGGAGCCTTGGAAGCAGACCAGACTCATGTATTACAAAGTTAACATATGCCAATCGCTAAATATACAGCCAATGCCATATGAAAAGATGCACAACACATACAAAATAACATTTAATGTCATGGCCACAGTAACGCAAAGTACAACCATAGGAACACAATGAAAATATATACAAATGTCATAAAATAGCAATGTAACACAAATCATGATTTCATCATAATAGTCAATTGTATGCATGCTACACCAAAACCAAGCTGTAAGGGTTGATAAAGGCCTGTGACAGTGTTTGGCATGGTAAATATGAATTAGTAGTCAATGACATGCAAATGAGGCAAGTAATAATGATTCACAAACGTAACGCCGGCCTAAGGATGTACAATACAGCACAGCACAACAACACCGAGGAGTGGTCTGGAGGAATACATGACATCAGCAGTGGGGTGTGTCACTGCAGCTGTAAGCACATTGGAGCAATGCAAATCCGGGCTCCCCATTGCTAAGCAAAGCCGCAGGACAGGGGCATGGATGTAGGTATAGCTTTGCTCAGCTGAGAGCACACATGGTGCCTGAAAGCGCATGTGTACGTGGATGAAAACGTGCCCGAAACCCAGTAAGTGGACTCACGCGCCACGCACCACAGCCCAAAAAGGAAGTTTAGGGGAAGGCAATAAGAAAATGCTACAGTAGGGCAATTGGAGTACAACTGAGCAATTAACACCTATTAACTCACAGTGGGCAATTGACACCAGCTAACAAGGCTGCTAGCAGCAACCTGCAGAACAGGATAGGGGAGGTGTCGGACTGCAAAGAAAAGAGAACTGTAACCGCCGAGCAAAGCAAACCTGCAGTAGATTGGCAATAGAGCACATTTCACAAGACAATCCTGGTTCAGGAAAGTACAAAACAAGAAAGAAGGCTGCTGGATGCATGCCAGACAATGGGAGGGGAATCATTAATAAAAGTGGAGGCAAGGGTATGAGGTAATCCAAGGCAGCTAAATGTAATTTAACACCAAAGGCAGCACAATAGCAGTATCTGTGGTAAAACACAAGATACCCTGCAGCTCCAAATGTACATGCACACCCTATGACATCATCAGTGTTCAAAACACAATAGTACAAAGTGTGAAGGCACCTCACACACACTTGTGTATTCCCAAACACTGCACCATTGGTGTAAACAGATGGGGAACTTTTACAATGTAATTGTTGGGAGCTGCCATAGCTGTGATTCATCAGCATGTGTTGGAGACTGAAGTTGTTGTGGAGGACAATGCTGACAACCACCTCAGGCCCCGGAGGAGGACAAGAGTGTTCAGACCAAAGGTAACCTACCAGGGGCTACATGATCTGGAGATAGTAGAGCATTACAGGGTGGACAGGGGCATCATACAGCAAATAGTTGAGCTGTGCCGGCCACGCCTGAGAGCCAGAAATAACAGAGGGGAACCCATCCCAGTGGACACAAAGGTATGTGTAAGCCTGATAATACTAGCCTCAGGTACCTTTCAAAGGCCAACTGGAGATATCATGGGGATCTCACAGGCATCAGCATTCAGGGTACTCCACCAGTTCCTGGATGCCATGTTACCACATGCCAGTGAGCATATATACTTCCCCCGAACTCAGGAAGAGTTGGCCAGCAATATGCATCTCTTCCACCATGTGGCACACTACCCGGAGGTACTGGGTGCAATAGACTGCACGCACATACATATCAAGTCACCACCTGGAGACCATGGTAGGTGCTACATAAACTGCAAGGGATACCACTCTATCAACTGCCAGGTCATGTGCAATGCCCAGGGCATTATCACAGATGTATGTGCTGGCAGCCCTGGAAGCTACCATGATTCCCACATCTGGCATGCCTCACAGCTGTATCAGGTATTTGTCAGGGGGGACATCCCATATGGCCACCTTGTGGGGGATGCTGGCTATGCGCTGGAGCCGTGAATGATGACTCCCATCAGAAATGCACACACACCCATGCATGGACGCCATAACGAGGCACACGCACAAATCAGAATCATCATAGAGCATGTGTTTGGGATGCTGAAATCATGGTTGCGTTGCTTGGACATATCTGGGGGAGCCTTGCAGTACTCTCCAGGCACATGTGCCCACATATTCATAGTATGTACCATGCTACATAATATGATCCTGCGGAAACAGCTGCAGCAGGGACATAATGGTGAAGGCCCTCACAGCCCACCGTAATTGCCAAGGCCATCACAGGCACAGAGGGATTCAGACCACAAACAACCTGTGCCAGCCCCAGTAGGCAGATGGAGGTGTGCCCAATATGCCCATGCCTTGGCAAAGAGGGAACGTACAGCACATACACTGACAGTGTAGGCCTCTACGGACTGACACACTTCTCCACCTGCACACACAGTAAAACGGATGGCACACACACACAACCACCTGCAAATTGTAATGTATAGGTGGCCTACTGTGTGAATCCTACATAGGCAGCCCTTAACTATTGCACACACAACAACTATTGGAACAAGGAAAGTCAACACCTGAACAGTAAACGAAGCTAACAGCATATGTTGATACTGTATGTATAGGTTCCTAGGTACATCGGTAGGTACATGCCCGATTGTCAGAGGCCATTCAGCAGCTTAGGCAAAATGTGTCTGCTATTGCCACCCCATCGGTCAACCAACTGTCCCTCTGTGGAGCAGAGCCAATTGCAGGATCCACGTGTGTAACCACTGTTACCCACCTACTCTGCATGGATTCCCCGGTGTGTTAATGAGGGCCTCCATATAATGTAATTAGGGATGTAGTGCCAAAGCATGGGGAGTACCCATGACAGGTATTTGCCACCCCAGCATTCTGCAGTTATGGTTGTGTCAAGGTGTAGCACATTACAGTGTGTGGCTCACTCTAACATAGATTACCAATGCTGGAGCACATCCATTAAACATCACTTGGACATACCATGAAGTGGTATCATCCATATGTAAACTAACTGAGTTACACATTTGACTGCAGTATGGAGGAACAGCCATAGTACAGTCCACATACAAAACACCATTAACACCTGTACAAACACCAGATGACCAAGTGGTAAAGCCACTGACTGTGTCATGTATGTACCCTGTTCCACGTCCTGCAAGGTCCGTTACGTAATCCCGATAGCACGAATAATGGATGTTGGATGTAGGTCATTAGAGCCCGTGTAAGCACATGTTAGTGGGTTTATGTGGCGGCAAGTGACGGTAAGCGTCGTTTAAACAGGACTACACGGATATGCGCAAAACAGGTCTAAGCTTTGCCGACTTCCGCTCAGATCACGGTCAAGGATGTCCAGAACAGGTGAAATCAGCATTATTCACCCATGTACTAACAGTGCCTGCTCTGAGAGGTAAAATGACCACTGGCAGGAGTAGAACACGCAACCATATACACAATCACCTACCACTAAGCTACCCAAGATGTACCAACAGCAAGTGTGTATTGTGACAGGTTAAAACAAGAAAGGGCGGGGTTCAGCAAGCAGAATACACCGCCATGTACCCAACGCGAAAGGTGTGTACACTCTCTCTCCTTCTCCCTGTCTATACATATATATATATCTATATATATATATATATATATATATATATATATATATATATAGATTGATAGATTGATAGATATATATATAAAATAGGGGTAGAAAGGGTGATAGAGAGATGTATGTTGATATATACAGAAATACATATAGCTGCGAATATATAGACAGGTTAACGACATGTACACAACCATGGAGGTACAAATGAATAGGATACTGCCAACTACAGAATGCTTTACATACCGACACGCGTAATCACTAGGCTTAAAGACCGAAAGACCACAGTACCGGAACATTATAACCACGAGTAATATTATCACAATGTTAAGGGACATTTAGTTATTGCTGCCGGTGCTGCGGTCCAGGTAGGTACTGTGTTTAAGTGTGGTTCCGATTGCTGTAGTGTGTGTCAGTGCATGTTGAGAGTGCAGTGTGTGTTTCCATGGGACTGTAATGTGTGTGTGTGTGTTTGTGTGTATGTTTGCATCATGGGTCTGTTTGTGCTAACTCGGAGGTAGATTATTGCAGTAGTTGTCATAGCCGGCCTTTGGTATATGGTTACCACCTGTCCCACTTTGAGAGGGCAGTCCCTCTTTGGCCAGTTGTGTCCTGACAACAAATATTAAAAAGGGAAAATGTACCAAGATTGTAGGACATAATGATGTCCCATATATTAAGTAATAGTTGCATGAAATAGTTATGTCCGTCCCTCAAATACGTAAATTGTACAAGAAACAAAATAAGCAGGTAAAGTGCTACAAGAATAAGGTTTAATTTAGGGCAAAAGTAAGTTCTATCCTTTGTACTGACAGTGGGTTTGTGTCGGCCTCTAAACCCTGATGTGTGCCCTGCAAATGTCCCAATATGGCCAATTGAAAAGGTGGCAAACCAAGCCAAAGAGTTGGAGTCAAAAACACAACTGCAATGAGTGCAAATATTTGTGACAGAAATACACGAGACAGCTTTCATGTAGCAACAGTTCAGTACATATTGATGTATTTCAGAGGGATTGAAGGATCAACATCACCTGCATGCTATATAGGAACCAATTAACAATGGTTTAATGAATAATCCTGCAATAACCATAGTATTAGTCTACTAAATGACATGTCTTCAATTAGGGAAGGGACCCCCACACACATATGGAATATGTATAAATGCAGTCCCCACAAACCTTTATCTGCTATGTACACCCACCTACATCTCCCCCACACCCGAAACAATTGCAATACAGACTGTAATAACATCACAAACATCCACTCACTCAATGACATCTGCAGAAGTGTTAACATACCTTGTGAGAGACACACTTGTAATGGCGCCATGTGAAATAGTTGCTGTTGTACAATGGAACAGACGCCGATGTTACAGGTTTTGTTTGCAATAGTCTTGTATCAGACGGTTGAGATAACAGCTACACTCACATGTAGAACTATTTACTCTAGCCGTCACACACAATCCACGGGGGACATGAATTCAAAGTATCTGTGTCTCTCCATATAGCTGTTGCAATTCATCACAATACAATACATCCAGACCATCTCCCTCGAAGGTAGGGCAAAAGGACAACGCCCAAGTGGAGTATTCAATTATACACCACTGTTGCCGTGAAATTGGCCAATGGAGTAGCTGCACAGCTGATGTGCATGTAATAATTTACTCCGGAACACCAATTGGTGGCAGGATACCACATATTACAGGTATCCACATATAAAACGATGGCTTGCCATACATTCAAACTGTATGCTCATACCATTGAATTGTTTAAAGAGGAAAGGAGTAACACAGATATTATCGTATACTAGGACCACTAAGAAGATATGTAGAACACTCAGTATGTTAGTGTATGTAGTGCCTGTGCTGTATTAATGAAAGTGTACGCAATCCAGACAGTGGGGAAAGGTATTATGTAGTGATGTCTTGTTGAGCATAGTAACACTTGTAGAAATTGTGTGTACTGCTGTGGGCCACAAGGTAAACACCTCAGACACCACAAGGGATGCTACATAAGGGCTTTAAACATAACAATTCCACTCCAGCCACTGTTGGTGGTAGGGTTTGTCCAACAAGTACGTGCCATAACAGGGGATAGTTTTTGTTGATATACTGTAACTGTAGGCATATGTATGGGTGTATAATGAGAATAACATGCCAAAGAGGTGCTCCTGCTGTGCAATTATGCTTTGCGTTATGGGATATGGTTGCAAATATGTGAAAACTACAGTATTGTAGGTAGATAAGTCGAATATTTTACATAGCATGACTGGTATATTATGCAGACATAAGGTATGTGTATTGGACTGTACAATGCACAATAACAGGATACATATGTCTTGTAGTCACCAGACAGTGTAACAGCATGATAGCTAATTGAAATGGAAGAGCTACTCAATTATCCATGCACAACGGACATGTAATAGCTTCATAGGTTCATAGTTAGGTACTATGCTGTCTGGCCAAGTCCATTTGTAAGCCCTAATACAGTGTTGTCACTGGCGGCACCTCCCTAGGTTAGTGTCCTGTGCTTGTGAACAGCACAGCCATTTGTTTCCTGCACCTGTGTACAGTACAGCCACTGCAGTGATCCCTGGCGTACATGTCTGTTCCCCATCCACCCATCAAGGTATCTCATGAAGAGTGCTAGTGAGGGTCCCTGCCTGATGTACATAGGAATCATGTTCCAAAGCATGGTGAGTGTCTGTTTCAGGAATGTATCCCTCCAGCATGTGCTACTCATCATTGCATTTGGGTACATATCCCAGAGCATGTTGCTCTCAGTGGCTTTTGCTCATGTTGCTTATGTGAAGCATATCCATCAATATTGGTGTGGACATGGGCCTTGTATGTTCAGCAGAGGTCAACTCTGAGTATGCAGTATGCAAATTACTACAGTTGGGGTTTCAGTAGTTGTGCTGCATGTGTCATCCTTTGGAGGTGAGTAATACTGTTGGTGCATTAATGTTGTGGTATTTAAAGCCATTGCTGTCCCGTAAGGTACACCCCAGAGGGGGTGTTGTACCCCTGAATGTGTTTCATAAGTCAGGAGTATAGAGGTACAATGGCAGCCTTTGTTCCGGCTTCAAACCATTACAGATTAGGGTGGCCATGTAGAAGGATATCCATGCCCCCTTGGCAATATGGTTATCAAAGGAGTGGGTGCTATCTACGTGTGTACTAAGATCCCTTATAATGTCTTATGTATGTAAGGGACTACCACCTATCTGACAGTCACAGGGTGATTGTTGTAATCCAAAGGGGATGTCTATGCACCGTCTGCCATGCTGCTTGAGGCCATGTTACCAACACCAGGTATCCATCACAGTGATATCCATATGGAGGGTATGTATATTAGCTGGTGAATCAATCATGGCCCCTAGTTTGCAGTCATCTGGAAACCTATTCAGGGAAAGTCTTTCTGTGCTAGACTGTACAATGAACATGAGGGTCCCTATGACCGAGGACTGGGGTATACCAATTATAACTGATATACAGTAGAAACTGCAGTATGCTACCCTCACCACGTGTGTCCTGTCCGTGAGCCACTTTGCATAACATCTCAATAAGTATGGATCGCTGTGCAGGTGGATGTGTATATTGACAATACCAGAATGGTGAACGGTGTTGAAAGGCAATGAGAGGACAAGGTAGGCTGTGTGGACCCCCTTACCATCATCTACTACCTTGGTAACTGTCTCACAGGACTCCACCAGGTGTAGGAGCCATGGTGTGGCCCTAACAACTCCAACCAGGGTGGTATCAAAGGTTTGGAGGCCAACAATGTCTCTGTGAATGACTTCCATGATGATGTTCTCAATAGCCTTGCAGAACAGTCTAGTCAGGCATATAGGGCAATAGTTCCTCTGGTCCATTGTGGCGCCACCTCTGTGGAGTGTGGTAACTGTTGCTGTGCACCATTCAGGGTGCACAATGCCTGATACAAGGCTATTAGTGAATCTGGTGCCCAAGTGGGGAGCCATGTCATTCTGAGGTTTGTGTAAATATGAGCCTGGGATGTTGGATGGTCACATGGAGTGTGTGTTCCAGGCTTTAAAGATAGCAGGTCTGAATGGCGTAGTTGTGACCGCAGGGACTCTGCATTGACCCTGTATAGATGTGGGCCATTTAGGGTGTGAGAGGGATGTAAAGTTAGCTGCCAGGTTGTTGCCAATATCAGTCGGTTCTGTAATGTTTCTGCCTAACTGTTGTATGTCAGAGCAGATGTGGGTATTGCCATCGAGAGTAGTGACATACCTCCATAACACTTAGTGGTAGTCCTTTGAATGTGTCATAGTAATGTTTACGTAACTAGTGTTGGAGGATGTAAGAAGGGATCCCAGAATCCTACTGAGGCTGACTAGGGAGCTACCCCACCCATGGGAGTATACCCTACTTTGCAACTGTCTCCTTCTGTCGTGCAGTATGTCCATGGCAGTGGACCGCCAGAGGGACGTCCATTATGTGGTGGATACTGTCATGGTTCTGTTTGGGATAGCATGATCCATGCAGTCGTGTAAGTGCTAATGAAGTGCAGTTGGGAATGTTTCTGTGTCTGTAACTATATTGTCCACCTGCATGGGTGTCATGGCGTTTACTACTTCTGTCATACAAAGCATGAAGTTGGCTTTGTAGAAATATAGTACTGTGTCTTCCGAGAAGGGTGCGGTGCTGGGATGTGGATAACAAGGGTGATTAGCATATGTTCAGAACTGACCAACGAGGGGATACCCCAGGTGTGTAACACCAGTCACACATGTTGGTAATGTCCATGTCTACGATATTGTTGGCCTTGGTGGTGGTGTGTATAGGTTGATCCAGCTGAATGGAGTTTATTAACCCACAAAAGTGTTGGCCTAATGTGTCGGTACATGAGTAGGTAAGTAAGTTAGGTGTAGGGTAGTGTCAGTGTCACATCAGTGGTTCCTGTTTGAACCCTACTTTCCAGTACACCAAGAAATGAGGGCCGTTAACCGTGGGGTATGGTGTGGAATCTGTAGCAAGCTACAATTTTTATAGCAGTTCTGGCCACAGTTAGTTGCACTTGGATTGCCTCTGATGCATCGTGCTAAGCAACCAGCATGGAGGTGTGTACATCCTTGTGAAATATGGACACACCTCCACCGTGGGTGTTCCGGTCCTGGTTACATGACTGAAAGGTGTGGTCTGTGTAATAGCCTGTCAGTGCAGGGGTACTCTCCGGAGTCTAGAAGCATGTCACAGTCACTGCAGAGACATCGAAGTGGTCCATTATAAGGAGTGCCTTGGATGTGTGCGTTTGAGATGAAGATGTCAAGCATTGAGTAAAAATACCCTCAGGTTTTGCTTGCCTATACCTGTTCTGGTGGTGAATATGTGTCTGAAATGTGTCTAAAAAAGGCAGTATAGGAGCAGCAAGACCCTGAGATGTTACCCATAATCTCAGGGCCGACAAAAGCAGGCCATCTGTGGCAAAGCATTGTGGTTTGTCAACCATGTCAGTCAAAGCAGACAGATACTGGATACCCTTAGAATGACACCAGAAGCATAGGCAACTGTTGACATGAATAATTCTGTTGTTCTACTGTGTCATCAGTCTGGACTAATGCAGAATGCTTCTGAGGGCTAGGGCGAGACCTGCCTGGGCTAAAAGATCGGAGAGCTATTGCGTGTCCCTGTACATGTAGTCCAGCAAATTACATCTCACAGCATTCACACTAACGTGGAGAATGACAGTCATAATGTACCTGTTGAGGAGTGACCTGAGTGCATAGGTCATGTTGTGGATCCTGTTACCCGACAACCAGATGACAGTGACTATCACCTTGTGTGGCCTGCTGAGTGGGACATCAGTGTGACTGCCTATAGAGTCACCTATGACTAGTGTGTTGGGTATGTTATAACACCCTATTGGCTGTAGTTGATGGGCACACATGAGTCTGTGGGCTATAAGTAATTGGTGTTGTGTTTGGTAATGGGGGCTGCCTCTGTTGCCTACATACATTAGTATGGTGAGGCTCCACAAATGTTATACTCTTACTATGTGTGGCCTGTGGTGGTGGAGATCTACTGAGACTATGTGATGAGTGGGGTGTGGTGCAAATGTTTAACATCCCCACATGATTGTCAGGGTAAGTCTGGGTTGGAGAGAGCATTACCTCCAGCATGGCTACATATGTGCATCTCCCACAGGCTGTAGTGTCATATGTTAGGAGGTGAGCATTGACTGTGTACATGAGCCGATTGCTATATTGCCACATGTTGCCCACATTCATCATATAGACAAGCAATAACACTGGTAATTGACATTTGGACATGCCTGTCTAGTCAACCATTACTCACAAGATATGTGAGGTAAGTGTGTACAACAGCTGTTGTACTGTAAGCATGCTGGAAATGTAAGGGCAAACAGTTTTTACCTGTAGGAAATGAGTAGGATTGAGTGATAAAGTAATTAGTAGCTCATGAAGTGTGTACATGTTCTGAACAAGTGCTGAGCATGAATAAGCAATACAGATAGGGTGTTGGATAACTTAAACTCACTGCCCCTCCAATAGGTACACAATCACATATCCATGAACATGACAGAGCCCCTGTAACCATAACTATGATGGTATAAGGTACACTCCAGCTGCATGTGGCCTGTCCAAATCCCTGGTCATATAATACACATATGGCAAAACAGTTGGCTCTACACATACACTGCCATGTAAAACATAGGTTCATGGCAGTCTGAGAAAATAAGGAATGGATCACACTAACAGTTATCATAACCCACAAAGTGGAGATGCCACTCATAATGGGAGACACAGCACTACTACCCTGCTGAGTATGGTCTAAAAGCCTATGAACCTTAATCAACGTAGATGTCATTAGCAGTACAGATGTAGATGACAGTACCAATGAATACACACTGCATAGCATACCTGTGACAGGTCAGAGGACGTCATCACCCATACTGTGTTCCACCTACACTCAGTATACTACATGTACCATTGTATGTCACAGGAGTGTTCTACCAGTGGCAACACTACAAAAGGTGTCTGAGTGACATGTGCATAGCACACCAGTGGCAGCTACAGTAAAACAGGGTTACTGTGTTGTACTCCCCTGTCATTGTAGCCCATACCACACAGACAAATGGGTGGCATCTGCATATGTGAGAATGTGAATGGCCATGACCTAGGAGCAATAGCTGACTCAGTGTTGTGGACAACATACAGCATGGGCTTTGTGGGTGAGGTGCGTGACATATGTGCACAATCTGACAACTGCTTATTGCATTGTCACCGCTATGTTAATAACCCTGTACCCATTAACTACCACCTCGGCAGCGGTCAACATTATGGACACTGTGTGTAAGGGATAGTGCTGTGCAGTTTACCTCCCTGAGCTAGTGACATCAGCAGGCCTATTAGGTAGTCATAAGAGGCAACCCATGTCATGACAGGGTGCCATCCATGAGCATGGAGATTATTGGACAGCCATACTCAGCACTCACGTGACCAATATCGGATCACATATCACCTTTAAGGGTTATTGGCCATGCTTGGATGGGCGTCACCAGCCTTCACAATCCTCATCTCCACTATGCAGCATGCTGCCTACCTTGCATAAAGACATGTGCAACACTGTGATGTTGGACATGCTACACGTACATATCCTGATCTGAAAGGCATACGTCATGGACAGCCACTGTCCTAGTACAAGGGTCGCCACATGCTGGACAGATCCCTGTGCCATACATGTGACATACACCTGCCATACCATGCAACCCTGTCCAGCAAAGCTCCACATGTCATCTCTGTCATACATGGTGCGATTACCGCATGGTAGATGTATCAGTGACTGTCTGGATCAGTAATGTGGCACTGATTCACCTGTCGGCGGGAACATGGCTGTCGGATACAGCTAGAAAACCTGACATCCTATGCCCATACATGGCCCAGGGCATACACACTACTACATGATCTTGGCCGTACATGCTATAGTTGATAACCATCCCTGTAAATACCATCCGGCTAGCCATTGTCCCATGTGTATCACATGTGCAACACCGGCGATATGTGGCAGGATGTTGAACTGTTGTACAGTGCCATGTAGATGTATATGGCAAAACACATGCTTGTAAAGGTTTACGTGCACATGTCTGCATTGTCACTGCCCATGTCCGTGAAGGCAGTGTATGTGATGATATGTGACATATACACAGCATCAAGGTCAACAGCATTAATGTGCACACATCCAGGCATGTGCTGATAGGTAGGAACACCAGTACAGGCAAACAGACATGCCCACATCATGACAGCATTCACATGGAGTATGAGCAATGTAATGAGGTGACACACATATATGGTGATAATATCCAATCCCCATCGGATGTTACATGTGTGTGAAACAAACATGTCAGTCGTGTGTCATGACAATTTGCAAAGACAACTGTTCATAAGTACTAAATGTAATGCACATGAATGTGCATCTGTATCTCTGTGCATCTCTGAGATGCTGTGACCTGTCTCCATCATTATGTTTTACAGATAATGCCTCGAACACACATGCCGACATATAGCCGCTTGGAGGATGATGCCCTCATACCATACCTCCATGATAGCTATGAGGTACTGTTCAGCCATGTGCACAGCATGCCCAGCAGTGTGACGACCTGTGGAAGGAACTTCGCAGGAGGGTCAGTGATGTGGGTAGCCATAACCGCACCTACCAGCAGGTGCGCAGACACTGCATGGACCTGATCCGACATGCAAAACAGCGTGCTAATGCAATTGCCAGGGAACAAGGTAGAACAGGTGGTGGGCCACCAACCCAGCCCCCACTCACACCTACCAAGGAGCTACTGGCCAGCCTGGGGACCCCTTTAGAACAGCATCCACAAACTCTAGCTGCCATCGTGGAGGTGGGTGTCTCCCAACCACAGAGCCTGGAGTTGCCTGGTAAGTCACTACTGCACATATAAATATTATATCCCATTTAGTCGCATGTGTCACTGTACACTATCTAATGTAACATCATATGCAAGGTATGTTTACACACATGCCGCATACTATAGTATGCTACCCTGTGTATGCACACATGTGCATACTCCATAGTATATGCTATTGTACTGGCAAATGTGTTAACATGCAAAGTGCACCCTGTAGCTGTCATACAGTCATGGATAGTGATCTAACTGCTGTGTCTTCCATATACAGGTACCTCTGGCATGCTGCAGAGACAGCAGTCCATTGCAGGTGAGACAGTTATCAGTATCAGGCATGTGAATGCACAGATCTATTCACCATGTGGCCAGTTAACACATGTACACATAATGTATGATCCAGTCACAATATACAGGTCGCAGCTTTCATCAATCACACTGGCTACCCATGTGCAATATATAAAAGCCAAACGAAACAACAACATGAACCCACAGTAACTGTCATTGCTAGATGTGTGGACAGCTGTCCATACAATGGTGGAGGCGTTGTTCAATGTAGGAATATGTACTATACATCAGAACAACACATGTGGGGTACGCAAACAGTACTACACAGTGAGCTGGGATATGGGCAGCCCACATGATCCACCATTGTGGAATGTGCCCCTGCAATGAGTGCAGACATTGTGATGTGCCAGCTGACATGTCCCAGACATGTAGTGGTCCAGCTACAACATTGTCACACTATCCCATAAAACATACCCCACATACCAAACATACAACTCTTTGTCTGTGTAACCCTGTGGACACTGGAGTATCTGACATCTATGTGTGTATGTCATATGGGACAACACAGACATGTGACATAGACGGCCATCACACACATCTGGCCAACACATGTTCACACATGGCTATGGAGGATGGCCAGAGACATGTAGTAACACACAGTAGATGTGATGTGTATGTGTGTACACCCTGTTGCACATTGTCTACACATGGTCCAACTATAGCCTTTGTTGAATGGTTATATAGTAGATGTGGAACACTGGTCATCCTAACAGCCTGTGCACAGCTTGTGGAGGTGTCACTTAATTTGACCACATATGATGTGTTGCACATCATGACTGTGTCACAGCATGAAAGTAGTCACCTGTACAGCTTCCACATACATATGCAGACACCACATCAGGCCAGAGATACCATACATTTCCCTTGCTGCTGTTGGACATCACTGTCAGCCATGCACCTCATGTATGTGGTACATAAATGTCATGTGGAACATGGTGTATTGAGCAGTCTGCCATGTGTGGACATGGTTGACAGGCAGCTAAGACATGTTAGCAGTTGTGCAGGGGTGTCATCGGTATGTCGTCCGGTGACCTGTCACACATGACACAGCATGGTTTAGTGTGTATACACCTCAGCGACGTGGGTCACAATCCACAGTATGTCTGTATTGTGTATGCACGTAGTCATGGCTATGCACTGTATGTGTATTCCACACTGTATAGCAATAGAGATGCCTCATGATTCCATGCAATGGCACTGTGTCTGTACTTCACACTGTATAGCAATATAGATGCCTCATACTACCCTCAATGGTCATACACATCTGCTAAAAGTGCATTCTATCTGTAGGGCATACAGACAACACTGCAATGTGACACCATTATACCGCTGTACATGTGTCAGAACACCATTGTGTCAAACATGTATGCATGTCACTGCACACATCAGCAGATTACATGTCATACTACATGTTAATGTCAAGGACATATGCCTCACATCAGCCATGTGTACTGTTAACCTGTGCTGGTCCACATGGTGTATCACAGGGATGCATGCTTACTACCATGATGGTGTGAAATGCATGGCTTCTGCTATGACACATGCTTGCTATTGTGTGCAACCCAGGGATGTAATCTAACTAACACTGTTAATGTCTGAGCTGCATGCCGTCTGCTGTATCACATGCATGCTTGCATGCCTTCTGTCATATCACATGCATGGTTGTCTGTGTTTGTCTGTGTGTGTCTGTGTGTGTGTCTGTGTGTGTGTGTCTGTGTGTGTGTCTGTGTGTCTGTGTGTGTGTCTGTGTGTCTGTGTGTGTGTGTGTCTCTATTGTAATGTAGAGTGTTTGTTTGCCTTCACAGGTGATGTAGGTGCATTGCCCTCCTGCGGTCCATCTGATGTTAGTGTCCCCACAGACTCTAGCAGTGATAAACATATGCTTGAGGTACAGGCAGGGTTGTCAGGGTCTGAATCTGTGCCTTTGGTTGCCATCCCACCTATAACCCTCTTTTCCCCGCACACAGTTCTCATGCCAGCACATACCCCATCACCAGTGGCCATAGACGAAGGACAGATACCATGTGTTAGCTCGAAACAAGAACGTGTGGTGGCTACGGAAGGTGTGTCATCACACCATGGTGAGAGTGAACTGACCGCAGTTGAGCCACACAGGCATATGGCCAGTGCTGCTCATAGGAGGACCCCTGGCCGACATGCACCTGCATGACAGAGCGCAGCAGCTGGTGTCACCAGACACATGTTTCAGACTGTAATGGTGGCACAGGCACATGCTGAATGGCAGAACAGAGAAGGGCAGAGGCTTCAGAGGGCTGCTATCCGTTCTTTAAATGAAAACATCCAGGCATTGGCAAATGCTCAACAGCAGATTGCTGACGTTTTGGACAGGCGATTGGGTGACATGGTTGGAATCCTTGACTGTGGTATGGCAATCCATGAATGTGAGCTGTCTGTGCTGGAACATCAGGTAGGAGTGAGGCGTAGGCCATGTGGACGTAGGCCAGCTACACCACCTGGTGTAGATCTACGCGAATGAGCTACCTCACATGCCCGCTCCCATAGTGCCGATAGCAGCAGCAGTGCAGCTGGTGCTGCGCTGTCCACACCAGGACACAGTAGGCCACTTGGACATGGCCCTGGACAGTCCCAGCAGGGACACAGTTCCAGTGGACATGTGTCATCGGACAGTACCCATTCTGTACCTCTGTCTGGTAGTGCCCATGCAACCCCTGGCAGGCACAGGTCACGTGGACATGGACGGACACAGTGAGCTGTACATCCTGGTCTGTACAATCTGGAGCTGTCAACAATACCCCTGTGTAGGCCGGATACATGGCAGAACTGTGTGCACACATACACGCACACACCAGAAACATCTGTAGGGCACCAACACCCTCATGCATAATAACCACACATGTCCAAGTAGATCACAGGCCCTAACCCACACACAAGATGTCATCCACTGGTGCAGCCTAGGCCCCTGGCAAACATTATCACCCTGTGCATATGATAATGCCTGTGCCGCATCCCTGTCATCCACACCATCGGTGCAGGGACATGCTCATATGGTCTGATGCACAGGGTGAACAGAATAGTGAGATGGTTGTATATTACAATTGTTGTGTACTGTTGGCATGCAGCAGACATACCATGTAGTACAGGATCAGACTGCATTGTTTTATGTTCACAGTATGTGTCTTGGTAACAATAGTCACAGCATGTTGGTAATGATGCCCTGCATCCCTCCTGAAGGTCTAATTGCATGTGCCATTACGTGACAGTGTTTGCGGTTAGAATGCATTGTTTTATGTTCACAGTATGTGTCTTGGTAACAACAGTAACAGCATGTTGGTAAGGATGCCCTGCTTCCCTCCTTAAGGTCTAATTGCATGTGCCATTAAGTACCAGTGTTTCCAGTTTCACATGTGTAAATGTGGAGTACTCACAGGCATGGATGGCAATACCAGCATGCTATACATAGCCTCTACCTCACTGTTAGTAAGGCTGACATTCCATAGATATCTACACACCTACTGATCCAGGAACATGTGAGCTGTGTACTAGGCTACGGTGGCTAGAGATGGGACATCCATACCAGGTGACTTCACAGGTACAGCTACATGGTGCAGGAGGTTTACACAGCAGTCTAGTTGATGTCAAGGGTGGGGGCCAGTTGATAGCATGAGCTTTCACTGTGTAGCAGTAAAACACTGTCACATTACAGGATGTGAACACACACAGACATACACAGACACACACAGTAACACACCCACACTCACAGGGTCAACGACACTGTAACACACACTTGATAGTGTTGAGGTGAGGACCCCTGCCTATATGCTAATCACCATTACAGTACTGTGCACCCACATGACGTGACACAGAGAATGAACATGTACAGGTAGTCAGTAATGCGTAAGACTGACGGCATCAACAGGGTAGTAGATTGCATCACATTGAGGGGTTAGGGGCCCTATCTGTTCTCAATGGTAGCATACATCCTCACTCCATGCACCAGACAGCCATACATACATACATAGGTTCATAGGATCATAGGTTCATACTAGGCTATCTGCCCAAGGGCATTTATAAGCCTAGCAAATAGTTATGTGGCTTTCGCCACCCCTTTAGTTTGAATAAAATCTATGCCTATCATTTTGCTGTGCCTCTGTCAAGCAGTGACACTGAAGTAATCCCTGGGGTATATCTGCGATCTCCCATCCATTGGTCAAGATTCCTCTTGAACAAGGCCAGCGAGGTGCTCTGCCTCACATGTACCGGTATTTTGTTCCACAGCATAGGGAGTCTCTGGGTGATGAATCTGTCCCTCCAGCACGTTCTATTTATAACCGTGTCAAGGTTTAAGTCTCCCGCCCTTGTGGTTCTGAGGATCTAGATTTTTGAGGTGAAGCATATTCATCAAATCTGGGTTTGACATGGCCTTATATGTCAGGCACAGGTCACCTCTGAGCAAGCGGTATGAGACTGAATAGAGCTGGAGTTCTTTCAGTCGGGCAGCATAAGACATATTTTTGAGACCCTTTATCCTTTGGTGAGGAACTTTTGGGGCCTTTCAAGCTGCAGCAGGTGTCTGGTCAGATACATTCCAACGAGGCATTGTACTCAATCATAGGTCTAATGAGTGATGAGTACAGGGGACGATGACCTCCTTGATCTAGATGTGAATCCCTTCATGATCAGGTAGGCGATATAGAAGGTTTTCCTAACTACTTTAGCAACATGAGTGTCAAACGAAGGCTACTGTCAACCTGGGTCCCCAGATCCCTGATGACTTTTTCTGTGCTCAGTGGATTGCCACCTATATGGTAGCTAGGGGTAACCTTGTTTTTCCCGAAGGGTATGACTATGCATTTTTTGGCGTTTAACTTTAGGCCATGGCTCTGGCACCAGTTATCCATTTCTGTGAGGCCCTTCTGGAGGATATCTGTGTCAGATGTGTTTTGACTATGGCGCCCAGTTTGCAGTCATCTGCAAACTTTGTCAGCCATAACCCTCCTGTGTTTGCTTGTACTTCAGAAAAGTAGATGCCGAACAAGAGTGGACCCAGGACTGAGCCCTGTGGGACACCACTTGTGACAGGCTTTGAGTCTGACATGGCTCCAGCAACTCTGACCCTGTGGGTTCTGTCACTTAGCCAGTTTGCAACCCATCTTGTGATGTATGGGTTTACATTCAAGTTGATGAGTTTTTCAATGATACCTGAGTGGGGTATTGTGTCGAAGGCCTTTGCCAGGTCGAGGTAGGCTGTATGGACTGCCTTTCCCTCATCAATGGCCTTGGTGACTGTCTCGAAAAAGTCAACCAAGTTTAAGAGGCAGGATCTGCCTTTGACAAAGCCAAACTGGGTTGGATCCAAAGTCTGCAAGTTCCCTATGTCTTTATTTATGAGTTCCATTATGATCCTCTCCATGGCTTTGCAGATAAGGCTTGTCAAGCTAATGGGGCGGTAATTTCCAGGGTCTGTGGAGGCACCGCCCTTATGAAGTGGGACCACAGTCGCCGCATACATACACATACACACACTGGAGTCCACATGCCGTGCACATACAGATAGCTAACGTGTGTGATACACACACCATCCCTGCCTATGTCTTGCTGTCTACACTGCAGTATGTACAGATCTCTACAACAGTGTACAGGGGTGGGTGACAATTGGGATGTATTCCCCACCATACGTGGCATATATGGACACACAGGCAAACACACATGGCAGTACTGTGAAAGAAACACCTGCTATCTTCTGATCCATCTGACAGACATGCAGCAGTATTGCCTGCATTACAATGTATAGTGTGCTGCTATATGCACACGGGAGGACTTAAGTGTTACAGGTGTCAACGGCTTTATAGTCAGTGACACCCTGACTGTTGTGTAGGTTGTATATCTTCACCTTCAATTACCGGAAACATAGCTTACTGTTTGCACATGTTATGGCAGGATGGCTTATGACACACCTGTGAGCTGTCTTCAGCAAACATCCACCTGCAAAGGTGGCCCACCATTTTATGTACACACATCCATCCATACCTGATGTACATCTTACCGTATTGTCAGTATTTCACCATATACAGGTGTCAGTGATGGGACTGCATTACAACTGCACGTTGTAGTCGGACACAGATAAACTGCAAACATCAGCTACTGCTCATGCATGGTAGCTGAATGCACACCACTACATATACATGTGTATAGGTCCTACATTCCTGTCATGTAGCCATGTTTGTATGCATTGTAATTGGTGAATGTGTGACATACATGACACATGGACTGTTGTATGCTATGATAGTTGTCATGGATAACCAATACAGAGGGAATGTTAACTCAGTCAACATTGCTACCTTATGTACTGTTAGCATTGAACAGCCATGGACCTACCTTCCATGTGCATGTCTGCACAAAGGACAGCATTAGCTATGCTATGTACATATGTGCTGTGTGTGTGTGTGTGTGTGTGTGTGTGTGTGTGTGTGTGTGTGTGTGTGTGTGTGTGTGTGTGGGTGGCATGTACATATCCACGGTGGTTATATGTATGTCACATCCAAACATGGGTGTGTTGCCTGGTGTACAGCAACAGTTATCTGTTACAGCTGTATAAGACCCAGGGTCCCTGTTTTGTGTACAGCTGACCTGGTTATGAATAGTGGTATCAGTGCATTGCATAACACATTATGGAACCCTGTCAGTACATGGGTAGTATGCACAGTTGCTGTACAGCTAGGTACAGTCCACTGGTCATGAGTAACATGGTGTTGTACTAATGTATGGATGTGTGTTGCTGGTCCAAGGACACTGTGATGTGTGAGAGCTACATACTACAGTGTGGCATTTACCACTGTGATCTGCACCTGAAACATCCGTGATGGCTTTTGAGAGTGTACTGGTCAGTACATGTGAGTGGCCTTCATATACATGCGGACACTAACACCTGGAGTGGTCCGTAATGGTCTTATGGCCCACATGTCTGTATCTGAGGTATACAGTCGTAGTGCTATTGTGCACAACTGAGCCTTATGCCAGGTGTTCCTCACTGCACAGATGTCAGTATTCCCCATTGTTGGATCTAGATTGGCAGCTATGATTATGAACACTACACATCTAGCACTATTTAGCATACACATACAATGCAGTTGTCCTGTAGGTGTCAGAGTGTTTACCTGGTCTCAGGTTCTTTGTCTATGTATGGTACTACATGTGCAAAGTACCCACTCCTGCCAGGACAACACCACAGGTGGTATTAGTGTGCCAGGTTTAGATTGGTACAGCTAAGGTGATGGACAGCAGCAGACATTGTGTGGAAGACCGGTGTTAGACATATGTCATACAGCGTTCATGCTAACAATGATGACTATCGACACACTGTGCCCTTCCCTGTTTAGAATCTGTGTGCATACAAGACAGCCCTTCGCTACTAAGTGTGTGAGCATGCCCAGTATGCCGTTTTGTAGATGGACACATAGTGCATTCCAGACTGATGTGTGCTACTAAGTGTGTGAGCATGCCCAGTGATACCTTGTGTCGGTTGTGGGACCCTGTGTATGGGCATGACCATTGTTACCCTGTATAGCGATAGTGGTCATCCAAGCATCAGATGGCCATACCCCACTTCAGGATGGATTCCTAAATTTAACACACTGGTTCACAGGTATGTACACCGCAACTGCCAGCATCCATGTCGATGTCTGCATTCTTAGAATGTCATATTGACTGTCTTGAAAGGTGTACTGTCTGTGGTGCATCTCATATCTATGTAGTGTTGTACTAGTGCTCTGTATATAGCCAGTTGTCCTGCTCACACCACTGCCGTGTGTTCATCTCCGTCTGCCTTGGGACACTAATATGCTTTTAGACTGATCACACTCCATACAATCCCTATCAGTTTCTTTGCCTTTGCTGATGATGTCACCCACCTAGAAGTATGCCTCTGGGAGTGCTGTGATCCAGTAATCTTGGTAGTGCGTTCTGTAACTGCGTAATGCTGTAGTGTGATAAGGTAGTCTATTCTATGTTCTAATCCAAGCCCTGCCGTGTGTGTATGTTTCCAGCTGCCCGGGGACAGAATAATGTTTTTAGACAGCTCACTCTCCGTACACTCCCTAGTGGCTTCTTTGCCTTTGCTGATGATGTCACCCACCTAGAAGTATGCCTCTGGGAGTGTTGTGATCCAGTAATCTCGGTAGCACATTCTGTAACTGCATAATGCTGTAGTGTGATAAGGTACTCAGCTCTATGTTCTAATTCCGGCCCTGCCGTGTGTGCATTTCCAGCTGCCTGGGGATAGAATAATGTTTTTAGACAGCTCACTCTCCGTACACTCCCTATCGGTGTCTTTGCCTTTGCTGATGATGTCACCCACCTAGAAGTATGCCTCTGGGAGTGCTGTGATTCAGAAATCTAGGTAGCATATTCTGTTACTGCATAATGCAGTAGTGTGGTAGAAAAAACAGTTAGGTGCTCGATTCCAAGGCATGGCAGGTGTGTGTGTTTGACAGTCATACCCTATGTGTTAGTATCTGTGGGTGGCTAGCTGCGGGATGTGTTGAGTGTGTTTTGTTGCTTTCCTATATAGTGTCCACCGCTCGCATAATCGGCCAAGACACTGGGTTGTCAACACATACATTCACCAATAGGTCTGGTGAGTAAATGTCAGCAGCCCTACTCTTACCCTTAATACAGTCTGACCCATGTGATGCAACGAAACACACTTGCCTTGATAGTAACAACACTACATAATGCAGGTGGCACATGTAGTTTCCTTTTCATTCCTGTCTAATGCTTTGGTGTCATGTGGTCCGCCGTTGTAATATAAATGCAATATCTACATATGTGTGTATATGTATATGTGTGTGTATGTATGTATGTATGTATACATATATATATTTATATATATGTATATATATATATATATGTATATATTTAATATATATGATATATGTAGATATAGATAGATAGACATAGATATATACATATATGTATGTGGACATTAGCACTATTGAATGTTTGTGCTGGATGATCTGTATGTGATCATCTCAGATGTATGTATATCTGTCATGCCGTAGTGGTAAAGCACATCGTCTGTGGTGTGCAGGGTCCCGGGTTCTAGTCATATAGACACCGGTTATTTTGTTGCTGGGAAGACCATGGGACATCGAATACGGTGATAGTAAGGCACCTGTAACCAGTTGTGTATGGATCTGAGCGACAGTAAGCAGTGGTTATTAATTTGGAGGTTCGGTATGGGTCATATAACTATGTATTTGAAGACTATACTATGCAGATGAGGTTGACAATAGTGTATCCCATTTATCCCCATGGTGTGATGCAGATCCCTGGAGTGTATGTGTGTAGATAGCTGAGTGCAGGGCTTGAATATAAAAGCATGGGAGGGGGGGGTCAGGCATACTGTAGGTACATTGGAGACCTGTGCCTCGGGAGTGCTCCTGCCTTAGCACGCCTAAGCTAGGGGTGTGTCTATACCTGCCTGGTGACATTGGGAGGGACAAAAGCAGTAGTGGGATAGTCAGGGTGTACAGGCTGCACAAACAGGTGCTGATCAGCACAATCAGCAGATGACATGGCCAGCCCGCACCTGAACAGTACGGTAATGTGAGCAAGCACCATACACACAGGTTTCTTCCACACTCTACACCACCGGTGTATACATGCAGGGACATTTCACAACACAGTCCAACCAAATAAGAAGGGCTGCAGCAGGCAACATAGACCAACATGTGCAGGAGGCTAAGGGCAGTGAGGATGTGTATGCTGGTGAACAACCCTTACTGGGGTGACAAAAGAATTTATAGACCCAGGGTGACTTACCAGGGGCTACATGAGCTGGGGGATAGTGGACCACTATGGTGTGGACAGAGACCAACTGCAGCGGCTTGTTGACCTGTGCCTGACACACCTGACACATCAAACAGGCCGAGAGAAACCCATCACAGTGGATACCACGGTATGTGTTGGCCTAGGTATACTAGCCACAGGTACCTCCCAAAGCACAACTGGGGATATCACGGTGATCTCACAGGCATCTGCATCCAGAGTATTGCACCAGTTCGCAGACGCCATGTCAACATATGCTAGTGAGCAAGTACATGTCCTCAACACACGTGATTAGTATACCAGCAATATGCATCTCTTTCACCACATGGCTGACTACCCTGGAGTACTGGGTGCTATAGCCTGCACACACATACGCATCAAAGCACCACCCAGTGAGTGTGATAGGGCCTACATTAACTGCAGGGGCATACCCTCCAACAGCTAGGCCATATGTGATTGCCAGGGCATTAAACTGAATGTGTGTGCTGTCTGCCCTGGAAGCTATGATGATTCTGATATATGGCATCTGACGCAGCTGTACCACACCTTTGCCAATATGGACATCCCCTACAGTCTCCTAGTGGGGGATGCTGGGTAACCACTGGAGTTGTGGCTGATGACACCCATCAGCAATGCACACACACCTGAACAATCACACCATAATGAGGCAGATGCACAGGCAAGACATATAATTGAGCATGTGTTTGGGATGCTCAGGTAACTGTTCTGGTATCTGGACACATCCGGTGGAGCCCTGCAGTATTCACTAGCTACATGCACACAAATTGTTATGGTATTTGCTATGCTACACAATCTGATCCTGCAGTAACAGTTGCAGCAGGAACAGCATGGGGCAGGGCCACACGGCCCACCACCACTGCCAAGGCCTGTACAGGCACAGTGCGACTTGGAGGAAGAACTACCTGAGCTGGGCCCAGTAAGTGAAAGGGCCATGCAGAGTATGACCTGCCCTTGGCAAAGAGGCAACACAAGGCATATGCACTGACACAGAAGGTACCCAGGGATTGCACTCCCTCTGACTCGCACACAGTACAATGGATGCCAAACATGACACTACCTGTACTCAGCCATGTATAGGAAGTGCACTGTGTGCATCCAACATAGGCAGCCCACCGGCACCGTCCTCAGGTCCGGAACACCCCCAAGGTATGTCTATTGACCTAACAATTGGCAGTTGTATTAGAATGTGTATTTACCTGTTGCTATGGTATGGATGTGAGTATAAAAGAGAATTTGGTGGCCGAATGTTAGGGCAGCAGACAGTACACGTCCATAGCGGCACCATGACATTTGTAGCACATACCGGGGTCACAATAGTAGCCGGTAGTACACAGGTTGTCCTAACCCACTGCAGGTTATGGGCTGAGCATCATGTGTGTCCATACAGCCCACACACGTTCCATACAGCTGGACAGGTTTAGACCAATACAGACAAATGACATACAATGGCCTCTGGATATGCCCAATGAATGAACCCCAACCCCCACAGACACACACAGACTACAGCAGGCCAGGCAGTTGGATGTAGGTTGTGAAAGCTAGGATGTTCGACACCACTATGCTGGTAATTAAAGCTAGGATCTGACATACACTGGTATGCTTCCAACCAGCAATTTAGGTGGGTCCACACACTTGCATGGAGTACCTGGCATACCAGTACAGTAGTGGCAAATGTGTACAACTGTCAGCTGTGCCCCCCTTTCAACGTACACATGTGAGAGTCATGTGTGCCACCCCCGGTGCTGTGTAGGACTGTGGATGCGTTTGGATGTCCCCCCACACTATGAATAAATGTAGCAACTGTCAATGCCACATGACCATTAGCTACCCTGCAGACACAGCATGCCACCTGTTGGTGTAGAACACAGGGGTCGGCACCACAGTGCTGACTATCTGGACATGTGACACATGCGATCCGGGTGACCATACTTGGCATGCTCACACACATGATGGTAATGTCAGTCGACAACATGAGTAACAGTCATACTGGGCATGCTCACACACTGAAACACAGGACGGCCAGGCCTGAAAACACCAGTGGTACGGACATATCTGCCAGTACATTGCTATACTGTTGGATGACTATGCTGTATGGTATGTTTGTGGTCTATTGTCTGTACATATGCCATGGTGTATTCGTAATTCACATGAGCTATGTGCGCAGGGTATTACTACCAACACGTGCAAAGGACAGTTCTTTGTTTGCAGACAGAACGACGCCTTTGGATACGGAATGGGTAAGGCACATTCCAGCACGTGAGAGTGGTTGTGCATGAGTTTGCACGGTGTTAAGCACTGCTGACCTCTGGTTACAGCTCCTTATACCTGTTTAGACTCCACATTTCTTTAACAGTGCACTACTGGCATACTGGTAGACAAACACGCTTACACCCGCTTGCTCATCGACATTTGTGCTTACATTTGTCACTCATGCTGGGTGTGTGCAATCCCTTGTGATGCGTATTACATTGCACTACATGATTACAGTATCGGGTATGTCTAACCATTAGGCAACGGCAGGCGTTCGACTGTACGGACTCGCTGGCCTGTCCAGTGACATAATCATATTATATGCGTGTTCCTCATATAATCTGCTCCCATCTGGCTGATACATGGGAACCGATACTCTGCAATGCTGACATGTGAATGTTATTTGGTTAATGCAGCTCTCTGCCGGGTCATGCTACCGCATACCTAATGTAGGTTTTCCACCTTTTAGATTGGACGACGGGAGACTGTAGGAGTAACACCTTTCCCACTTTGCATGGGACAGTCCCTCATTAGGCATATGTGCCATGTGACAATACTCTAGCCATTGCTACTGCCATGATTAGAGGACATTCTTATATTCTACGTGTCTGTAATAGTTGCATGTAATGGGTCTTGTATACATGACACGTCGATATGTTATGTGAAGTAGCATAAGCAACTTGACTGCTGCTAGACTAAGCTTTGATTTGTGCTAATATGTATATTTCTGTACTATGCATGGCTGTAGGTATGTTCTGCCCTGGAACATCTAACATTTCTACAGAGCAGGTCCCTCTTTGGCCATTCGGAATGGTGGCAGCCCTATAAGACCTATATGTAGAGCTATCACATTTGGCAAGGCAACACATACCCACAGCCAGTAGTAAACTGACTACTTCACTGGTTTGCATATGTTAAGGTTATTCTTGTAGCATTATAGTTGCTAATACTGTTTCCTATAACATGTAGCTGTTTCTGATACAACAAAATAATTGTATGACACCACTACACACAATATATGACCTCCTTTCCCGAACTCACAGGCCATGTGCCATAACATTCATTTGCAGGTCACAACTGCCCAGACTGGTGTGTCCCTCAAAGGTGAACAGGTGGTAATCCACATCTGTTATGCTATCATCCACCTAAGGTGGTCAGCAAAATATGCGCTTTCCCTCACTAGCAGACCTCACATACCAATGGGGGAGAATGAGCACTGTATCAAGGACACTGCATAACACCCTGAGGGACACATTTAGATGATTGGTTCTATTAACCAGACACATTGACAGTCACAGAGCATATGTATTCATTCATGTTTGTCGAGGTACATGCTGTTTATGACTCATACATGTTGTCATCAGTCATTACCTGTATTCCGCCACCTGTCCACCTAATATCACTAGTTCTGGAAGTGTTTAGTTGGACTTTGTTACATTCTGATTCATAACTATGGACGTCCATGCTAATTGGGTACACGGCACTGATATGGTCCTTATGTATTCCCCCGATGGTTTACAGACTATCCAGTAGATGTGCTCTTCAGGTTTGGGAGGTATAGGCATCTGCTATGCCCACATAGGAATATTAATGACTTCCACTGGGCGGGCCTACTACACTTCTGCCAACCAGTACCTGCACACTTAAGCCCATTATTGCATACCCATGATTCACCTACCTGGCATCCGTCTACAGCACTCATGACAAATACTTACTGTGAGCATAGCTGGGGTATGAGCACACCCCTACACATTGCCCACTCTCCCCATCTCGGGACACATGTCGTACGTTTTGTCAACCCATGTGTTATTACACTTGCACAACCTATTATTCCATGTACATCTACATCCTGCTAACATCGATAACCGGGGGTTCACACGTAGAGTGAATTTTTGGTGTCCCGCAAGGGAACTCATTATCCATGTTTACAGTGTAGACCTTGCAGATCTCTCCCACTGGTACTTTCCTACTGGTGTTTTGGACAGCAGCAGTGCATTTATCTTTATTGCCTGTCTGTATGTCTGACCGGCCTAGCTGGGCGGTGAGGGAGGTAAAACGTTTGTTTATTGGACCTCCCAGTAACATATGCCTGGTCTGAACATATGTTACCTGTAATTGTTGTAAAGTAACCTAGTTATGTACATGTGTATATCTACAATGACATATACATTTGTTTTGTGTGTATGTGTATATATCAATAACTGTTGTATGTGTATATATATCTATATCTATATCTATATATATATATATATATATATATATATATATATATGTGTGTGTGTATATAAATATATATATATATATATATATATATATATATATATATATATATCTGTGTGTCCATTAACCAATACATTTCCCGGACATACCCACTTACACATGCGTATTGGGTTTTATCTCTGCTTCAACAGCATACTATTGCCTTAGTCATTATGACACCGACACTTTACTCCAGTTAACTTGTAATCAGTATACAGCACTTTATACAGCGGACAGATGGCGCACGTTTTTCATGTCTGGAGTACCGCTGATAAGTGTGATGTGATACACTGTCATATGACCTATTTCTCGTATGCACAGCCTATTATTCCTGCTACTGTGTTTGTTTCTGTGCACATTTGTATTATTTATGTTAATAAATGGAGTGCTTGTGTTACAGAGATTGTACGTCAACATATTGATGTCTGCATGTAGTTGTGTCTTTCTGCTTTTCCTGGTTTGGGGGTCGCCACAGCCGAACTCCGGTCCACTAACGGTTGGCAGATAAGTTTTACGTGCCGGGCTGCCAGCCCTGACGCACAACCTCCAACGATGGTCCGCCCATTCAAGCATGTCTCCACGCAGATGGCGCTCTAGCTGGGAATCGCACCTATGTACTAGCTGACCTCCACAGGCCGCTCCATTGCAACCAGCGCAACCAACCCTAGCACTCCTGTGTCCATAATCGCATAGCCATAGTTTCTCCAGCCCACCCGTGTTGAGTTTCCACGCGTAACAGCCATTATCCACCTGATATCGCAGCCATGACACACTTTTTCACATTGCCCTCTCCAGAATGTTGGGGCCCTACACACATTTTGTACCACCTCGTGTATTCACAGGGTCTCCCTCCATTTATAATTGCACATACGTGAATTTCCTGGTGTTATGGATTACGAACAATTTGTGGGTTACAAGTGTAGGTGGTCACAACATGAACTACATTCCCTAGCCCAAAAGTTCCTGGAATTCATAAACTCAAATGCCATGGAACAACTAGTCACCATCCCCACAAGAGGAGATAACATACTTGATCTCATCATCACGAACATGGGAGCACAATGTTCAACACCGGAAGTATACCCCTCACTGGTGAGATCAGATCACAAACTAATCTCGCTGGAGGTCCTCATCCCACCCCCACCTGAAATAAAAAAGACCACAGTAAAGAACTTCAAAAGCCGACTTCACACTTCTAAAGACTAGTGTGGTCTCCTTTCAGGCCCCGAGCCATGGAAAACAATACTCAAGCCGCTGAATCACTTACAAACGCCTTCTACCAGCACCTGCAGGACTGCATGGATAAGGCAATCCCAAGCAAAACAAAGACTCTTTGTACCAAAGGCAAGCGTCCAGTCTGGTGGACCCCAGCCATAAACAAACTCTACAACAAAGGAGGAAGCTACTACAAGATAGAGCAAAATCCTTAAAGGTAAGACACCCTTGATCACTATAAGTAAAAACTAAGAGCTCTCATAAAATCATCCAAAGCAAATTTCGAGAGAAAAATAGCTAAAGACTCAAAAGACAATCATAAGGCCTTCTTTAGCTATGTTAGAAACCTAGAGGAAACTCCCAGATATGCTCAGAACTAGTTCAAAATGATGTGAAGATTACTGATCCTACAGTCATTGCCAACATACTGGCTGACAGGTTCAGTGCAAACTTCTCCCTCCCCCAAAGGAGAGATATCTATACCAAATGAGTGCAGCCCCCAAACATCTCCAGCCCAAGTGAGAACTGCTCTTTCCAAAGCAAAAACACAGCATCCATGGGACCCGATGGTGTCCCCGCTGTGTGCTCCACGAACTCAATGAGGAATTAAACCCACAGCTAGGACAGCTGTTTAATCAAAGTCTTACCTCTGGATAATGCACCAGGGTGGCGCACTGCAACTGTGGTCCCACTTCACAAAGGCGGTGCCTCCACAGACCCTGGAAATTACCGCCCATTAGCTTGACAAGCCTTATCTGCAAAGCCATGGAGAGGATCATAATGGACCTCATAAATAAAGACATAGGGAATTTGCAGACTTTGGATCCAACCCAGTTTGGCTTTGTCAAAGGCAGATCATGCCTTTTAAACTTGGTTGACTTTTTCAAACAGTCACCAAAGCCATTGATGAGGGAAAGGCAGTCCATACAGCCTACCTCGATCTGGCTAAGGCCTTCGATACAATACCCCACTCGGGTATCATTGAAAAACTCATCAGCTTAAATGTTAACCCATACATCACAAGATGGGTTGCAAACTGGCTGAGTGACAGAACCCACAGGGTCAGAGTTGCTGACGCCATGTCAGACTCAAAGCCTGTCACAAGTGGTGTCCCACAGGGCTCAGTCCTGGCCCACTCTTGTTTGGCATCTACTTTTCCGAAGTACAAGCAAACACAGGAGGGTTATGGCTGACAAAGTTTGCAGATGACTGCAAACTGGGCCATAGTAGAAAACACATCTGACACAGATATCCTTCAGAAGGGTCTCATAGAAACGGATAACTGGTGCCAGAGCCACGCCTAAAGTTAAATGACAAAAATGCATAGTCATACCCTTCGAAAACAAGGTTACCCCTAGCTACCAAATAGGTGGCAATCCACTGAGCACAGAAGAAGTTATCAGGGACCTGGGGACCCAGGTTGATAGTAGTCTGTCATTCGACACCCATGTAGCTAAAGTAGTTAGGAAGTCCTTCTACATTGCCCACCTTATCATGAAAGGATTCTCATCTAGATCAAGGGAGGTCATAGTCTCCTTTACTCATCACTCATCAGACCAATGATTGAGTACAATGCCCCATTCGAATGTATCTGACCCGACACTTGCAGCAGCTGGAGAGGCCACAAAAGTTCCTCACCAAAAGGATAAAGGGTCTCAAAAATCTGTCCTATGCTGCCCGACTGAAAGAACTCCAGCTCTATTCAGTCACTTACTTGCTCAGAGGTGACCTTTGCCTAACATACAAGGCCATGTCTAACCCAGATTTGATGAATATGCTTCACCTCAAAAATCTAGATCCATCAGAGCCACAAGGGGGAGACTTAAACCTCGACACGGCTATTAATAGGACATGCTGGAGAGATAGATTCATCACCCAAAGACTCCCTATGCTGTGGAACAAAATCCGTACATGTGAGGCAGAGCACCATGGCCTTGTTCAAGAGAAATCTTGACCAATGGATGGGAGATCGCAGATATACCCCAGGAATTACCTCAGTGTCACTGCTCGACAGAGGCACAGCAAAATAATGGGTATAGTTCCCCATACTAAAGGGGTGGCGTAAGCCACAAAACAATGGGCTAGGCTTATAAATGCCCTCGGGCAGATAGCCTAGTATGAACCTATGAATCTATGAACCTATTCCATCTGTGTATAATGTTGACGTAGCACTTTAACAATATTATGGCCACTGGTATAACCCTGCCTCTGGTGTGAATAGCGGTGCTCTACTCACTCTTGTGCAGCTTTATCTGACATACGCTGCGAGCACTTTATAATACCTTAGTTGCTCTAGATTCCCTTCACAACCCTTATGTATGCTTTCATCTTTTCATGCTCATTTTGTATATATATATATATATATATATATATATATATATATATATATATATATATATATAAAAATTGCATATTTCTTTTATGTCTGTGGATATTTATCTATGCACACATCTATCTATCTATATATATATAAATATATATATATATATATATATATATATATATATATATATATATACATACATATATATATATATATATATATATATATATATATACATATATACACACATATATATATATATATATATATATATATATATATATATATATATATATATATATATATATATATATATATATATATATATATATATATATATCAGTTACATCTGTACCTATGTGCATGATGTACAGCATGTGGAAAGTGAAACATACATTTGCTATGCTAAAAGCTGCTTACACCCACGCAAGCACACTTGCATTTCTTTATTGTGAGTTACATATGTTTACTGCCACTTCTTTGTGCTTACATGTGCCTTATTGCTTATGACAGTACCACTTTGATTGATGGAATCTGGTTAACGGCCCCATGCAAAACCCACGTTCACCTTTACATGTTTAAATGTTGGCTTTACAGCACAGAGGCATTCATTACACAATAAATTGATATGTGCTATAGTCGTACTTGAACCAGGAATGCCTTTACATTAGGTGGATGCTCTAACCACTACACTATTGGTGTTCCTCCTCATTTATATGTATACCCATGGTTCATAGCTACCCTAACCTATGCCTCACCGCTTCACGTACACAGCAGGCATCCATTCTCCTGCTGGGAAAACCGCAGTACTACACTTCCGACATTCCCTATTCTCTATTGCTCTGGACCCGTGCTGCATGTCTACTCACTCCAAGGATATTCAGAACTCCAGCACTTATAGTCCTTGCACATACATGTGTTTGATTGTCAGGGTGTTCATGTGCTGGTCTGGGTTTAGGCTTGTCTGACTGGTGACTAAAACTGCCCTGTATCTGTTCAAATGTCAGATGTAGCACATGGACAGAGTTGGTCCCAATTTTTACATTTTATCTGTGTTTACAGATGCAGGGAGGTTTGGGCACCTCTGACTACATTATTAGGTCAGCATTACATAATATAGTGTGGGGGGTGGTTCCACTACATGATACAGGGGTGGGGGTGGGTTCCACTGGTGTTTCCCTTCACATTTGACTATTTCATTCATTCATATATATGATGAATATTATTCTGGACATCACTTATGAATTCACTACAGGTATGCAATAGTACTATCAACAAATGTGACGGTTGGTGTACATATGTGTATGTACCTCTGTGATACTCGTGGACTAATTTCAACAGTGACAGGGACAAGGCAATGAAAAATCAGGGACAATAATGGACACTTATACAATATTAGTACTATTAACTTGGAACGTGTTGACAGATTCATCTTATTACTTTATTTTCTGCAGTTAAATGCATCTATTACTCTTAATTCTTGTCATTAGTCATTCTCATTCAACACCTTTCCTCCAAAGGTCACTGGCTTTGTGAGTGATTAAGAGGCTAGCCAGTTATTGTGTGAATGCTCTGACCATTGGTAGGGTTGCTACATTTTCATATGTACAGGATGGGATATATTCTGGAGACACCAGATTGTTTAGGCCAACACATACCCACGGTCAGTGCAGGGTTTAGAACATTCAATATTTTCCTAGCTGAGAGCCTATTCCTTTAGCACTTTAGTTGCTTAGTCTGTTTCTTGTACGAATTACGTATTTTATATCCAGACATGACTGCTTTAGGCAACTGTTACATGAAGTATGGTACATAGTTATTTCCTACAATCACAGGACATTTGCCGTTGTATCATTGTTGGTCAGGACACACCTACCCAAACAGTGACTGCCCCTCACACAGTGGGTCAGGAGGTACCCTGTTTACATCAGTGCCTTAATCACCCTATTTCCAAGTCCCACTATGCGAATGTGTACAATATATTCTCTCGATTATTCATGTGGGGAGACGTGCGTCACGGGCAGATGTTTGATCCTGGGTAGTAGGTTCTGCATGACTGTCTAGGGCTGGACAGTCTCGTGCACCACTACTGCACATTCAACTTGTGTCCGGATGTCTACAGGACTGGACATTGTGTCCTGATACCCAGTCTGATGTTTACACAGGTTACTTATCCCATGAGGGATATCCAAAAATTGAACAAGACCAATACCGTCCATTCTTTTGGCTTTACGAAAATGTGTTGGGGTTTTACATGCAAGGAATACATAGTGTGCAATCCTGAAACTGCCTAGGGTGACACTGCCTACTACATATGAGTAGTGGTCACTATGTGTAGATATGGCTGCGCCATGCTAGTAGGCCGAGTACGGCTGGATTTGGTGGACGTTCAGGTAAGGGGGCGGGTTGTGTGCTGTGGAGGGGATTATGGGTATTCAATTATGCATCCAGGTGTGTTGCATTTGAATGGGCCGGTTCCATCCAGACCATTCTGTGGGTATGTGCCGGTGACGTTTCTGTACATTTGTATCACACATTTTAATATTCATATGTTTGTGTGATTGTGTTCTACACTATGGCCTGTCAGGTTGTATTGCAGATGTGTATACTTGTTCTTTGTGTTTCTTTCTGATTCACCCGCTGCTCCCTCATACACCTACAGTTCACCTATTCTGCATCCAACACAGTCTCGCCTTTGTGGATTATACCATTACCCATTCCCCCCCCCCCCACATATTCCTGACACTCCATCCATCACTTCTTTGGTTGATGGCCCATGACATGGTCAAGGGAACACATTGCATACACTACATATGTCAGGTACCTGTATGGTTGTGTGGGATACCCTGGCATGTTTCACCTTCCACATGCTGTACATCACACACTTAGGTACACGCCCATACTTAACTTTCATGACATGGTCGGTACACCCAGGTAATACCCATTCAACTGTGACACATCCTAACAAGTACGGCTTGGACCACATATAGGCAGATTTTGGCCAACTGCTCTTACCATTGGTAGGGTGCCACCTTTTCATATGTCCAGGATGGGATATATTCCGGACACATATCTGATTTTACAGGACAACACATACCCACGGTCAGCACTACGGATTATACTTTTCCTTTCTGCCTACATGTTAGCTTACTGTTGTAGCAGTTTATATGCTCCTTCTGTTTCGTTTTTTTGCTTATTCTATTTCTTGTCACATGTGGTATGTTACATACGGACATACCTATTGTATGTGACTATTACATGCGTTGTGGGATATAATTCTGTCATATGGTCACTAGATATTTACATTTATCATGGTTTTGGTATGGACACATCTGCCCAGCTGTGTACTATCCCTCACAATGTGGGACAGCTGGTAACCCTGACCACGCTCGTTTCCTATGCACGTGGCTGTTGCGGCAGTGCGCCTTCATTAATTAAAATGAATTAGGCGCTACTGCACCATCTACACGCTGCATGGTCGTCACAAGCCTAATGCCAGCCTTGCGCCAAACTTCATCAATCCTGGTTTGTTTTTATCTATGTTCAGACAATACTGGAAAAAGGTATTAATAGGTTAGTGTCCAGAATGTAACATTACCAGATTACAATTTATTTTTATCTGTGTTCAGGTAACACTGGCAGGAAAGGTATTCCCTTAGTATTAAAGATTAAATTTCATTCAAGATTCAGAATATGACATTCATAGTTATGTATTCAATATAGTACATTTCAGTCAGATTTCAGAATACATCATACTTCACATTATCCAGTCAGTTTTGAGGATAAAGTGACAGAATTATTTGTAACAGGCTTATTACATCATACATTTCTAACAACACTTCTACATCATCATTCACATTATTCAGTTATTAGTTAAGGGTAAAGTGACATAATTATTTACAATAGGCTTATTAAGATAAGTTATCTAAATAATAAGCAGTAATAATTACTTAATATACTCAAGGGATAACAGGGCAGGCTTAATTTGTTAATTAATTTACAGATTACAGTGCACTTTACATAATTATTGTACGTTAGTCCAAAAGTTAAAAGGACACTAACAGAAAATGTACAGGTATAGACCTGAAATGCAGAGGGCATATAAATATTTACAGGATATTTAAGACACAGGTTTAGGAGGCAGACATCTATTACAGCACACATAAATTTAAAAAGGTAACTAAAATTATTATATTTTTCAGGAAAATAAATCTAGCTGAAAATTTACAAACACAAGTTAAAACAGTATACGGTAATTATGTTTCAAGACCAGTTATAAAGGTATCCCTCTAGTGTTGATTTATATTAGTCTTCAGAAAATAGCCATCATGTTTGATAGGATATATGGGGCAGGATTCACAAAGCCTCCGTGTAAGAGATACAAGGCTTACACGGAGGCTGCAGTTAAACGGTGTGACATCAGCATGTCATGTATATGCATGAGGGCATGCTGAATCACACCTAAGGCTAACAAGGTCTGTGAAAGACAGTAGGCGGCGTGTCCGTAGGCCGAGCCCTGCAAGCGGACACGCCCCCAGAGTTGTAAAAGTGCCCAAAGTAAACCCCCACAACATAGTACATGGAAATGTGAATAAACACAACACAACACATGCCCCCACAGACTATGAACATAAAATTATATAAATAAACATGTTATATATTTTTTTAACTGTAAAGATGTTTGACTGTGAGTGCGCTCATTTTCACGGGCCTGCCCGTAGCTCAGCCACAGTTAGCAGGAAGTGGAAAAGCATATAAGAACTAACTATGAAAAGTAAACCAAAAAGCAGTAGTGTAGTGGTAGAGATGTTGGCTGAAGAGCAGGCAGTCATGGTTTGAGTCCCCACAACATCAATTTTTATTTTTAGTGAAATAAGCATGAAACAAGTCCCTGACATATATGTACACATATAAAATTATATTTTATGTAAAATTTAATGAAATAGGCCATTTATTTTGAAGAAATGTGAGATAACAAAATAATAAAAAATGCCAGATGTGCCCATAGCTGAGCTATAGTTTAACAAGTTGAGTGCATCTGCCCGTAGGTGAGCAGTGGTTTAACAGGTGCAAAATGAGTGCCCTTAGGTGAGCAATGGTTCAACTGGTGCAAAATGAGTGCCCATACGTGAGCCATGGTTTAACACGCTGAAACTGTGTGCCCCTAGCTGAGCTGAGCGTAATATGCCTGCTGACAGCCAAATGAAGCGTAAACCAGCGTAACCCGTTTGCGTGGAGCTGCGCACTGCGCCAACAAGCTGACGGGCAATGTTGAGCAAGCTGTAACAAAACTGCCTTTACACAGACACACCCCCTAGCCTGTCTAGACAGTCATAGTAGCCAGGTTCGAACCCAGGATACCATGCACCATAGTCAAGGTACTGAACCACTAATCCATGACAGCTGTATGTAGAGATGCAGTAATAGCAAATATATAGGAATGAATAGAAAGAGGAGCATGATAAAGCAGGTTTTGTGAAGCTGATACAATTCCAAAATGGCCAATCACAGATAAGTGCGGGAAAAATGGCATATATAAGCCCCATAGGCGGGAATACACAGCATAACCGATTGTAGAACTAACTTGCAGCCAGAATGTCAGGAGTAGGTGAGGGTAGTTACTTCCGAGCACAGAGGTGGGGCATTGAGGAGTCCAGATATATGGTCTGGCTCCTTGTCCACAATCATGAGGCCCAACTCATGCAGGGCCAGGTCCTGTGGGGAGCATATAGGGCTGAGGCGTGGGACCGGTTGGCTCATGATCTCACCAGTGCCACAGGGATTCCAAGGACTGGTGAGCAGGTCCGTCACCACCATGCGGACCTGAAGAGACATAAGCAGGACCAACTGAACCTTTGGATCCAGGAGGCCCGGCAAATGCCCAACGCCCCACTACTGAGTAAGTTACATTTAATTAGGTATGTAAGAAATGAATCTAGCTGATATTATGGAGATGTGTATTCCAATATTACTTTATTTATATTACAGCTGCAGGTGTCTGTTTTGCGAACCGCAGAGCCTATGGCGATAGGCTGGTGCAGTTGCGCCACCAGGCAGGTCAGTAATCCTCTCCCTGTAACTGTAAATAAATATAAAAGTATGACAGTTAGCAAAAGAGTGTAGTGTAGTCACTAAGTAATAAAATGTGCAAGTAACAGTGTAAGAGTGTTTGCAAGTATTGCTTGATTACAAAAGTGTGTTGCAGTCTGTAATCCAAACAGAAAAATGAAAATGTCTGAAATAAAGTCTGAATAAAGATGCCCCACCTGTAATATAGTACAGCTGCAGAAGATGAGCAAATCACATGTGTGAAATATATCCCTGTTGAAATACTGAAACATGACAGAAGTGTGACTGTTGGAAAGGATTGTAATAACTACTAGGTAAAACATGTCAATAAAGCCTAGAAGTAAGTACCATCCTGAATTGTAAAATTAAAACAAGTGAGAGAGTGTGAGAAAGAGTTATGAATCCACCAATAAAGTAGTAATAACCCCTGAATAAAGTATACTGCAGTTAGTACAGAATAAAATGAATGTGACAAGCAGAACCAAACTGCGAAATGTGTTCAAAATGTTCCTGCAGCTGGAATGTGTATCCCAAAATCTGGATATGTTGCTCTCAGTCTGCAATATGCAGGTAGTATGATTGTCTGAAATACCAAACATCCACAGTTGTCTATAGCTATATAAAGCAAATGTAGCAGGATGATGTAGCTGAACAAAGCCAGATTTGAACATTTATGAATACCAATAAAATGTATATTGATGTAGCAGTAACAGTCCTATCACCAACTTGAAGTAGTTATCACATAGGAAACTGTAGGTAGAACAGTACTGTGTATATATCTGCAGCTATTAAAAATGTACAGCATATGTATTGGTATTTGAAGGTGTAAATTATATTTTCTTCACCCTACCCTATAACCACATATAATCCATTCCATGTGAAATTGGTATGTGCAATCACAATTAACACCCCTGGACATTTGTCCTGTTGGGTCATACATATTTGCATGTACGTTGATGAATCTGCCCTGTTCATACATCCAAACCTGATGGCCTGTTGCCATCAATCAACCCTGCATGTTGTTGGACTGTGTATTGCTGTTCAAATTATGCATGTGTTATGCTCGCTGTTCAATGGTGTGAATATCTGGGTGTTTGGTTAATGGGAATACTAATGCATGCTGTTACAAATAATTGCGAATGGTATTGTATGTTACTAACCCAAACTGTCATGACATAATGCAAAACATAGGACGACAGGAAAGGCGGGTTCCAGCGGACCCACCTCTCCCACCTCAGCTGGCGAGTGCACCTGGCAGTAGTGCCCAGTCCGGACCCTCCTCTGGTGGCCCTGTGCCACCTGCGGGTGGAAGCACTGCATGGGGATGGGGCTCATCCTCCCTCTGCAAGTGTGGCTGGAGGAGAACCACCACTCACCCTCAGTAGCGTCCGGACTGTGGTGCGTAGGGAGATCCAGGAATCTGTTCTTGGGCCCCTATGCCAGCTTGAGGCACAGGTGGCACAACTTACGGGCATGCCTATTGCCCGGCCTACACAGCCCCAGCACAGCCCCGTCCTGGGCAGTGAAGGTACAGTGGCAACTGCCCATGGGTGGAGATATTAGTTCCACTGTTGCCATCTGTGGGCTCATGGGCTCTGGATATCCAAACATCCATCCCCGTCAATTGTGTAACCCCCCCACACGTGTCATACACCGCCCCTGTATGCATCTTGTTTGTCTTGTCTGTTGACCTACCCAACCTACCTCCCCAGCTATACCGACTTCCTTTACCTGACATACCATTCTCACCTGAAAAAAAAAAAAAAAAAAAAAGGCACTCTGTACCCACAAAAAAATTACGCCCCATACATAGCTGCCCATTTCGCACACATGTCTGCTGGACATGGAAACTGTCAATTACAATTGGCTATACAACAAGTATTATTGTTGTCCTTACACCTCTCTCAGGGGTGGAAGGTATCAAATGTCACACCAAATTACAAACATATGCACAGCTGTTGCTGATGAAGAAATTGGCAGCTATGGGCCTAACCTACATCCCTGCTGCAAAACCCAAGCTTGTTTCCCTACTGTCTTACCCTCTTTGTGACCCATTTTTCACCACTTTCCTGTCTCCCCATTTTCATTTCTTTCAGAGAAAATAGCGCGGGTGTGCGCACGAGTAAGCACTTTTAAGCGGTTGTAAGCAGGTGTGTGCAGAGCTGAACGCCAGTGCGTATGCGTGAGCTCCACGCAAACCAGCGCTAACCCGGTTACAACTGCTTAAAAGTGCCTTAGTCACTCTGAATGACAGGTCCTGTTGTCAGTTCAAAAGCAAAATAAAATCTCACTGTTAGTCCCAAACCCCGGACCTTGGAAACAGTAGTCTGCATGACTTACCGCTAAGCCATGACTGTTATATAAGAATATTGTGCTACAATAAATATATCATGTAATAGTAGGAATGAATGTATAGGGAATATAGGATGTGTAGTACACAAAGCATGTCATGTATATTTACTGTCAAATCTAGTGGATTTCTATAATAGTAGTGTGTGAACAGAAACAGCCATGCTAGTTGGTAGCTAGTAAGTAATAATGTCAGTTATTATATATAGATAAATTTACGTATATATATATATATATATATATATATATATATAGTTGTAGGTGTCAGTGTACATACACACGTAGTACAGGAAACAGGAGAGATGAATGGAGAAATGTTAATCTACAACACAGCCTGAATTATGAGAGAAATACTAACCTTTACACTCACAGAACAGTGTCCACAGCATACCAGCATGGTCCCCGCCTTTACAATCTGAAAGGGCAACGCCTATCTCACATACCTTTTTATAGCACTGTCCTGAAATCACAGTGAGAACTGCAATCAGTACACAACTGGCTGCATGCAATCAGCAAATGCTGGCTAACAATTGGTGCAGAGGCCATCACATGGACATATGCAGATACCTACAAAAGCATCCTGTACTCCCAGTCCATGCATGCAATACTTTCATTGCACTGTCTGGAGGCAGAGACATAGAGAAAGAAAGAAAAAAAGGAAATAAAAACACAAACAAAAACTACACTTAAGATAAACTAAGTTGAAGCTGTCATCAGTGATAGTATCAAACTGGGCTAGCAGCAGCAGGAACCTATACTAACGGTAACGCAACCAGCTGTGACAAACACAGGTAATGTAAAGTAACAATTTAATAGTCTGCATACTGTGAACCCTCCATATGTGTTATTGGTCTGTATCTATATGTATGTCTATGTGATAAGTTGTGTGTACGTTGTTTTACCCAAAGGTGATGACTATACATTTCATGCCATTCAGTGTTAGGCCATGATTCTGGCACCAGTTGTCTGTTTCAGTGAGGCCTGTCTGTAGGATGTGTGTGCCAGCTGGTGTATCGACTATGGTGCCTAGTTTGCAGTCATCTGGGAACTTTGTCATCCACAACCCGCCCATGTTTGCTTTCACAGCTGAGAAGTAAATGCCATACAAGAGGGGTCCTAGGACAGAGCCCTGTGGGATACCACTTGTGACTGGCTTTGAGTCTGACATGGCTCCTGCAATGTTGACTTTATGGATTCTGTTGTTCAACCAGTTTGCAACCCATCATGTGACATATGCATTAACATTTAAGCTGATGAGCTTGTCTATGATGCCTGAGTGGAGTATTGTGTTGAAGGCCTAAGTCAAGTCCAGGTAGGCTGTATGGACTGCTTTGCCCTCATCAATGGCTGTAGTGACTGTTTTGAAAGAGTCAACCATGTTCAAAAGGCAGGATCAGACCTTCACAAAGCCAAACTGAGTGGGATCAAGAGTCTGTAGGTCCCCAATATCGCTGTATATGAATTCCATAATGAATCATTCCATAGCTTTGCAGACCAGGCTGGTTAAGCTCATGGGGTGGTAGTTCCCAGGGTCAGTAAAGGTGCCTCCTTTGTGGAGTGGGACCACTGTTGCTGTACACCAGGGTTCAGGTACATATCCTGTAGTAAGGCTAAGGTTAAATATCAGTTTTATATGTGGTTGTAGCTCCTCTTGGAGTTCACGTAGCACACATCCAGGCATACCAGCAGGTCACATTGATGCTGAGTGTTCTGCTTTGCTGAGGGTGGCCCTCACCTGGACATCTGAGATGACAGGGAGGTTACATTCAGCTGTGATAAGTATGTCTTCTTTTGGGGGAGAGGGAGGGGGGATATTTGCACTGAACCTGTCTGCAAGAATGTTGCCAATATCTGTGGGTTCAGTGAATCTTATTTAGTTGTGTACTAACTCTGAGCATATCTGAGGCTTTTGGTCCATGTTTATAACAAAACTGAAGAAGGCCTTGTGGTTATCTTTAGTGTCCTTGGCCATGTCTCTCTCAGAGTTGGCCTTGGATGGAGAGAACGTAGCTTATTACTAGTGCCGACCACAGATGCCTTCCCTTTATGTGACTCTGCTCTGTCCTGCAGTAGCCTCCTTCTATCGTTATACAATTTGTCTTTGGCTGGGGTCCACCAGACAGGATGCTTAACCTTTGTGCATAGGATCTGGGTTAGAATTGTGTGTGCATGTGCCATGCATTCTTAGGGATGTCCATGGGAAGCATTTGCAAAGGGGTCAGCATTGTGGGCTGTGGCTTCTACTGGCCCAGTGGGCTGCATGGATATCATCTCAGTCCTAACAAGTGAAGATCTGTCTATACACATATATTTCAAAGTAGTCTACTGTGCTGGTGGTGGTGGTGGGATATGTATATCCAGGCCAATTATTTTGTGTCCAGATCACACTAATGGATGACGTTCCACATACAGTACCTTGTTATGAACCCCTAGAGTGAGGTGGTGCATTGGACCTGTCTCAGTGTGCTGACTGATGGGGCTTGGTACTATGTTGTATGGAATGTGGCAGGTATTGTTGCACAGGTATTGGCTGAGCACTGATATCTGGCCATGTACATGTGTATCCACCAAGAGGCACACACGTGCTACATATGGGAGTAGTAGTATATCACTACAGTTGAGTATCATGTATAGTATGTGCACCATATTTTGCTGACATAGTTTGCTGATATCCTGTTTCTGTTCTCTTTCAGAGACATGGCGCATCAGTGAAATCCTGCCTACTCTGCTGCAGAAGATGAAGACATACACCAGAGCCTGGTGTGGGATTATGACATACTGTTTTCCCGCATCAGCCAGAATCAGCAGGAGAGGGCTGCACTGTGGCAAGACCTTGTCCGTAGGGTAAATGACATTGGCACACATAATAGGACATATGAGCAGGTACAACATCATTGCAGTGATTTAATCAGAAATGTCCGTCAGCATGGGTCGGATATCCACAGGCAACAGGTCGCCACAGGAGGTGGGGTGGCCACACATCCCCCCCTCACCAGACTGGAGGGGCTACTCCTAAGTGTTGTGGCTCCAGCCCAGGAACATCAACAGCAACACACCTGCATTATGATGGAGGCTGGAGCCACACAGCAACACGACATGGAGCATGCAGGTAATATGCCATATGTACACTTGACTGTTCTGTACACTGTTACTTTATGCATGTGTAAGGTGTGTCCTTGGTATGTAGCTGTCAACATAGTATGTAATTGTGCAGGTGTGATATTGCCAATATCAGCAGCTGACATGTGAAAGGCAACTGTTGTACTATTGAACTGTATCATACGCAGTATCAATGGCACAGTTGTGCCCACTGACACTAATCCCCTCATTTCTGAAGGTCCCTCCGGTGTTACAGCAAGGCAGCCCAGCCATGCTGGTGAGTGTGTTTTAACAATACCTATAATAGTCCTGATAGTGCTAGTAATAATAGTGTACCTCAGTAGTGCTCTGTGTGTATACTGCAGGGTGTGCATGTGTGCATGTGTGCGTGTGTCCACGTGTGCATGTGTGCATGTGTGCATCACTGGCAACATTGTGTAGACATTGTAAACTGTATTTCCTGTCTCCCTCCCACAGGTTCTGGGGCTGCTCTGGTGTCCTGCAGCAGGGAACCTGAATCTGGTGCCACAGGTACTGATAATGATGATATCTGTGTAATGGCACAGGAAGGTGTGTCAGGGTCTGTCATTGGCCAGCCAATTGACAGTACACAGCTGTCAACCCCATCATTGCACACAGAAATCCTGCCAGTACATCCTATGTCACCAATGTCCCTAGGTGATGGACAGGATTCAGTGGGCATTGACCAGGGTAATGTGGTATCTGTGGTACATGCTTCCCCACACAGCAGCCATGGGCAGGGTCCTGAGATGGTACCATACAGACAGTTGCCCATGGGTTCACGTGGGAGCATCCATGGGCGTACTGCCTCTGGCACACGTGCCCAAAGAGGTCTGTCAACCTCAGCTATGTTTTGAGCTGTCATGCAGGCACAGTCACATATGGAAAGGTACACCAGACAGGGTCCGAGGGAGCTGAGAGCATGTCGCACAGCCATGACTGACAGTATGCGTGACATTGTGGATGCTATCCGTAATTTCACCGATGTCATAGACAGACGTTGTGGGGGCATATTACAGCAGTTCCACAACTACATGTCCATGAGCCAGGGCAATGGTGGACGGTTGCGGCACCGACATGGCCGTATGCCAGCAACAGCAGCAGCTGGCAGTCGGCGCGGATGACAACAGGCACGTGGACGCCCCAAAGTGCCAGCAGCAGCCCCAGAAATGCTGGGTCTGTGCTGTCATCAGACCACCCCAGGAGACCACGTGCATGTGGCTCTGGACAGTCCCAACAGGGACCTGTGTCCACTCAACGAACACCTGCTTCTGATGACAGTACCCAGTCTGGCTTAGTACCGGATACGGTCTGTAGCACCCCTGCCAGGCACAGGTACCGTGTCCGTGGCCACAGATATTGATCTGTATGACTTTCCAGGTGCAGTCTGTGGCTGTCCACAAACTCCAGTATATGGCAGCCATGAGGTGGAACTGTGTGCATGCATACACACATGCGAAATGGTAACACCTAGGGCTCCCACATACACGCACACACTGCACCAACAGTGCCCCACCCTGTACTGCTGTCCCTCAGCAACACACATACACATACATGTCAATTGGTGGTATCAGTGGCAAACTCAGGCATACCTAGTTCACACCCTGTGTATATGATGAAACTGTGCCACCTCCTGCAATCTCCAAAATCAGTGCAGGGACAGGTTAACATGTTGCTGATGCACAGGGTGACTACATAGAAGTGTATTACTGGTATCATGTTGGTAACAGTACGGTGTGCTGATATGATTGTGTGTATATCCCAGCATGCCTGATGCAGTAATTGTATGACTGTCCTGAATTGTTATCTACACCCATAGTAAGTACCATAGTGTAACAGCTGCACATTATTGCATACCGGTGGTAAGGATGTCAACAGATAGCCACATACATAGGTAGCACAGGAGAGAAGGTAATGCAAGTAGTGATACGCAATGATGGACATGTACACTAATGGTGGCATGTTGCCCACAATGACTATGCAATGTGGATGTTTGTGCATGTTGATATGTGTGCAGTACCAATTTAATTTAAATTAAATTAAATAATAAATAATATCAGTTTTACCATGGACATCTGAGCTGTGCATCCCTGGGTACATGTTTATAGTGCCTGCATATTTGCACTGTTACCTACTGGAAATGGTACCCCTTCTTTGTTGTACAATGGACTACTTCCAGCCCTGCTTCCTGTAGCTTTGTTTGCATGCATGTTTGCTTGAGGTTCCCTGGAACACTGATTCCACCTGCAATGCAGATTTACAGAGCTTCTGTGGATTCCTAGTGACATCTGCATAGTGTACTATACGTATGTCAATTTTCCACTTGACAGAACGTCACTATCTGTCCTGTTCACATGTACGTTGCCTGTGACCCATTGCATATGACTTACCTGCCATTTACCCACATGTGCAGTCATAAATGCCAGCGCTATGAAATCAGTAGCAGTACACCCACACATACTCACCTTCATTACGTTGTTCCCCATTGGCCCTATGTTTTGGTAATCACCATGGCAATCACACTACTATGGTAGCATGTGCAAAGTTAACCTGTGAATCCCCTCTATGGTCCAGTTGTGGTATATGTGAGTCATGAGGCAATGTCACAGCTGCCACATGTATGCAGTCAACCCTCTCCCCTGGCCAGGAATGTACAACACGTGTGAGATGCAACCACATAGCCAATCTGGGGACTGAGCACTCTGAACCCAGTACTGCCATACCCTGTCAGGTGGCATGACATACTACAGTGACTACAATACCAGTCTGACATAGACCTGCACTGACAGCAATCCGAACACACTGGGGCATAATTGGAGCCTCAGAATAGCATCCTGCCTGAGCATCACACACCTCCACAGCTGGCACACAGGCATACGTTAAGTCGGAACAGAGCACATGCCACACATGTCACACACGTCACACACATCCCGTGTGCCACACACTCACAGCCTGTAGGGCTACACAACACACCTGCTACAGATGTGTCAGGTACCTCTCTTGGCCAGTGCAGTGGGGTCCCGCTCAATAGGCTGTACATGGTGAAGGTCACAGTGATATGCCCGTGGGGTACTATGGTCCACCACATAACACATGCATACAGGTCAGTCAGAGGCATGGACACATATGACTCAGTCATTGTCCATGCCACTATGGATGACCTGAGACGTCCCTCCCTGGACTACATGATAGGGAACATAGAAGGGCTCTCTCAGCATGTGACATGGGCTGGTATGAGCCTGACCTTGGTTGCCATCATACCCTCACCAGGTATGCTACCACAATATGTAGGAAGGGTGTTCTATGTCTACATTCTGCTCAATCTCCAATGTCATTCATAGGGTATCCAATGGCTGTCAGCGTGTGCTTACATGCTAGGGAAGCCACAATGATTTGCGAGGGGTAGCTTGCACGTGTCACCCATGGGCCATTGTATATTGGCAAAGCCCCTTGATACACACATAGTGCCTTTTGCTGCAGGGCACAGATTGCATAGCCACCTCCGCGGGTATCACACGGGATAGGACACTAACAGTAATGCTACACAACACCAGCAGTGTACACCACAAGATGCATGCACTGGACAATGTCCTCAGCAGAGTAAACTGCAATATCTGTACAGTAACAGATTCCTGATTCACGGCTCACAGGTGCACCCCATCACTGCCAGGTTATACCTCGTACCATGCCTGTCGTCCCCTACACATGTACCACACATGAACAGGGGGGAGGTATCTCAAGGCACCACAGATACACACACCTCCAGGTTGTTGGCACAGCACAAAGCATCAGGGCATATCCGTGTGAGGCTAACAGTGTGTTGGACTGCCTTCTGGTTCATAGCCTGGCACACACAACCCTCCCATACACAGGAAACCCACCTGTCCTCCCTAACAACACTGGGAATATGGCGGTCTCTAGATATGTCTTTATATGGCTGGACTGCATCCAGCCGAACATTGTGTGTGAGCATTACTGTAGCTACAACACACTAGCTGAAAGGTTCCCAGCATGTAGTCACTGAATTGCAGTGGAACAACATGTTACCACTCCCACAACAGGTGGGAACATGCAGCACCTGTTCATCGACTACATGTAGACTATATGGCCCAGACCAGATGTGTATCCCCCGCTGTTAGGATGATACCATATACAACTCACACTGCATATACACATACCGCATGCAGCCCCTGCACAGTAAGACACAGTCATAATGTTATGCAGTGCAAATACCATTTATTCACTTGAGGCATGTGTCAGACATGGTAACTATTGAAGGTCACAGGTATATATGTGTATGAGTCAAACACATACAGCACGTGTGCATTTCCATTGCTGGTTTAAGCACTGTCATGCATTGTTATGAACAACAACCCACACATGGTCATTTTGTGTGACAAACACATGTGGCAGTTGTGGGTTTCCAAAACATACCTATCTGTGCTCTGACAGTAGTAATAGGCCCAGTAGCGGAGCGCACTATTGACATTACTGGGAAATTAGCCTTGTTTGGCTGTACTGATAGTGTGGTGACATCACCTGTGTTTACTGGGGGAATATGCAGCATCTGGTGTATTGTAGTAGTTGCCGAAAGGAACTGTTCTCTCACACTTGCAATTACACACACCCTACTACTCCCCCTCCACACACACATGCACTTACAGGATTCATACCCCTACTTAACTATGTTATGACATGTAAGAGAGACGCATTAGCGAAGCGCACTATTCGGATTACTGGGAGGTTCGTCTTCTCCAGCTGTACTTATAGGGTGCTGACATCATCATTGTTTGGAAAGGGTAATGTGCATCATGTAGTGTGTTCTCCTGATTGCCAAAAAGCACATGTTTTTCATACAGAATTGCACACACACAAACTCCCCTCATCCAAACACACACACTTGTCATTCGCAGGATTCAAACCCCTACCTAACTATGTTATGACATTTGAGAGAGACACATTAGCAGAGTGCACTATTCAAATTACTGGGAGGTTTCTCTTCTCCAGCTGTACTTATAGGGTGCTGTCATCATCAGTGTTTGGAAAGGGGAATGTGCATCCTGTAGTGTGTTCTCCTAGTTGCCAAAAGGGACATTCCTTTCATACAGGCTTGTACACACACTAACCCCTCTCCACACACACTGAGCATTTGCAGGATTCAAACTCCTACTTAGCTATGTTATGACACTTGAGAGAGACGCATTAGCAGAGCGCACTATTAGAATTACTGGGCAGTTTTTTTTCTCCGGCTGTACTTATAGGGTGCTGACATCATCAGTGTTTAGAAAGGGGAATGTGCATCCTGTAGTGTGTTCTCCTAGTTGCCAAAAGGGACATTCCTTTCATACAGACTTGCACACACACTAACACCCCTTCACACACACTGGGCATTTGCGGGATTCAAGCCCCTACTTAACTATGTTATGACACTCGAGACGGATGCATTAGCAGAGTGTGCTATTCGCATTACTGGGAAGTGTCCCTTCTCCTGCTGTACTTATAGGGTGCTGACATCATCAGTGTTTAGAAAGGGGAATGTGCATCCTGTAGTGTGTTCTCCTAGTTGCCAAAAGGGACATTCTTTTCATACAGACTTGCACACACACTAACCCCTCTCCACACACACTCGGCATTTGCAGGATTCAAACTCCTACCTACCTAGGTTATGACACTTGAGGCGAATGCATTAGCAGACCGCACTATTTGCACAACTGGGAGGCTGCTCTTCTCCTGCTGTACTTATAGGGTGCTGACATCATCAGTGTTTAGAAAGGGGAATGTGCATCCTGTAGTGTGTTCTCCAAGTTGCCAAAAGGGACATTTCTTTCATACAGACTTGCACACACACTAACCCCCCTCCACACACACTGGGCATTTGCAGGATTTAAACTCCTACTTAACTATGCTATGACACTCGAGACAGATGCATTAACAGAGCACGCTATTCACATTACTGGAAGGTTTTCTTTCCCCTGCTGTACTTATAAGGTGCTGACATCATCAGTGTTTAGAAAAGGGAATGTTTATCCTGTAGTGTGTTTTCCCAGTTGCCAAAAGGAACATTTCCCTCACACAGACTTGCACACACAACAACCCCGCTCACCCACCCACACACTGAGCATTTGCATGGTTCATCGCGCTATCCGAATTACTGAGTATCTGCTCTGCACCTGCAGTATTTATAGGGTGCTGACATCTTTATTTCTACAGAGGTATGTACATCTAGTACTAACTGTCAGGTGGGGGATAGCATATATATGCATTTGCAACCACCTACTTCAGGGTCAGATATGCACACCACACTGGCAGGTTATGTTCTATACCATGCTTCGTGACCACAGGACCTGTAACACACAACACAACCAGTCCAGAACACCCCTCCCACATCCAGGACACACACTTTGCTTCTCTGGGAACAGTGCCAGGATATGCAGGTGTTCACATACACTGTTCCAGTTGTTAACGTCAGGTACAGGCATATTGTGTATGGGAACTACTCAGGCCTCTACAACATTACCCTACAGCCACTACAATTTGTGGGTCCATGTGCTATGGCAGAACCACTCACCACAGCCACATGGGGGAATACATATTGCACCTGACCATCTGAAACATGGGTACTCAGTGTTCCACACCAGAGGTAGACCACCATTGTTGATATCTGACCATACCCACCTTTCCTTGGACATCCATATCCCATCCCCACCCCCAGGCAAGGTTGTCACTACAAACAAATGTATTTATCACAAGCAGACTTTACACTTGTGAAGACTGGGGTGGAAGACTTCAAAGGACCCATGCTGGGGGACTATACTGGCCACTCTGCATAATCCTTGACAATTGCATTCTATGAACATGTGAAAGGTTTGCATTGATCATGCTATCCCAAATATACCCATGACTGCTCCACAACAGGACACCTGTCAGGTGTACTCCAGCCATCTATGAGCTGTCCAACAGACAGAGTGAGCTAATACATTGCAGAGCTGTAGCCCACAGAGGGAGGACATCTCTGAGCAGTACCGGCACAACACTTCAATCCCACATAATCATCACGACACAGTGTTGACAGTGAAATTGTCCAGACAATGCAGATAAGGCTCCCCTCAGTCTGTTATTGACACCCACTTACTGTTAGAGGTCCTCAGCAACCCTCTTACAGCACACACCAACAACATGGATGTGGCTTATCACATTCAAACCCTGGGATCTCCACTGTGTCCCTGCTTGACAGAGGCACAGCACACTAGCCTCACACCATGCCTTATGTGACCTACTTTACAGTGGCACAGTAGCCTTCTGTACTGGGGAGGCAGACACCAAGCACACTCTGGCTAAGCTGTCATTCCCTAGGGCAAACAGCCTAGTGTTGACCTCTACACCCATATGTTTAATTGTCAGATGCACATTATTTGTTGCTGATAGACTGTTTGCAGGTCTTTATTGCCATAGCATTCCCTGTTTGTATGAACAACGTGTGTATCTGTGGAAGATGTTTGCATATGGGAGGGATCCACTATATCACATATGTCTCTGTAGTCATTTAACTGTGTGCACTGGGCAGATTGCTGTAATGTGGTTGGTTCCTGGAATAACACGTACACATACATACCAGATATGTGTGGCCAACTGCTAAACTGTGATTTGGCCCAAGTGTGTGAGCATGCCCAGTTCAGCCTTCCCATGGCATGTTGTCTGACATATGTCTCATTTATCAAAGTGTGCAAGCATGCCCAGTGTGTGCTTTCCATATGTTGAACTCTGCAGCCCACCACATTTGTGGATGTGTGTGAACTTCAACAATATCTCCCATTTATGGTTGTGTGTTGTGTGTCATGTTGTGTAGTTACTGTTCAACTGCTTTGTGTGTGAACACAACAGGGATTATACTGTGCCTGCAGGGTTTGCATGGGATACTTTGCATACAGTTGTCAACATCCTTTCATACTGACCTAACACTGTATTACCGTATATTGTACTGGTTCAGTACTTTCACTGTGGTGGACAGTATACTGGGCTTTAGTCCTATCACTGCTTTACATTTCCATAGTGAGCACAACAGCCTGGTTAGGGGCCAGTTGTGCACATCTGACCATGTTGCATTATGTTCAGATATGAACTACGGATACCAGGCTTGTCCAACATTGGTAGTGTATATCACAACATAGGTGTACATTGGCAAACAGTAGTGATGTGCCCTAGGCCATATCTAATGCTAGTCAGAGAGTGTGTTTGTCCTTCGACACACATTGTAAATGGAGTTTGCCATAACATATGTCATGGTTAGTATACTGTGCCTCCGTCTACCTGTGACATAACAGTGATACCCAGGGTAAACCTACCATCTCCCATACACTCATCACGATTCCTCTTGAGGTGAATTGATGAGTGACTCTATGGATAACCTGTACTGGGAGTTTACTCATGAGTGGGGGTGGCTTCTGTGTTATGAGTCATGCAGTACAGCTTGTCCTATGTATGTCAGTGCTGGGGTTCAGGTCTCTCATGTGCATAGCTCATTGCCATTCAGATTGTACAAGGTGCAGCATGTTCATTGATTCCAGCTTGGACATGGCTTTATACATCAGGCACAGCTTGCCTCAGGGTGGGCAGTATGGCAGTGTGTGGAGCTGCAGTTTGTTTAATCAGGCAGCACATGGCATCTGTTCAAGCTCTTTGCTACTCCTGGTGAGGTACTGTTGGGGACTTCACAGTTGATGGAGGTGTCTGCTGAGGTACATCCCACAGGGGCTATTGTAGTCAATTGTAACGCTGATGAAGGATGAATGCAGAGCCACAATGACCTCCCCTTATCCAGATCTGACAACCTTCATGATTAGATGGGTATATGGTATGTTTCTGTGAACACTACAGCCACATGTTTGTCCAATGCAGGATATCTATCACCTTGTGTCCCCAGGTCTCTCATTACATGTTAGGTACATAATGGGTTAACACCTATGTGGTAATTGGTGGACACTTACTGTATATCCATGGGGGTTGACTATACACTTTTCTGCAATTAGCTTGCTGACATGGCTATGGCACCAGTTGTCTGTTTCTATGTGGCCCTTTTGTGGGATGCTTGTGTCAGCTGGGGGGGTCAGAAATGGTGGGCAGTTTGTAGTCCTCTGCATACATGTTCAGACACAGTCCTTCCATGTTGGCCTGTACCTATGGGACATATATACCAAACGAGGGAGGTCCCAGGACCAAGCCTTGTGGGATGCCACTTATATCTGGTTTGTAGTCTGACATGGCTGCAGCATGTCTGACCATGTCAGTTCTGTCCTTGGTCTGGTTTGCAACTCCTCTACTGACATAGGGGTTTATATTTAAGCTGGTGAGCATATCTATACTGAACACGTAGGGTATTGTATGGAAGCATTTGCAAGGTCCAGCTACGCTGTGTGGACCACATTGCCCTCATCAATGACCTTAATGACTGTTTCAAATGGGTCAAACATGTTTAGGGGCAGGATCTGCACTTAAAAAAGCCACACTGGGTAGGGTTCAGTGTCAGTAGGTTCCCGATATCTTTATGTCTGCGGTACATGCTGACCCTTTCCATAGCTGTGCAGACCAAGCTTGTCAGGATTCTGGGGTGGTAGTTTGCAGTATCCATTCAGGCAACACATTTGTTGAGAAGGACCACTGTTGTTGTACACTGCTCATTGGGTACATATCCTGTGGTAAGGCTGACATTGAGCAGTAGTGTGATTTGGCATTCCATTCTTCTTGCAGTCCATGTTGGACGCAGCCCAGGACACCATCTCATACCCTTGCTGCTGTGTGTTTTGCTTTGTAGATGCTGGCTGTTACCTCAGCATCTGCAATGTCAGGGGGCCAGCAGTCTGCTGGGATAGATATTTTGCATTCTGGGGGTTGCACTGCACCTGTCAGGTTGTATGTTGGCAATATGTGTGTGTGTTTGGTATGTTGTTTGTAATATTTGTGTGATTCAGAGCATATCTGTGAATTCCCAACATGGTTCCTACCATCAGTTGAGTAAGCCTTGGGATTATCCTTAGTGTCCTGTACAATTTGTATCTTCATAGGTTCATAGGTTCATACTAGGCTATCCACCCTAGGGCATTTGTAAGCCTAGCCAGAGTGTGTGTGTCTTTCGCCGCCCATTGCTATGTGAATATTATGGCCATTTATGATTTACTTTACTGTGCCTCTGTCTGGACGTGATACAGTGAAGACCCCCAGTGTAAATCTACGATCATCCATCCACTTGGCAATATTCCTGTTGAAGAGTGTCAGTGAGGGGCTCTGCCTAACATGGAGTGGGATCCTGTTCCATTGTGTGGGGAGCCTCTGGGTTATGTATCTGTCCCTCCAGCACATCCTATTTCATTATGTGTTGAGGTTGACATCTGTCACTCTCACAGCTCCAATGGCTTTGATTTTTCTGGGGTGGAGCATGTCCATTACTCCTGTGTTGGACATGGCCTTGTACAACAGACATACAATGCCTCTGTGTAGGCAGTATGTGACTGCATTCAGCTAGGGTGTCTACAGCCAGGCAGCATATGACATATATTTGAGACCCTTTATCCTCTTGGTGAGGTACCTTTGAGGTCTTTCTAACTGCTGCAGGTGTCAAGTAAGGTGCATCCCAAATGAGGCATTGTACTAGATTATGGGTCTGATAAGAGAACAGTACAGGGGCACAATGACCTCTGTTGACGTAGATGTGAATCCTTTCATGATACGGTGTCCAATATAGACAGTCTTCCTAGCCACATTGGCATTGTGAGTGTCACATAACAGGTTACTCTCCACTTGTGTCCCTAGGTCCCTGATTACTCCTTCCATACATAATGGTTTACCACCTATGTGGTGATTTGTGAGTACCTTGTTTGGTATTTGGTGGGACATTCATACTGTCCAGTGTCTTCAGGACGTCTGGGTGGGGTTCATGTGTGTGAGAGTGTGTTCTGTAGCATGCTACAGACTGTACAGCAGTTTTGACTATGGTTAGGTGCACAAGGGTGGTCTCCGATGCTTCATGCATTGTCAGTTACCTGGACGTATGGGTGTCTGTGCTGCATATGGATACTCCCCCCTCCTTTTATGTTTTGGTCCAGGTTTTGGGGCCATAACGCATGATATGAGGTATAACCTGGTAGTGCTGGTGTGCTGTCAGTAGGCTTGCAGCAGGTTTCTGTCACTGCACAGACATTGATGTTCTCCATACTGGGGAGGGCCTCAGGAGCATGCATATTGCGGTTTACACATCTGGCATTGGTCAGCATTACCCTTATGTTTCTTACCCCTTATGTTTTCTAGGGTGGTGGGTTAGTCTTTTCAGCCTTGGCTACGTACGGCTCTATGGAGGTGGAAAAAGCCTTATCCAATATCCAGACGCCCAGGGGTAACAGGTGCAAGCATCCCTGGAACAGCAGCATGGCTTGTCATGCATGACATCCCAAGCAGGCAGACATTAGATCCTCTTGGACTGACAGCTGTAATTGTGCCACCTGTTAAAGCTGATCATTCAGTGTTTGTACTGTGGCATCATTCTTGTTGAGGGTAGGATGCTGCAAACGGCCAGTGTCATACCGGCCTGGAGTACATACTCAGAGAGCTCATCCATGTCTCTTTTCATGTAGTCCAGGGAGGTACATCTCAGGTCATTCACACCAGCATGGACAATGACTGCATCATATTTCTACTTGCTTTGGGGTGACCTGCGTACTTGTGTTATGTGGCGTATTGTAGCAGCCTACAGGCAGCTTACTGTACCCTTTCCCTTGTTCAGTCTGGTGAGTGGGACAGCAGTGTGTCTGCATATAGAGTCACCTATTACAACTGTATCAGGCATGTTGTTTCTCCTTCTGGCCTGTGGCTGTTTGGCACACCATCTTTGTGTACTATGTGTTGCATGTGCTATGTTTGGAGGTTGTGGTTGCTTGGGGGTCTGCTTTGGAGGCCTCTGTTGGTGTGGTGTGTTTGTAATTAGGGTCTCCGGGAATGTTTTACTGTGTTTATGTGTTTGGTTTGCAGTTGTGATAGGTCTATGTGGGACTGGGTTTGTGGTGTGTGTGGTTTCCTTCTCCTCCTGACTAGTTTTGACAGTACTGAGTTGAAGGAGCTCAGCCTCCGGTTTGGATAAATGGTTGCATCTCTCGCATATATTTGTATTTATTGGGGGGAGTTGAGGGTTGTCTGTGTACTTGGGGCAGGTGTAACATTGCCTCAGGATTCACAGATTCTACTTGTTGTAGCTGGCCTTAGTGGATTGTATGTGTGGACATATTTTATTGCCATACTACCGATCAGTGATTACTTCCCTTTTTATGTTTGCTCTATCATGTAGTAGCTTCCTCATTCTCTTGCATGGTTTGATAATGGCTGGAGTCCAGCATGCCAGATGCCTGCGTGTATGGCATTGTGTCTTGTTGTTATTTGTGATTGCATAATCCAAGCATTCCTGGCTGTGTTCATGGAATGCCTGTATAACAGGTTCTGAGGTGTGGCCCATATTTTGCACCTGCACAGGGCCTTTAATGGATTCCACATCAGTTTGGAGGGGTGCAACTTATGCTTTACACATGTTTTCACTGTGGTTTTCTGGCCAGGGACTGTGGTCAGGATGTGTATATCCGGTGTGATTACTCTATGGTCTGGTCTTACCAGTGAGGGATACACTTCTCATCTTGCCATCCAGTACCCATGTTGCTGATTATCACATCCAGTATGCTTACCTCTCTTGTGGGAGTGGTACGTTGTTCCTGGGCATTTTGGTTTATGGATTCTAGGAACTTTTCTCCTACAGTGTTGGTGCTAGTATAATGCTCCCAGTGTATGTCTGGGTATTTTCAGTCAACCAATATAATGTGGTTTGGGGGGCGTGATATTTTCATGTATTCCAACATAGGCCAGGTGCAGTTCCTGGTGTTAGGACGGTAGTCTGTAGCAGGCTATATACCGGGAAGCAGTTTTAGCCACTGTTACTTTACCATGGCTAGTCCATGCTGCTTCTTGTTGTGGTACCAACATGGGGGTGTGGTTATCCTCGACAATTATTGCTAGTCACCCTCCTTTTGTAGCTTGTTCCATGTTTTGAGGCTGTACAGCACAGTATGAGGTGTAACCTGGTAGTGTTAGGGTGCTGTTGTGAGCCTTGACCCAGTTTTCTGTTACAGGACAGATATCAACATTCTCCATACTGGGTGTGTTTACACTGCACGCATCTTGCTGTTTAGACTTCTGGCATTGGGTAGCATTACATCTAAGTTCTTATCCCTTGTGGTACCTATGGAGGTGGGTTTGTGTTTTGAGCCTAACCTATTCAGGGCACACTGTGGGTAATGACAGCCTTTGCCAGTATCCATGAGGCCTGGACTGATAGGTGCACACCACCCCTAGCAGGTGGAGCATCATGTCATGCTCAGCATGTCATCCCAGGCTGGCACACATTGGCTCCCCTTTCACTAACTGCATTACTTCAGCCAATTATTGCAATTGATCATCCCATCGTCATATTGTGGCATCATGCTTGGTGAGGGTAGGATGTTAGTCAGGGTCCTCAAGTGTGCATATAGTACATGGTGTTACATTACTTAACACATGGCATTCATGCCTCAGGTAGTGCTGCAGGGCTGCCTCTGTCGGATGCACATACTACACTCCCTGTACATGTTTGAGAGCAGGTTATGTCATTTTAGGCATCCATGTTACTATATGAGTGAGTCAGAGAGGAGTATCATTCCCATTGTCACCACCCTCAGCAAGTCGCCTATGTCTCCTTATGACAGCTATGGCAGCCCCTAGCATTTCTGCTCTGAGTTCAGCTTTTTCAGTTTTCACTTCTAATAGCTTACTCCTGTCTTGCAGTGTCTCTTAAGAGATACATCCTGCACTGCTGTTTGCAGAGTTTTAAGTGCTTGGCTGAGCTACTATTCTGCCTGAGTAATTGCCTGCTTCCAATTGTTTTCACCTGCTAGCTCCAGCAGTATTCCCTGCTAGTTTCCTACTAATTCTGTTGCTTCCTTTTTCCTTTCTGTTTCCTCAGGGGGGAGCAACGTGCATACCAGCAAAAACACGCTCACAGTGGCTTACACGCGCACACACATGCTTACACGGTTCGGAATCTGCTTATTCGGGTTAAAACGCATGCACACCAGCGCAAACAGTCTTGCAAGTCTGCCAACAGGCTCCCACATGCTCAGTCTGCCCTACACGCACGCACACCAGCGCAAACAGTCTTACAAGTCTACCAACACGCTTCCACATGCTCAGTCTGCCTTACACGCATGCACACTGTCCTACCCGCGCCTCATGGTGCGCACACGTGTGCATGCACGCCCAACAAGAAACTTTGGTGTAAGTAACAGTGTACACCTTCCATTTTTTGACTTTCCCATGCTTATCTTGTGGCACTCCTCTTTCCCTGATCTGTGTCTGTCATCTGTCATCTTACACTGACCTCCAATGAACTGCATTTCTTTCTACCATTCCCCCCGTGATGTCACCTATCTCCTACACTATTCCTCCCCCTTATGTATCTCTTACACTACTCAGAATGTGCTCATTTGCTATGTGACAGTGGAATTCAGTATCCTAACACTCATTTACATCAGATTGCCTACTAATGCTTAGTTACATGTCTTAGACTCAGCTTCCCCCCTTAGCAACCACTACACGGTGGCCATGTTGTTTTTGGTCTGCTGGTCCCTGCATTGTAAATCCATGTATTGCATAAAACCCACATTTGTGGGTTTATAACTTTCATTTTTATGTTTTATATAGCGCAGCCCGTTTGCGCGGGGCTGTGCTGCGTTTAAACACCAGAGATCGCCGAAAAAAAAATATTTATTTCTCATATTTGCATCGGGGTACCTTGCCAACGGCCACATATTTGGCCATTGGCATGCTGCCTGACACATATGCACCCTTTATTTGGAGCTGACATGACTCCATTGTGATTTTTACAGAAACGTACTCAGTTGTCAACTGAGTACATTTCTGCAGCTAAAACGGCTCTTACACGGGCTGCTTTCTGTTTCGTGGATCACTACTCTACCTCATTTGCATGCCTTTCGGCTGCAAGTGAGGTATTTAGCATATCCACGCCCAGTCCGTGTAAGAGACATTTTAGCTGTTCTCTTACATGGAGTTTCGGGCTGTTCCTGGATCGCGAGGCTTGCATGGAGTCTTACACGTCTCTTACACTCCGTGCACGCCTTCGTGAATCCTGCCCATGATGTAAAAATGGACTAAACAGTAGAATGTTTGAGAATTTAAATCTCTGGAAAACAGGAAAAGGTTTAATTTGCTACATCATCGTATATAATGAGGCATTAGTTCATAAGGTAGAAAATATAGGCAATAGACAGTGTAATTTTACCATTAAAGCACACAGAGATAGGGAAGAAAAATGGGCAGGGTTAACAGGTCATACTCTGTCTAACTTATTGAAAACTCACAGAAAAATAGGCAGTGTTAACAGTTCGTACTCTGTCTAACTTAACTGAAAACTCACAGAGACAAGTTGAGGATGTGTATGGCATTTTCTCCATGCTGTTTTTGGAACAGCAGGGTTAAAAGAATTACCTGGACTAATCAGTTTAAAAAGAAACACAGAATTAAAAGACACTGATTTTTAAGAATCATGCACAGGTTTTATCACCCATACATCAGAACTTACACTTAAAGACTCTAAAGACTATGGAGCTAGTTAGTGGGGTAATTGTTGAAGCACGTATACGTCATGCATATGCAGCTGTTAAGGCTATTTGGGAATTACATAAATTAACCAAGTTGGTTGGGTGTATTAGCTCACAGTATCTTTGAGACCATAAAAGGCAACACTGTTTATCAGGACACATCTGCAGATTATAAGTGAGGTGACCTAAAGCCATATATTCAAACCAGATTACAGTAGTTAGCAATACAGATATGAGGTAACTACAAAAGAAGATATCTGTAAAACCTTCATCAGGGACCTCAGGGGAGCTGTTAGAGTGAGGGTATTCTTAATGAATTCACTAATGTACATCAAGGTAGAATAATAGGCCATAAAGTGCAGAGTCAGACTTGTGCTTTATGTATGCATTCAGTTTCAAGGAAAGAGTTTGTTAGAAAAGAAGAGACAATCTTATCTTGCTGGCTAAGCATAAGATATGCAGAAATACAGAGATATAGAATGCTCCTTTCTCAAGGGAAAGATATGTATAATGGTAGATAAGACACGTGCAAGACATGGAAAATCAAGTCTAAACAGACATGTAACACATTAAAGAGTTTTTGAATATACTTCAGACACTGGCAGTGAAGTCAGTAAGTTAGTTCAGACTGAAATACAGAAAAGATTAAATATCCAGCATTTCAGAAAAAAAGTTAGCTTTTGAACGGATATGCAAAAGGGTCTTTTGCAGTACAGGCACTCGAGTCTGAGTACAGAAATAACATCAAATATTCATACTATTTAGCAGGAAAAGACTGTATCAGTTGATATTATTCAGGATAATCAGAATATACCTGCAGAAACTTTGGATATATTTATCAGCACTGTTATTGTTAGCCAGCACTCCAAAATTTCTACAGACTATTACTGAAGACAGTATCTGGATATTTGGATATTGCTAACATCTAATAAAGCTTTATTAACCAAACTACAGTGTTTGCAGAATGAATTCTGAAAAGTACAAAAAACTTGACCCATAAAGGAGAGACTGTCACTATTCAGCACAAGTTTGGGTAATTAACAAATAAAGGTTTGCAGTCCAATTTCATTTCAGTTGTTTCTAGTTAAATGCAGTAAACTACAATCTTACTGATTCTTTCACAGCATCAATCCAACATCCCCCTTTTTTTGGATGTACATCGTTTGATGTTGGAGTTAGCATTAAGTTATGCTTAATGTTTTTTATTGGTGTGCATGTGTGTGTGTGTGTGTGTGTGAGACACGTATGGACACATATATGCACACACACACACACACACACACACACACACACATATATATATATATATATATATATATATATATATATATATATATATATATATATAATTTAAATGATTGATGACAATTGGTTAACATGTTTGTGTGAGGGTAAAATGAACAATTGCACAAATGTCTGAATGCACATTGGTGTGAATTACATTTAGATTAATTCATTTTTTTCACAGTTTAAGTAGGAGTGTGCGGGAAGATGAATGTTTTTAAGAAAGGATGGTGGGTGTGAAAAAAAATGCAAGATGGTGTTATAGCAGTTAGTGTGTCTGTATGAGTGTTCCCAAGTTAGGGTAAAATTTCCAACAATTTTTCTCTCAAAGTGTAAAATTATTAATTAACAACAGTGAGACCCTTTATAATGATTGATTTCTCTGAATGCAAATCCTGTAATTTGGTCTACTTTGCAATGCACACATATGCAGTTTTACATGCACACCAGACAAGTAGACTTCAACTGCTCTAAACTGGAAAACAAACAGAAATACATATATCTCAAATTATCTCTATGCCAGTTCTGTCCACGATATTGTATAACACATTCCCTTTGCTCATCTGCCAACAACTCATTTCCCTTTCACTTCTACTGCTTTGCTTTTTCATCTACCAATGGCAGAGTTCTTTCCTTTGCATACATTTCCACCTCACCTCCTTCTCCTCTTTCTCTCTAGCCAAAGTTTCCAGCTATGCTTTATTTTCCCAGAGGGACAGCTGAAACTGTAGACAATGGATAACAAAGCCACATCCATTTCTGTTACTAAATATCAACATTTTATGAGAATGTTGGGAAGGTAGCCAAAAATAATTAACACATCAGGAAAAGGACTGGTGCACTTTGGCATGATGTGAGATGGCTACATTACCAAGGAGCTAAGACTACTATTTCTTGAACTAGTGTCATCTATTAAATGCTAGTAATACTGTACTTCTTAACATCTGTGTGGTCCTAATAAACAGCTTCACTGGACTTGTTAATAAGTACATTTTGTACAAATTAAAATACTCATTTGAGACTATTCTCACTAAATGGAGCCATTATCACAAAAGAGCTAACTACAAGCCCACAAGTCATGGAAGTCTCTGTTTTGGATGCAGTGTGTAGTCTCTATTCTGGATGCATTTTGTAGTCTCTGTGTTGGGTCTAGTGTGTAGAACCATCCTCAAGACTCAGCTGTGACTCTATGAATGTTGTGGAAGGTATAGGCCAGGATGTAATCATTGTTTTTTGCCATTCATGTGTCTAATTGTGAAAAGAAGAACCAGCTCAGTGTACATTTTTTATTTGCTTGAATACATGTTTACAGATCTATTAAACCATATGTGTTAAATTTATACTCACCTGTGTCATACTAACATTTTTTTAGTGATACAGCTCTTTATAGAAACCATCATTCTAAAATATATTAATCGTAAGTATTTTTTGTTGTAAACAGACTGGACATGACACCAGTATGCCATACCACTAAATTAAGACTTAATATCATGTTGTTATTTATACAATTTAAGTACAATAGCTGTTTTTTCTTTTTTGCCAAGAAAAGCTATAACTATTAAAGCATGTGTCATTTATGCAGCTGTAAACCACCACTGTATTTAAAGAAAGTGCTGTTTAGTCATTAAAAAATATATCATGAATTGTAGGGCATATTCTTATATTTTCTGGCAGACTGCTGAAATAGTTTTAAAAGGACATCTGCCTAGCTAATGGTATTATATGTCTCATTTGTTGCAATTAATTAACAACTTAATTTAAATCTGCATATTAATTAGAATGCAAACACTGGTCTTTCTGACTAATTGTTCCTCCTGGGCACTTGCTGTCATTTGTAAAAAATAGAGCCCATCATGAATCTAGTCTACAATCATCAGATGTACGCAAAGAAGCTTACACCACCTAACTGATTTTTCTAGAATCAATTCATTAAGGAAATTAATTCAAGAAATAGCACTGCTAACTGGCAGTATAAATTATCCATAATTAAAATGTGACTTTCACATTTTAAAGAAACAAGCATATTGCAAGTGAAAATAACCTGTCAAATGTAAGAAGATATTTAGTAACATGCAGACAGTAATGATATTTGAGCTATATCATCGATGCTTCTCCTGATTCATTGTGAACATATTTTTTAAAAATAAGAAAAATCTTCTTTAGAATTTATCTTGATTGCATTATATAAGTAAGTTAGTATTATGTGTTTAAAACTAAATTATGTTTGATTCATAAAAATTACATTTTATCTCTATGAAAGGGAGGTGATGATTACCTCAGTAGCTGATAATCTGAGGTTAATGAAAATGCAGCAGACATTTATCTTCCTGTGTCTGATACATTTACGTCTTCAGTTAGGGGAGAAATAAGTAGATGACAAAATAGATAAATATCTAAATAAAAAGGCAGGCTGCCAACAGGAAAGCAGTTTATATATATATATATATATATATATATATATATATATATATATATATATATATATATATATATATATGGGTCTATGTTGACCCATCGAAATTACAGTTCAGTGAAGCAATTTCCTGAATCTGCTTTTGCGAAAGTGCATTTAACCGAAAATTCACTTTCACGAAAATGGAGTCACGAAACAAAAAATAAAACAAACAAAAAAAATACTCTAAACACATTTATGCAGGGGGGGGCAAGCCCCCTCTGCACTCCCCACACCCCCGCTACTTATATATACTAACTCTGAGATCGTACTACAGTGGGGAAAAGGAAATATTCCCTTATCCTCATTATGCCATGATCTGCAATAAGCTCCCCTCCCATATACCACTGAGGAAACATTGTACCTACACCACCACAGGATCCCAGAACTGGCAACCTCTCTTCGTTGACATTATTCTCAAAAAAGTGCATTTTTGGATAAATGCACTTTCGCGAAAACAGACTCAGCAAATTGCAGTTCGCTGAACTGTAATTTCGATGAGTCAAAGTAGACATATATTAAATATATGTATATATATATATATATATATATATATATATATATATATACTTATATACAAATGTTTTTCCTTTTCATGCTAACCTCTACAAAGGTCACTTGTGTTTCTGGGATGCACGGTTTATAGTATATTAACTGTTCCACATACAGAGTATCTTATTTAATTTTTGAAGTATGTCTAAAGTGCAGCAGAAAGTCATTAAAATCAATCCACTGCTCTTGCTGTGGCATAAAGAGGGGTTTAAGACATTATGACAAGTATGGAATTAGTTGAAATCATGATGTAGCCTGTAGTGATTAGGTCATGTCCAATGAAAAACAAGTAATATGAATACCATAGGAGTCTGTGCTCAGGCTCAGACTATTAGCATATTTGTGTGTGTCACAGCAAAGAAGATTTTGTGATTTTTAATGGCACATTTGCATCCATATTAGCAGCATTAAAGACAGAGAAACCAGTCTTCAACTTGACCTACTAATGCTGACACGATGAGGAAAGCAACAACATGGAACCTGATATATAAAAGAGCTGTGCCATGCACTTTTATGAGGTAATTCAGACTTTGGCGGACCAAACCAAAGAATAGGAGGATCAGGATGAGATTAGTGCTGCCGAGTTCATCTTCACAAAACCGCAACTGATCACCATGGCTATCGTAACCAAGACAATGGGCTGTGTAGCAAGTGGTGCGATCTCAACAGTCCAGAGAGTATTACTGTACTGTAGTGCACCAGTACATGTGAGGAACACCTGGAATACCATCTGTAATACTGCAGGCTATAAGGACAGCACCTTAGCAGGTAATTTCTGAAATAGTGAGCAAGACAGACGCTGGAATGGTATAAGAGATATGAGATGCTTTTATTGTAAAGTAAACTACAGGCAAGATGGGTATTCACTGCTGAGGGAAATGATATGAGTCAATGAGCATCATATGTACATAACAAGCAATCAGAAGGCAATTCAGAGTTGTGGACTCGGATAGGAAAATGAGTTTGAGTCAGGCAGATGGTAACTTGAGCAGAGGATTGCATTTGCGTAATTAATTAATACTTTTTGGAAAGTTAACTGAGCCTAGGGGCAGCTTACTGTGTGCAGGGTTTAAACATAAATCAAATGACGGATTCAGTTAAGACTAATTATCTATACAGGGAGGGATAAGGAGATGAAGCAGATGAGTAAAACTTATTGTAACATACACAAGAAATCAGTTGATTAGTGGGGTTCTCTCATTGGTATATTTGCACATAATGTGTATAAAGAATGTGATATACCAAGTAAGAGAACTGAAGTTTAAGTTTGGTTACCTTTAGTTACCCAAAAATAACAATAAAACCACTACCACTATTCATCACATCCTTGTACCTATTAGGAAAAGCATTTCTGTTCACGTACTATAGTCCACACTCAGACAGCAAAATTTAATTAACAGTCCATCAAATAAAAGCACACACACTGAGATAAGATAAATTAGTTATTCTGGACTGCTTTTGTGGCTAAGCTCTTCTAATGAGCACAATAACATTATTTAGCTGGCTACATTTTTGTGTGACTGACTAATAAACATACACAAATGGTGGTGAACTTTAGTGTCATGCCCTTACTGATTTCAAATTCTCAAGAATATCTTGAGTGCTACTGTTTCCCATTGACATCATCAGGTAAACACAGAAGGTACAGACACATGCAGTTAGAAGTATTATAAGGACTTTCCCAAATTTGACATAGCACAACTAAGATATTATTGGGAAGCTTCAATTGCATTTACATGCATAGCCAACAATTGTTGCAGCAACTGAAAAAAATATTACCTCACAGAAGAAGTAAGTAGGCATGTAGTACATAAACATTATACCTCCCCACCACCAGAGAGTCTTTGCATTCAAGAACGACTATCTCAGCCCCAATTTCCAGCAGTATGAAGTGAATTTCGTGCGCTTATACCATAGGCCTAGCAGAGAATCTTTCAAAAACAAGTTCAAAAGTAACAGTAAGATTATACCTCCTGCATTAATACTCTGGGTTCATGTTGTTACCTTAACAGTTCTGAAAAATATAGCTCCTGAATTATGGTTAAATGCAAACATGGGATCCTGTCTTGAGCATCCACAGCTCCTCTGTACTGGTCCTGCGGTTTAGGTGGCTTGTTTTCACCTCCTTTAATCCATCCCTGCATTAAACACAAAAGAAATACCTCCGGCCATTGCCTGAAGACACCCTGAGTTGGCCAGCTTGCCTGGTACTTAGAAAAATACTACTGAGAAGACCCCCCCCCCCAACAAGATTGTGTAAATTCATCCATCCCAGGTGCTCCCTCCCTGCTTTAAACACAAAAGGAATAACTCCAGCCATCACCTGAAGACACCCTGAATTGGCCAACTTGCCTGGTATTTATAAAAATACTACTGAGAAGACTCCCCAACACGATTGTGTAAATTAATCACTCCCAGGTGCTCCCTTCCTGCTTTAATGCAAAAGAAATCCCTCCGGTCATCACCTGAAGACACCTTGAATTGGCCAGCTTGCCTAGTACTTAGAAAAATGCTACTGAGAAGACCCCCCCAACAAGATTGTGTAAATGAATCACTCCTGGTTGCTCCCTCCCTGCTTTAAATGCAAAAGGAATACCTCCGGCCATCACCTGAAGACACCCTGAATTGGCCAGCTTGCCTAGTACTTAGAAAAATACTACTGAGAATACCCCCCCAACAAGATTGTGTAAATGTATGTTGCTTAACACTAATTAAATGTAGACTTGATGTACTATCTATAGAGTTTGTCTGCCCTCCCGTGTGCGCATTCTAGCAACCTACTGCAGACCGTTTGCCCTCTCTCCCTCCTGTTATCACTATCCTAGAAAATATTTAAACCTAAGACTGGTCCAACTATCCCTACTGTTTGCAATCTCTTTCTACCATTAGGTGGCAGCATCTACCAATATAAATCCTAGATATTCTTTATAATCCCAACAAGGTTTATTTTTTCACAAACAGTTGGTTGTGAGGTAATATCCTTAGACTGTAAATACCCCCACCCCCCTGCTAAACCACCCTCTGTAAAGGCAGCCTTCATTTTCTGGCTGGAAATATTTAGCTCATCCCTTCCAACTACAGCCTTTAAACTGCTCTTTTCTGATACTTTTTCTGCCATCCTCACCTCTATTTAGCCCTCCCCCCTCCTGGAACTTTTCTTCCTACCAACTTTCCATCCCTTTAGTCCCTCCTACCTTCTACCCCTCTAGTCCAACCACCTTCCCTCCACCTATCCCCTCCCCTGTAGCTAGTTTCCTCCTGGAGTTTACTTATATCTCCCAAGGACTGTGGTGCCATTTTTAAATCCTGTCCTGAGCATCCACAGCTCATCTGTGCTGGTCCTGTGGTTTAGGCTGCTTGTTTTCACCTCCCGGTAGGTCTTTTCAGCATATCTGTCTATCATTTGCAAGCCTCTAAGCAACTATTGTACTAAACTCCACATTTTTACTTGTAACTGTGTTTTAGGGTTATAGATGGCCTTGTGCTGATGGCTATCACTCCAATGCAATGTTTGTAACTGTGTTGTAAGGTTATTGTTGGCCTCATGCTGACGGCTTCATTTATCTATAACCTACATGTGTTTTTGACTTCTGCAAGCTCCTTTTGGGAATGCGTGGGGCTCTTTTCTACACTGACTAATGCTGCATTAATTTAGTATGGGGACAAGGGGCTTGATTGAATACTGCTTGCTTGTCACGACCAGAAACCTGGTGTAATGATGTCTTGTTAAAAGGATGCCAACCAAAGTGCATCGCTGAATGCTGGATATAGCCTCTTAAGGTAGAATAACAATCCCCCATCAAGCCTTCCACTTAAAATCAGGTTTAGCAGCCATTTTACTTTCCATTTGTAACTATAAGGGTTCCGCACAGATTCTACACAGTTCTGGGGACCGTTTTGCCCTATATACTGTCTGCACAGCTTCTACACAGTTCTGGGGACTGTTTTGCCCTATATACTGTACTGTTTGACTGCTTGCATTGTACTGTGTCATTTGCCCTTTGCTTAGGTTAATTACCAGCTTAGCAGCTGTAAGCTGCTTTTTGGGATGAGTGGGTCTCTATATATGTTGTCGCCAGCTGCATTACTTTAGTCTGAGTATACAGGGCTCAACTGTTGCACTTTGCTGGCCTAGTCTGCTCTCCAGATGTCCTGTTAAAAGGACGCCAATGAACGTATATCGTTAAAGGCCTTTATTTCTCTTTTAAGTTGGATCAATGGTCATACTAGAGCCTTTAGCTTAATTACTGGCTTAGCAGCTATTTTTCTTTTCCGTTTGTCTCTGTAAGGGCACCACATGGCTGTTATATTGTTCTGAAAACTGTTCTGAAAACTGTTCTGCACAAGTTATTGCACAGCATGAAAATATAGTTTATTGTGTTGGTCTGTTGAGGACTATATATATTGCACTGTTTAGAGATTTTACAGTATTACTTTATCATTTACCCCTTGCTATCTGCTGCTTATATTTGGCTCTACTGCTGTATAACCCTGTCCTCTCAAATGACTAGGGTCACTGATAGCATGCCGAACAGCTGAATGAATGTTTTGCTTTACTTACTGGAGCCTATACTGCCTAACTTGTATTGTTCATAGCATAATGTCTGCTGCTTTCCATTGTTAATCCCCTAAACCTAATCTTCCTCTACATACTTGCTCCAGCCTCATCTAACCATAGCCTCTCTCTACTATTGTGCTTTGTTACACCCTCCCTTCTCTAAATATCCCTTACCTGCTACCTTTTCCCTCTACATCTGCAATATTAACTAACTCAGTACTGTCTCCCTCTCCTCTACAGTAATCCATCCCGGGTGTTCCCTCCTTGCTTTAAATGCAAAAGGAATACCTCTGGCCATCACCTGAAGACACCCTGAATTGGCCAGCTTGCCTGGTACTTAGAAAAATACTACTGAGAAGACCCCCCCAATAAGACTGTGTAAATGTATGTTGCTTAACACTAATTAAATGTAGACTCGATGTACTATCTATAGAGTTAGTCCACCCTGCCGTGTGCACTTTCTCGCAGCCTACCGCTGACCGTTTGCCCTCTCTCCCTCCTGTTATCACTTCCCGAGAATATATTTAAACCTAAGACTGGTCCAACTATCCCTGCTGTTTGCCATCTCCTTCTACCATTAGGTGGCAGCATCTACCAATATAAATCCTAAATATTCTTTATAATCCCAACAAGGTTTATTTTTTCACAAACAGCTGGTTGTGAGTTAATATCCTTAGACTGTAAATATCTTCTCCCCCCGCAAAACCACCCTCTGTAAAGGCAACCTTCATTTTCTGGCTGGAAATATTTAGCTCATACCTTCCAACTACAGCCTTTAAACTGCTCTTTGCTGATACTTTTTCTGCCATACTCACCTCTAGTGTTTTTTCCCACTCCATTCGCCCTACAGGCTCACTCCACTCCCCATACCCTGCCCCCAATTCCCAGCTGCCTCTACTACTCCTAGCATTATTCCTATCTTACCCCACCCTCTCACTCTCATTACCCAACACCAGCTCCCCCTCATTACTCCTCCCACCTATAGCCATCCTTCTTAAACTCTGTAATCTTTACTCCACCCAATAATTATAGTCCCCTCCTCTTTCCATAAATCTCTAGAATACCTGCATCACTTTTTAAACCCTTTCTTCTTCATAGCCTTCTCTATTTTCCTAACCACTCATACCACTCTCTCTTTGCTCCAACATGCTTTCCTCAAGTTATCACACCCTCCAGTCCCCCAGTCTCCTCTTTCTGTTCCTATTTCCCTTATACTATGCTACCTCATATCTCACCTATGCTTGTCCAATACCACCTACAAAGACAACTACCATACAAACCCACCTTCCCCCTCACTCTTACTCCCATTTCCACTCTGTCTCCTCTTCTCTCATTCAGCCCAACCCTCTGCACCTATTCCTCCCTAAACTCTTCTCCTCTAAAGTCAAGATACTGTCACCTGCTCCAATCTACAATCTACCAAAATTCATGCCTGGAAGAGCAATGTGGCTAAAAGATATCTCCTTCAACAACCTAGTCCAAGCTGGTGATATCCATCCTAACCCTGGTCCTACATCCTTTATTAACAACACTCATCCCTTACCCTCTTCCTCCTATCTCAACACCCTACAGATTTTTACAATTAATGCACAAAGTCTAAACAACAAAGTACACCAATTTCAAGCTTGGCTAAGCCATAACCAACCAGATATCTTAGCCATCTCTGAAACCTGGCTAAAGCCATTTATCTCCAACTCTGAGATTCTGCCCCCAGGATTTCATTGTCTCAGAAATGACCGCCTAAATAAAAAAGGTGGAGGCATTGCCGTAATCTACTCCAACCTTCTTACCTTTATTCCCCTCCAAATTCCAATTCCTCAATTCCAGAACACTGGACTAACTGCTGGAATTCTAAAACTAAATAAACATAAAGATATCTGCATCATTGCCCTATATATTTCACCTGGTAACAATATCTCCACACTCGAAAATATTCTACTATGGGCCTCTACTGAAATTAACTATGAAACTTATATCCTTGGTGATGTGAATATTGACTGGAATAAAATCAATTGCCCCTCTCCCTCCCTATCCATTAACCTCTACAACTTCACTCAAATAATCTTCTCCATCACTCGACCTAACAAAATAAACCCTCCCATATCCACTATAGATTGGATCCAAGTCTCAAATCCAAATAAAATAACCAATTCTGGCACAATTCCTGATACCTTTAGCGACCACCTCCCAGCCTTTATGCATCGCTCATCTAGTTCCTCCCCACACCAGCATCAGTACATTCAAATTCGTAACCTCAGTAGCTTCAACCCAACTACTTTCTCAAATACTTTCAAACAAATGAACTGGCAAATTCTAAACATCCTTCTTCTTGAAAAGGCTATAGAATACTTCAACTCTGTCTTCCTTGATACTTTAAACTCACTAGCCCCACTAAGAAACAAAAGGATAAAAACTAAAACTGCTCCTTGGCTATCCAAAGAGACAAAACAGATTATGAATCACAGAGACAAACTATGGAAGCTTTACCAAAACAATAAACTGGACAATACCTTGCTCTAATATAAACAGCTCCGCAACCATGCAAAATGACTAATCACCAAAGACAAAAAATCCTACTATATCAAACTTCAGTCCAATAACAATAAAAACCCCAAAAATATCTGGAACTCAGTAAACTCACTCCTCAATCCAGGCTCCAAGAATCATCCCTGTCCTGACCCAAGTAAATCTGACCTCGAACTAGGCTCTGAATTTAACTCATTTTTCATAGAAACTATTACTACCCTCACCAAGACATTTCCCAGTAATAACCCAACTGCTTTACACCCTCCCCCTTCTAACTCACCTCATCTGTTTGACTCAAACCCATCTCCACTAACTTTATAAAACAACTTTTGTCCAAACTTAAACCTTGCTCTAATGCTCTCGACAAAATTCCCTCTTCCTTCCTAAAATGTGCTGCTGATGACATTGCTCTCCCAATCAGCATCATTATTAACCGATCCATAAAAGAATCATATGTCCCCAAACTCTGGTGCTCAGCTTATATTCTTCCTCTTCATAAAGGAGGCAAAAATACCAGCATCTCAAACTTTCGCCCCATTGCTTTGCTCTCACCAATCTCCAAAATCATAGAAAAATTCATTCACCTCCAACGTATGCCTTTCCTGACCCAAAACAATCTTCTTACTCCTACTCAGCATGGCTTCCATCCAGGCCATAGCACAATAACCACTCTACTCTCTTTCCTATAAACTGTCAATCAAGTCCGAGATTCAGGACACTTAGTTTCTACTGTTTAACTCGATCTGTCTAAAGCCTTTGATACTGTTTCCCACAAGCACCTTCTTTGTCATCTCTCAAACCTTAATCTTTCACATAATGCTTTATCCTAGTTATCCAGCTATCTATCAGACAGATCACAGGCAGTCAAATCGAAGAACTCCATCTCTTCCTTCCTACCTTCCCCAACTGGCGTACCACAGGGACCTATCCTTGGGCCAATGCTTTTTAACATTTTCATCAATAACTTTCACACTGCTATTCCTGATGCTAAAATCATTCAATACGCAGACGATGCAACCTTAGTCTGCTCTGCCTCAAACCTCTCTAAATTGCTGACTAAAACCCAAACTGCCTTTTCAACAACTGAAAACTGGATGCATCAAAACCACCTCCCTCTCAATGCAAATAAATCAAAGATTCTACTATTCCCTCCCACAAAGACCCTCTCCTATGATAAAAACAACTTCAAAATCTATAGTCAAACCAACTCACCTATAGAAGTGGTCCCCTATGCCAAACTACTTGGCATTACTGTAGATGAACACCTCAAGTTTGATATTCATATCCAACAAAATATTAAGAACACCCACCAAAAGCTAGGTATGCTGTATAGGAATAATCGCTTTCTCTCCAATTCTACCAAGCAAACACTGGCCTTGACTTATCTTCTTCCTTCCTTATTATATGGAGCCCCTCTCCTAACCAACTTGTCCTTCTCTATCACCTCTAAACTAGAAAACTGCTACAACAAAATCTCTAAATTTGCCTCTAAATCTAAAAATGCCACCCATCACTGCCTAACCCTACAATCCCTGAATTGGCTTGAACTCAACTACCTAGACTATCTCCAACTCACTACTGCATATAGACTAATATTTCACCCAACAAAATGTCCTACTCTAACTAACATCCTCCCACCTTATACACCCAACAGAGCTCTCAGATCTGAAAATCAGAACTTAATTGCTATCCATAAACCTGAACATCCTGCTGGCCAGCTTCTCCTATCTTTCTCACTAGGCAAAAAATGAAATTCCCTTTCTTCCATACTACGAACCACACCAAACTCAGAAAACTTCAAAACCCAACTATTCAAACACCTGTCCACTAAATGGAAATGTACCTGCCTTCACCCAATCTAATCAAAGGGGGTTCTGTCTCTGGTTCCCAAGCTCTACAGCTCTCATAGTTATCGTCCTATAAGCCTATCTAAGCTCTCAACAATTTCTATAGCTTCTCTCTAAGCTCTCAACAACTCCTACAGCTACCCGCACACAGCCCAACCTTGTAAATATTGTAAATAGCATTCTACTGTTGATGTGTGCATGTAAAGCATATTTAAATTTTCTTAAAAGGTTTGTATGTAAACTGTTTCCACACCTAACACATATCTGCTTTCCTGAAATGAAACTGTATGATCCTATGATCCCTATCTTCAAGCTTAATGAATTTGTTAACTATGCATGATACTGAATGCATTTATGAGTAACTATCCTACATAATATTATCTTTAATATTAACTAACAGTTGTATCTAAATTGTATAATGTATCTTGGAGCTTTTCTCCCCGGGCCTCCACTGAAAATGGGCCAATTTGGCACGTTGGACTTTCCCGGTAATCAAGCTGCAAATAAATAAATACATAAATAAATAATTTCTTATCAAAATGATATTTGCGTTTTACAAACAAAACAGTACAAAATATTGTACATGAATAGTTCTGAAAGACTGAAAATGAAACTACACATTCATTAACCAAATAACATTAATAATAAAAAAAAATGGGGAGTTTAATTACCTTTACACTAATTATTTTTTCCAAATATTAACTATTCCACCATCAGATATTTAAAAATGAAGCTAGAATTGTTGCTAAATTGCTAATATACTTGTTATGCACTTATGTAGAAATATGGCATTAACTATTATTTGCAAATTTTCTTTTAGTTTTTTTTTACATTTTCCATCTTGTTTTTTTTTTTTTTCAAAACATGCTTGATTAGTTTTTCAGCATTTAAATATAATCTGAAATCAAGCTAAACATTTCATGATTAACAAAGCTCTGTATTTCTTACCTGTTCCAATACTTTAACCTGCATTGAAGATTTGGACAATACTTCTCCATAACTTGCTAAACCAGTTCCCTTAGTGCACTCTGTCATATAGCTATCTTGGGGTACACCCAGTCCATGTTGAGGTAATCCACTTCTGCTCCTGAGCAAATCCATTGGTGTGTGGAATACTCATTGTTAAGGTGGTTCACCAGTTTTTGTAATCATTATTGTGATTGTGATTCTATTCTGAAGTGTGGAGCTTTTCTCCCCGGGCCTCCACTGAAAATGGACATATATCCAGTTGGACTACCCAGGTCAACAAATGTAAAATAAATAAAATAAAAATAAATAAATTATCAGCTGCATAATCCCTTAAATACCATGACACTCATTTTAAGCAAACAAACAAACCATTGTTATGTTAACTTACCCTTCCTTTTTATATCCTTTTTTCTTCCTCTGTTAATATCACTTTTTGTGTCTAATACAAGCCTCGGCACCCTATAAATAAAATATACCTCCACTCCTTACTAGATGGGGACATCCATCCTGACCCTGGCCCAAACACCACTGAAATTGGAAGCGTAGACTGAACAGAATGTTATAACATTCAGCTAGTCAAGGTTATAGGCCATTACCTTGCAAAACTGATTTCCCTCCCTGTAAGTGTGATGGAATATGAACCGTTTGCATACCCTGAGATTGTGCACTCATTTTATTTTGCATTCCTTCTCTGACGTTATTGTAGTATTTCATCCAATCTCGTTCTTCTGCCAAGAGCAGGATCTATGCAACCAATCATCTGTTCTCATTTTCATATTACTTATCAAAATTTCTTATTGTCTAATTTACTTTACATCAAGAAATGAAGTATTCTTCCTGAAAATAAATAATATTAATACAATTTTCAGATAGCCACGGTAAAATATACCTCCCATTCTAGTCATCCGTTTCTTCTTTTCCATTTTCATAGCATTTACTTATTCCTATGTTCTGTTCCTTGGGTATTTCGTCACGTGTAACACAATTTAGTGCTTCCAAGTTTGCTACTGTTTTACATTACATTAGCTCAATGACAGAAGGAGGCAGAAGGCCTATCTAGTCTGCTCCGTTACACGCCTTAACATTCTAGATCCCTTCCATATCTATTTTCACCTTACCATTTTCCACATGTGCCATGACATCTTGAATGCCTCTGTGGATTCCCTCTCTAGTATTGACTTCAGTAGTCCATTGCATTGGTTCACACCCTCTCTATGAAAAAAGTTACTTTTAGAAATCCAGGGACTTGCTAGCCCTTACAACCTTCTGCATGAGCCTCTCCACATCTCTCTGACACAATCATTTGTACCACTATCATGCTGCTCCGCCACCGTTTCTGATGTAATGTGTAAAGGACTGTAGCGCATCTAGGCCCAGGTGATATTCCTTCCACTACTTAAGGATGAAGGTATTACACAGTGATGATTCTAACTTGGATGTTTTTTTTTCCTGACGTGTCTACTAAATGATTTGTCTGTGTGACTTTTTTACACATTGGTTTGGATGTTATTTGAGATAATCTGCAGGCAGATTAATGTCTGTGGATATCAGGGTTATTTTAAGCTATGTGTCCCTTATCTATAGTGAAATAATCTACTTATGCTATACCAATGAGGTCAGTAAAACGGCTGAAACATGCATGCCTATAGCTAATGGGGTTTGGCTTTATTGGCCTAAATGTGCACATAAGGATTTAAAAAGTAAAAAGGTCATGGTCATTCAGATGCCATGAAGCTGAAATACTGTATGTCTTTAAAGGGTCATTTGCATATATCCCATGGGTCTCCACTACAGGAGATTTATGGTATTATAGAGTGAAGACTCTAGCTTGACTGGGTTTTATTGCAGTTTTAACTCAATGGTTTGTCTGTGTGACCTTTTTACCCATTGGTGTGGATGTTATTTGGGATATATTGCAGGCATCCTTATAATCAAGGACATTGAGCTTGCTTATGAGGTATAGGCAAACCCCAACTCATACTGTACCGATGAGGTCTCTATAAAGTGGACAGACATGTGGTTAAAACTAGTGAGGTTTTGCTTTATTGGGCTGAATGTACCATAAAGACTTAACAAGTAAAATGCCATTAGCATTCAGAAATCATGTATGTTTTTAAGGGGTCATTTGCATATATCGCATGGGATTCCACTAAAAATAAGAGTATAGTTAATTCACAATTAAAAAAAAGATTTAGGGAGATAATCACAGAAACCACCATGTATAATATCTGCATCAGTTAGAGTAGCGACATGTTAGGAGCTAAATAAGAGATGCTGTAATGAAAATGGTAGACAGTATGTGTCAGAGATTAGAGACTAGGTTATGTGACATGAAGCAGTGCATTTACAAGCAGCTTGTGGTGTGAAATATTCTTTATGTTGTATCCAAAAGGAGGTTAAGTTAGACATGTCTTTATGATTTGATGGAAGATCCCTCCAGAAGTTGTGTCCAAGGATAGAAGAGCTTACATCCAAGGGTAGAAGAGGAGTGGTTAGAGTACTAAAGCCATATGTTGAGTGCTTGCAAGAGAGGTCCCGAGTGGCTATGAGATGTAAGGTCATATAACGGAGGCTGTCTAAGTTAGCTAGAGGAAAAAGAAGGGCAGGAGTTTTCTTTTAGAAGCCGAAAAGGTTAGGAGCCAAGGAGTAGATTGGCTCATTGCTGAATCAGCAGCCCATTGGCTTTGGTTAGGGTAAGACGGTGGTGCTCATACTTTGGGAATAGGGTAATGAAGTGGCAGATGGAGTCAGAGATTGTTTGAATGAAGTAGAGTTTCATTTGGAGGCAGATGCAACAAGAGGTAGGCAGCACTCAAGTTTGGTTGTAAGAATCTCTTTTTCAGTAGCTTCTCTTGTTGGATGGGAGTGGAACAAGGAGAGCTATTTGTGTCACAAAATGCAGGGAGTTTATCTTTCTCCAGGTGATTTTGAGATGATGATGGAAGTTAAGTGAGGGATCAAGCCAGACTCCTTGGTATCTGAAGGTGTTAACCTGCTCAATGGCATTATTAATGTGGTTAAGAATAAGAGGGGTTTTTTGCCTGTTAGTAGAAGTTCTGAAGAGAACAGTTTTAGTTTTTGAGGAGTTAAGTAATAGTTTTTGCTACTGAGCCAGTTAATGAGGGAAAGGGAATTGTTTTGCAGATCATGTTAAAATGAGTGGATTATGTGTCTAGTGGAAGATAACCATTTTACTGGCATACAGTAAGTTTGGAAGTTGGGGAAAGTCAAGTGTAAGTTTATTTATAAAAATAGAGAAAATAAATGGGCCACTATAGAGTTTTGAGGGAGTGATGGTTGATGTACTGCTATTAAAATTTACTGAGAAATGTCTGTTGGATAGGTAACATTGGAACCAGAGAATAGTGTCAGGGCTAATTCCAATATTGGTGAAGTGGTTAAATAGGATTGGGTAGTCAAACACTTTGGTAAGATCTATACATATGGCTCCAGGAAGAAGGCCTTTGTCCATAGCTAAATGGGTATGGTTAGTGAAGGTCCAAAGGACAGTGGAAGTGCAGCAGCCAGACCAGAAACTATGTTTTGGAAGAGAGAAGACAGTATTGACTTATGTAGTTTGAGAACTGATTATAGACCTCTTTTTTTAAGATTTTCCCAAGGGTAGGAATGATGGAGATTGGGCGGTAATTACTGGGTAGTATGGGGTTAGATTTTTGGGGGACAGGTATGATGGTTGCTTTTTTCCATATATTCCAAAGACAGTTTTGCATTAAGTGTTAGATATGTAGCAGAGGAGTGACAGTGTACTCCCTACATTGGAATATGAACCAGGGGAGAGGCTGTCTGTCTCTGCAGGTGAGTCGAGTTTTAGATTTTCAAGGAAGGATACATCTGTGGTTACAATCCTTTAAAGTAGAAGAGAGGAGTAGAAGGGGGTGGTGAGGGAGAGGTTATGTGAGGGAGCGAAGTATGTGAGCTAATGGAGGAGATGGTGGATAAGTGAGGACTAAAATCTGAGAATGAGAGAGCAGATGACTGACAGTAACCATTAAGAACAGGTTTTATGACTTGTTAGCAGGGTGACCTCTGCCCAGAATCTTTTAGGCAAGTGAGAAAGGTTTGATTGATTGTGTTCTCATATGATGGCTCTTATGACATCTAATTGTTTATTTAAACAGGTTTCTGAGGAAAGTGTAGTGTTCTCTGGTAGAAGGAGTTGGGTCAGACATCCAGGATTGCCATGCTTTGTTTCTGACAAGTAGGAGGGCTTTGAGGGGGTAGAGCTCTGCAGTCTGGCTTAGGTGCTTGCAAGAGAGGCCCTGAGTGGCTATGAGATGTAAGGTTATATGATGGAATTTGTCTAAGTAAGCTAGAGAAAAGAGAAGGGAAAATATAACTGAGTATGATAATTTATGCCTTAATTCCTCATTATTTGCTTGCTTAGATTGCCAGATACTTAATTTTACTTGTTTTCCTAAATACTTGTGATAACTGCTGTGAGACATTGTCGAGTCTGAGCTTCGTTAGAGTTGCTGTGATAATATCATAATATGAAGCATCCATGGGCTTTATGCCTGGCTGCCTCATCAATCTGATAATTACAATACATGCTATGAATCCAGTAACTGCTCTAATCAAGTGGATCCCCTGGTAATATCAGACCATGCAGGGGAAAATGATGGATAAGTAGTGACTGTTTTTTTTTACCTATTTGTTGACTAGGTAAACCAACAGGGCACAATTGTCTCCTTTCAGGGGCAACTAGAGAGTCCTGTCTAGTTAAGTGACTTACTCAAAGTCACACTTACAAATGAAGGTGACAAGCACAATAAGCAGCTCAGCAACCGACCAGAGCTGTAGTCCTCTGTGCTAACTGCCACAGTTTAATCCAAAGTAGAGGGAAACTCCTATAATGTGGAGTTCTAAGAATTAGCTGCAGTCCCTGGTGTCACAGGAATGTGAGAATGACCACCATCATTACTAGTCATAAAGGGTGAAACAGTCAGAAACCACAGGGTACATCTGGCTACCATGGATGAAGCAGTCAGAAACCACAGGGTACATCTGGCTACCATGGATGAAGCAGTCAGAAACCATAAGGGTACATCTGGCTACCATGGATGAAGCAGTCAGAAACCACAGGGTACATCTGGCTATCATGGGTGAAGCAGTCAGAAACCACAAGGTACATCTGGCTACCGTGGGTGTAGCAGTCAGAAACCACAGGGTACATCTGGCTATCATCGATGAAGCAGTCAGGAACTGCAGGGTACACCTGGCTACCATGGATGAAGCAGTCAGAATCTGTAGGGTGCATCTGGCTACCATAGGCAGAGCCTAACGTCTGTAAGAGGATGGGACACAGATTTGAGGGTTGTGGAATTGCGATTTCCTTAAAGGTCACTTGTTTCTTATACTACCCTAGCAACCCCCCATGTGAAAATCATGGTGGCTCTGGCACCATTACTAGATTGTTTTAAACTGCATATCTTTACACTTCTGCACTATGGAAATCAGTTGCAGTTATTTAATTCACTGCATAAATCCTGTTTATAATTAGAGGGAGAGATAGCTAGGCATTTGACCTTCAATCCTGTTATTTCTTCCTTCCTCATTCATCTTTCTTTTTTCTTCCTATCATCACCGTTGTCTTTTTACTCTTCTTATTAACATTTCCTCACAGTCTAAGGACAGCAAATGAATCATCCCTCCCCTGCCCTAGCATTTAATAGTACTTGAAGACTAACAAGGAATAAGTTCAGCACTGTAACAGAATGCCATTTAGGTCCATAACAATGCACATGCTGACATCTGTGCAGTTTCTTCAGTTAGCTAATGGATATCTGCAGCACTATGGCTGCTAAAAGATGTGAGCTTTGGATCGACTTCTGCTACTTTGTTAAAACAATAACTATACAACAGTCGCAACAAGTTTCATACAGTAAGGCCCTATAGGATGCATGTATAAAAGTCAGATGTAGCTTGATAGAAATTAGTAAAGTTTAAAGATATTTCTAGTGTGTGAAATATAAATTCATGAATTTCAGTTATAGGGGGTCAAAATCTGAGAGGTATCACCATATTTTTCTATTTCACAAAACAGGGAGATGCCATTGTTTAGTTTTTGTACACAAGCATAATCTTATTGTCAACATCTGCAATCATCTTTCACAGTGGAATTGGAAAGACAGCAATAAATATATATATCTGCATCCTTTGACCCCAATGGATTATGGTTCTGCACCATTGTTGGACTGATGTGAGCAGCGTCTTCTGTGACTGTGCAATCCACTCCATGACTGGCAGTCCTTTCTGCATTCTGAGTTGTAGAAGGCAGATGTCAGTCAGGTATCACAGCCATGGATCTTCCTGAGGACTCTCTTATCTCTCCTCTCCTTGCCAAGGTAGCTTCATACACAGCAAGAGCTTGTTTCACTTCTCATTTCCAGGCATACTTGTCTGAGGTGAGAGAATGCTAGTTGTTCAAGCTGATGGAGAGAATGCTGAGGTCATGCTTGCATATGTTCTTGTAGTACAATTTGGGTCACACTTTCAGCCTCTTTCCAGACTCCAGCTCTCCATTTATACATATACATAAATGCAAATGTATATATACTACATATATATAGGTATGCACTCTTGCACACACATGCACATGTACAGTGATCAGAATCTTTTGGATGACTATTTTCCATTCACAGACATCAGAGCCCTCCCCCCAAATCATACTTTCTTTTCTTGTATATTATTCATTTCCAAGTCACCCCAATGTAGAAGAATGGGGTGTTTCCATGCAGAGTCAGGACTGATACATTTCTTTAAACAAAATGAAGTACTATATACACTTACCAACATGTCTTCCAACAGTGTCCCAAAGTACATCTGGGAAACAGACACCCTTGATGCCGTAAGACAAGGAAGAGCATGAAGGGTGAGAGATGTTCCATGGAAATGTAGAGCTGGAAGGGGGGTGGAGTTTGATGGACCTCATTTTTTATATCAAAACATATAACTAAAGCAGACACTGTTTTCTTAATTTCCAATACATGCACTAGACTGGGAACTGGCATTCTTGTGAAGTGTTCAAAATAAAACTGAAGGATTTCAGCATAATAGTGATAATGATGATGAAAGAATAGTTCACATTGCAGTGTGTTCCCCTCTTTTTTAACAAGAAACATCTTTATTAAATTATCACTTATGGCATAGGCAATCATACATAAATGAAAACAAACCATATTGACACAACCCTAGTTGCAAGCATTTTACATCACAGACCATACTGACATAATCCTAGTTGCAGACATTATACATCAGTCATAATCTAACCAATCATTGTTAGTCAAACATTACATTCTACTGAAGCACTTGTATTCATTTTATTTTGTGCTGGAAGTAGATTGGAGCCTGAAAACCATACATGTCAGATCTGTATCTGTCTGCCCATCACACCACTCTGCAAACAAGACAAGACTGCTTTTTGTTTCACACCAGTCTGTAAGGTGTAGCTGCCACCAAAGATCCCTTCTTATTATCAGTGCCAAGTATTGCTGAACTGTCATGGCAACCACTTAATAAAAACAAAACTGGAAATTAGCTTACTGGTAGTGGGAAGAGGTCCACCTGCTTTATCAGTAACTTAGGTTCAGAAGCAAGCACTAGTCACCATATTTGTTTTCTGTGGTCCTGATTTTGTATCCTGTGGTAGTGAGTGAGATCCACCTCTGTCACATGAAAACTGATTATGACCAGGAGTCTACTTAGCTGAACAGGGATAGCATGATGTTCTTCCTGTCAACACTGTATGGTGCTGTATACAATGCATGCTTGAAATCAATGTGAATTATATTCTTATCTTCTGGTGAAACTGACCTGGCTACAGTAGAGATAAAATAGCAGAATTCTGCAGCCTGTTTTGTACAGAAGCCTCATTCCTTAATCTTATGTGGGAAGAGCCATAAGGCTGCATATCTCTAGAAGTCATTGGGCCCAACCTGTGAACCATATTAATGTGACTTGGAATAAGAAACAGGGTGAGGTACAAGTGGTAATCGGGGGGGGGGTGGGCATGAGAGTCAGAGAAGCACCTGAATGATCTGAATTGTCTACCTGGGTGAAGTGAGTGAACAAATGTAGCAACTATACCAAACTAGATGAATATGTCTGTGTTGCTCTATTACAGAGCTCTAAACTGTGAGAAAATGAAAAGCTGGCATTATCTGCTCTTATTTTAACCAGTAAGCTATAAAAGACCCTCAGTTCTGTTTACGGTGTATACAAGCAATGAGTAGGAAATTGGTCTGAAACTCTAATGTAAGGGTTACACTATAGCTCTTTTGTTTGGCTAGTGTTTTCTTGAGGTTATCTGGCTGTGCAGTTTATGTTCCAGCACAGTCAGTTGTGAAATGATTTATATAATCTGCTCTTTCTCCAAGGAATCCATCTGGTACAGATTTGCTTACTTTAAAGCCTTATGCAACACCAACTATTTTATTAGGTGTAACTGAGAAAAGTATTTTAAGTAAGTCTTGATATAAAGAAGCAGAGTATAATTTGTGAAATATTAAAAATAACAGTTCCTCTGTTAAATACGCTACCTGTTTATGTATATTAAGGTTCTCTGCAGGTGGTGTTTTGCTTCATTCCTAATTTTCATTTTATAGGAAACATTCCAAGGTAATTAACTTGATAATAGCTTTTCTACGTTCAAAGAAACTATAAACACTTCAACAGCTGCTGTCATTAGTTTTTACAACTTCCATTAATTCTGATGCTGTATTAAACGTTACATCATACAATAAAGTGTGACTAATTTGTAACATTTATTATGAATTGATAGTTTTGAAATGTTTAGCTGAATTGACTTATTATGGTCATATTTCTAACAGGCACTAAAATATAAAAAACATTCAGTGCGCTAAAAAAGTGCTAAGGCAACTAAAATAATTTTTCTTGCTGAAAGAATGTGTTTTAACTGGGTATGAAACTTACAGGGTTATCGGTTTCTTCATATTGATCACTGCTGCAGTAGCATAAGCAATATAGGTTATATCCTGCCAAGGATACAATGGCCAGCCAACTTCCAAACCTCAGGGATGCTTCTACACACCCAAACCATTAGCAAGCACAAGTTGAGCTGCCCAAAAATAAGCTTTGGTCAGCTTGCCCATCACATCTTTCCTGACACCAAGACAGTGCTCCTCTGTAGACTTTTGAGGATAGACTGCCAGTTTGTACTGTTCCATTGCTGGGTAGCTAAGTTCTATTTGAAGGAAAAAATGTCCACATTTACTATGTTTTGTGTATTTTTGAAAGTTGTTTTTAACCTATGAGTTTGTATTTTAATGGGCTGTCATGAGACTTAACTGATCTTTTAAATTATAATGCACTTTTTTTCTGTCAGTTTAAAAGTTAACATTGTTTAACCATTTTTATTCAGAAAAAAATATATTTATTTTAATTTTTGGGTCTGACAAAGTGCATTAAAGTGTTTTCCTGCATTTTACAGAGAAATAGTGATTGTTTTGGACTTTGAATTTGTTTTGGCTTGTGCTGCTTGGTTCACCCAGGAAAAAGGCACCATTTTTGTCTTGTCCATATAACACTCGGTTGGTGCCACAGTCGGTCCTTCTTCTAACCACAAAAAGAAAAGATAAGCAAACAGGCATTGCAACTACAGCAAGCTCGTAATTTGCCTTAGCCACAGTTGGGTGACTGTTGTGGACAAAGCTCGTTCCACAGACCATTCATTTTTACCTCAGATCTATCTGGTGTAGCACCTGGAGCAACTATGGGCTTGGAGTTAACCATGTCCTCTGCTTCTGCTGTTGGTGTACCCTCTGTGGGCTAGGGAGAGCCAATCTTGTTGCTCCTGGAAGAAGGGGTGGGGAAGTCTACCCTGTTTACACAGAATGTTGTGCCCATCCCTGAGGAAATTGTTGCCATTAACAAATCTGTGGGTCTCAGTTTTACTGACAAAAAAAAAAAAAAAGGAAAACTAAATATGTATCGGCCCCTGATCAAATTTCTCTGGACAGGGGTAGTTTATTAGGTCTGTCTCAGGTCTAATTCAGGTTTTTGATCCTTCTTATAAAGTGGTTTCTTCAAGATTCTGAATCTGAGCAGGAAGATAAAGGTTTTCTGCTCAGATTTCTGATTCAAACACAGAGAATAGCATGGTATCTGATTCTTCCTGTGAGGAGTTCTTTTTCTCTGAGATTATTTCCAGAATGCACCAGGGTTTTCAGTGGGAAAACAGTAAGGTTTCTCTGTCACTCACAAAATACTATGAGCTGTTACAAATAGAATTTTCCAGTACCTTCTCCCATTCCTCCTGTGCTGTCAGCATTGGAGGTTTGTGTGTCACTACCTGCAGTTCACTGATAGTCAGCCTGCTGGCCCTAGAAAACAGATTCTATAAGGTTTCGAAGTCTTTCAAGTTTTTATACATTCATCCCAAACCTCATACAACAGCTTTAGCTTTAATTAATCCTACTGCTGCTAAACTTTAATTAATTCAAGTCCTTCCCTTTCCAAGAACGATCTTAAAATAATTGATAAGTATGGGGCAAAGTGTATACTTTTGCAACTTGGATGTTCAAAATCAGAATTTTGCATTGCCAAGCTCATATATTAAAGTTTATTGTGACTAATTGTGAAAGTATGAATAATGTTTTGTCTATGGTTTCTTCTTGTGAGGAATATAGTGCTTTAAATTGTTTGATTTCTTCCATTTCACAGGTCACTCATTGTTGTGTATAAGACTGTTGTTATTTCTTCCAGTGCTATGGCCATTGATACTGCATTGAGGAGGTTTGCTTGGCTATGCTCTCAGAATCTCCCAGAAGATGTAAAGAAATGAGATTTTAAATTCTCCTTTGGATATACAGTTAGTTGTTGGACCATCTGCTGCAGAGGCTATCAAAAATGTGATGAAAGGGGTAGATTGATTCAGGGAATTTCTCAAATGTTCAGCCCTCCTTTTCCATATTTTCCATGGGATTCACTGTCCTCTCATCCAATTTTGAGAAGAAACAAAATAAACTGTTTCAGCAAAATGCTGGTAAGCAGAAGTTTAAGAAGCAATGGTAAGGGAGTTCTGAAAAAGAAGGCAGGACCCCTCCCGAAAACAAAAGACAGTCAATAGTCAGAATTACTGTTTAAGGGACCATGCAATCCCACCCCCAAAACAATCCCTTATCCCTTTCAGAAAGTCTGGATCTCCATTTCTCTTTTAACAACAAGTAGTTTCAGACAAATGGGTGATAGGAAATTCACCCTGGGGATCATATCAGTCTCCCTGCTAGACAGGGGTCTAGGGAAGTAAATATTGTGGGAAGAAATATCCAGGGAATTGTTATGGCTGGGCTTGTATAGGCCCTAGGGCCGATAGCCTAGTACCAACCTATGAACCTGTAAATGGATTCTGGAGATTATTCATTAAGGTCACAGGTAGCATTGGAGGAAATTCCTCCCTTTTCTGACTCATCTACTTCCCCATGTCCTCAGAGTTTACTTCACATCACCTAAAACCCATTTGACTGATTTTCATTTCACCGAGACCACATCACCTAATTTTCAATGTACTGAAAACTCATTTCACTGAATCTCATTTCACTGAATTGTAGAGACATGATGTGGTTTTCCATTCAGCTGTGACTTGTTTGTGATAAAAAGAATTTAGTTAACTTACAGTACTGACTGTCAGAATACTGATAGTCATGTAGAAAGTAGTGTTCTAGTGTTTTTAAATGTGTGTAAGTCTCTTTTCATTTTCATAGGAAGTATCTAAAGTAATATGGCAGATGTTTTGTGTGTTCCCAGCAGTAGTGGTAGTGTGTAGATTACTGTAAGGCAAATAAAAAGTATATGCCCTTTTCCCCACTGTAGTTTGATCCTGGAGTTAGTATATATAGTTGGGGGTGGTGGCATAGCCCCATACTTAGTATAGTTTTATATTGTCCGGTTTCTGTTAAGAGGGTATGTAAGTAATTTTTAAGGTCTGGAAAGAGGTAGTTTAGTGTTGTGAGTACGTTTGTTTATGGTTTAATGTTTAGTCTTTTCAAATTTAGCATTGTAAGCTTTTGGTGAAATTAAATTCAGTCAAATGAGTTTTCAGTATTTTGAAATTAGGTGATTTGGTCTCAGTGAAATAAGTCAGTCAAATGGGTTTTAGGTGATGTGAAGTAGACCCGTCCTCAACATATGTAGTCTTAGGGAGTAGTACAGCCAGTTTCTCATTCCCAGTTAGGGAAAGATTTTTGTTCAAGAATGTTTTTGGTACCAGATAAAGAAAATGGCTGGAGACCAGTTTTAGATCTATTTTTTCCGAAACCAGTTTGTGATAGTGTCCAAGTTCAGAATGTTGTCAGTACACAAAGAGTTACCCCTTCTTCCTCATCTAAGCTTTCTAGTTACATTAGATATAAGAAGATGCTTATAATCACATCACTATTCATCCAAACTTCAGGAGTTTTTAAAGGTTTTGCATGTCAGGATCACATTATCAGTTTTCAGCCTTACCCTTTGGATTATTCACTTCACCAAGAGTTTTCAGAAAGTGTCTAGCTCCAGTTATAGCTCATTGCTGGCTACAGGTTATCCATAGTTTTTTATATTTAGACAACATGCATATCTTTGCAGAGTCTTTTTTCAAAGTGTCAGGAATCTCTCATTTGGGTGGCAGATTCTCTTACACAGGCTGGGATTCCAAGAGAACATTCAAAAGTATTTTTTGACTCCATCATACAGGATTGTGTTCATGGAGTGTTCTGCTAGACACCCCAGTGTAAAGAGCTATTCTTCCACAGGATTTATAGATCTATATGAATATTTTTCCACTCAGATTTTGGTCTCTGTAAGAGAATATCTCAGGATGCTGGGTCTTATGGCATCTGCATTTTTTTATGATACCTCTGACAAGAGTCCACATGAGAAAGACTCAATGGTATCTGATGTCCCTTTGGTTCCAACACCAACACCCATTATCTGTTCAAATTCCAGTTCTGGGATTTATCAGAAAATAAATCACTTAATGGAAATACACAACCAAAAATCAGCTAATCAGTGTACCCAAACACTGTAGATAAAAATCCTTCCAATGTTTATTAAATAAAAGTAACATTAATTAATACAAGAATTAAGCGCTTTCATCCTTCTATTCATCAGAATTCATAAAATAACAGCTTTGACTCCTTTTATACAAGTAAACATAGTACAAAATCAATGTGGTAATTACTGAAGTTACTTAATTTAAAGACACAGACCCAAAATACTTAAACACCTTCAAACCTATACTGAGATTAATGCCATACTATAACAAATGTATGGTGCAGATTGTTAGAGCATAATAAAATATAAATTTTAAAAACATTTGAGAAATTACACTTTCTTGTTCTTCTAATATACTACCATTATAAAAATAATTCCAAACCAATTATATAACACTTGCTTTGTGGTTTAAATAAGATTGTAAATAAATACATTTATTTAAACCAGGGGTGTATGAATCCTTTAATTTGAGTTGCCACTTCATTTCTTTAAGTTCCAGTGCCCCTTTCCAATCTCCTGCCCTAGGGTTTTTAAAAAGTTTGCCTATTATACCAAATTTAAATTTATTAAAGTTCAAACATACTTTTGAATGTTTAAAAGGGCATTTTTGTCATTTATTTAAATCATAGACATGTTCATATACCCTCCTTCTCAAACACCTCCGAGTCTTCCCAGTGTAATAACTTGGGCATCCTTCACACTTAGCCAAATACACTACTGCATTTGTTTGGCAGTTATCTCTCATAAAATCAACTTTGGAACCTATCACATATTGAAGGATGATACTATCAGCCTCTAGAATATAGGCACACTGAAGATATCTACCACATTTTGTAGTCTCCTGTCCAATTTCTATTATATTCTGACCATTACTCTCAAAACTTTCTTTTTGGTTCCTTCCAGTTTTGAAAGTAAAATTTGGAACATTCCCTAAAAGCTGGAGCATGTCAGGGAAACCCTTAAAGATGTTCCAGTTCCTGTTAATTATATCCTTGACTTCACCAGCTAGGGATCCATATTCAATAATCAAGGCTATATGGAAGTCTTGACTTACTTCTTGATGGTGGCTTAGGATAAAACCAAGGCCTAATAGGGGCTTATATTTTGTCCCCACTGAGAACACACAAAATCCCAAATTTCTTTCACAATTTGGGAAGGATACCCTCTAGCTAGAACATATTGGCTACTATGTCCAATTCAGTGGATAAATCCTGGAAGTGGAAGGTCATTCTGGCAACTCTAATACACTAACCTTTCATAAGACTTTTCTTTTGACTTAATGGATGACAGCTAGAAAAATCTAAATAATTATTACTAAAGATAGGCTTCCTAGAGATAGTAGACTTAACCCCCTTCTCGGTATGTGTTATATAAGTGTCTAAATAATTTATTTTCACTTTATCAAACTTAAAAGTAAATTTTAAAAATTCATAAGAATTATTCAAATAATTCAAAGTTGCTTATATCATCTTCTATCCTATTCCATAAGATAAAAATATTGTCCAAAAAGTGGACATATAACTTTATAAACTGAAAAAATGAGATTAAAAAAATCCAGGTACTTTCCCAAAAAACTGAGATTAAAAAATCCAGGTACTTTCCCAATCTAGTAAAACTAAATTAGCATAAATGGGAGCACAGGAGGCTCCCATCACCACACTACTTGTCTGTCTGTAATGTTCACCTTCAAAATAGATAAAATTATAATCCAAAGCCAAGGACATCATTTTTATAATAAGGTTAATTTTATCATTGTGCATGTTGGAAAATTTCAGAATATTATTATGGAAATGTTCAAATCCCTCTTCCCTAGGAATTGCTGCAAATAAATTAATGGCATCTATGGTCACAGATATCAATTCCTTTGTCCATATATTGTTTTAAGTCTCCCTAGGAAATCCCAGGAATCTTTAATCAAATATGGACTGTTAATAACACCTTTCAGCCATTGGTCTATTACAACCCAGAGGGGGTGCATTTTGGAGCCTTTCCCAGCCACAACTGGTCTGAAACGGGGCTTCATCATGTCCTTATGTACCTTAGGTATTCCAAATAATGCCAGTATAAATGGGTTGGGAGCATTTAAAAACTCATAGGTTTCCTGGGAAATTCTTTGGCCTAAAACATAGTATTCTAAATAGAAGTCAACCCTTCTATAACTTATATTCACTTCATTAATAGAAACTGTGGAATAGTTGTCCTCATTATTTAACACTGCAGACATCTCATTAGAATACTCAAGGGAACCGTATAGCACAATGCAACCACATTCATCAGGCTTCATAACTTGCATGGTTTTATCCTTTCTCATCGTCATCTTTCGGCTTTTCCCGTTAGGGGTCGCCACAGTGGATCATCTCTTTCTATTTCTTCCTATCCTCTGCATCTTGCTCTGTCACACCAACCGCCTGCATGTCCTCTCTCACCACTTCCACAAACCTTATCTTAGGCCTTCCTCTTTTCCTCTTACCTGGCAGCTCCATCCTTAGCATCTTTTTCCCAATATACCCATCATCCCTCCTCAGCACATGTCCAAACCAATGCAATCTCGTCTCTCTTGCTTTGTCTCCAAACTGTCCAACATGAGCTGACCCTCTAATATACTGATTCCTAATCCTATCCATCCTAGTCACATCAAGTGCAAATCTTAACATCTTTAACTCTGCCACATCCAGCTCTGACTCCTGCCTTTTTGTCAATGCCACTGTCTCCAACCCATATAACATAGCTGGTCTCACTACTGTCTTGTAGACCTTCCCTTTCACTCTTACTGGTACCCGTCTGTCAGATATCACTCCTGACATTCTTCTCCACCCATTCCAACCTGCCTGTACTCTCTTCTTCACCTCTCTTCCACATTCACAATTACCCTGAACTGTTGATCCCAAGTACTTAAACTCGTCCACCTTTACCAACTCTACTCCCTGCATCCTCACCATTCCTCTACCCTCCCTCTCATTTACACACATATATTCTGTCTTAGCCCTGCTGACCTTCATTCCTCTGCTCTCTAGAGCATATCTCCACCTCTCCAGAGTCTCCTCAACCTGATTCCTACTCTCCCTACAGATCACAATGTCATCTGCAAAACATCATAGTCCACGGGGCCTCCTGTCTGATCTCATCTGTCAACCTGTCCATCACCACTGCAAATAAGAAAGGACTCAGAGCTGATCCTTGATGTAATCCCACCTCCACCTTAAATGGATCTGTCACTCCCACTGCAGTCCTCACCACTGTCACACTACCCTCATACATATCCTGTCCCACTCTTACATACTTATCTGCCACTCCCGACTTCCTCATACAATACCACAACTCTTCTCTAGGCACCCTGTCATATGCTTTCTCCAAGTCTACAAAGACACAATGCAACTCCTTCTGACCTTCTCTGTATTTCTCCAATAACACTCTCAGAGCAAACATCGCATCTGTAGTGCTCTTTCCTGGCATGAAACCATACTGCTGATCACTAATCATCACCTCCCTTCTTAACCTAGCTTCTACTACTCTCTCCCATAACTTCAAGCTGTGACTGATCAATTTTATCCCTCTGTAGTTACTGCAGCTTGCACATTACCTTTATTCTTAAAGATAGGTACCAAAACACTTTTTCTCCACTCCTCAGGCATCCTCTGACTTTCCAAAATTTCATTAAACAATCTAGTTAAAAATTCCACTGCCATTCTCTCCCACCACCATGCTTCCATTGGATGTCATCTGGGCCAACAGCCTTTCCATTCTTCATCCTCTTCATAGCTGTCATTACTTCCTCCTTGCTAATCTGTTTCACTTCCTGATTCACTATCCCCACATCATCCAACCTTCTCTCTCTCTCATTCTCTTCATTCATCAGCCTTTCAAAATAATCTTTCCATCTACTCAACACACTCTCCTCTCTTGTGAGTACCTTTCCCTCACTATCCTTTATCACCCTTACTTGCTGCACATCTTTCCCAGCTCTGTCTCTCTGTCTAGCCAATCAGTACAGGTCCTTTTCTCCCTCTTTAGTGTCCAATCTCTCATACAACTCTCCATACACCTTATCCTTAGCTTTCGCCACCTCTCTCTTTGCCATGCACCTCATCTCCTTATACTCATGTCTACTTTCTTATCCTTTCTAAGTTCATCAAATAGTTCTCTTTCCCTTTTTGTCAAGTTAAACTGAGTGGCATTACCCTTATTTTGTCTGAAACTATGGTTACTCTTACAATATAACGTATATAATTCATCTGCGATGGCCTTCTCAAAATTTTTAAAATGGGGTGATTTGGGGGATTCAAGTTACTTCTTTTCTTTACCATGTTAATTTCACCTTTCGCTTTATGGGTCAATTCATTTTTTCCTTTAAAAAACAATGCCAAATTCAATTTCCTTACAAAGGACTTAACTTCAAGTATAGAATTCACTATATAGAGATTTATATTGGGTACAAATTTAAGACTTTTCTTGAAAAGTGAAAAATATTACAAAGTAAGCAATTTTCCTATTAGTGTAGTTGAAAATATTACTACCTTCTTACGTATGCATAACCTCATTAGAAATAATAAGTTTATCAGCTAATTCCACTTCCTCCCTTTCACTACTAGACCTCGGTAATTGTACTGTTTCCATTCTCTCATTGTTGAGTGTCCATCTTCTTAATTCCCATCCTGTCTTATCCACTCCCTTTCTCTCAGGAAGTGGGGTTGGTGAAAATCCTTAATGACTCTTTGCTGATGTTTCCTAATGGGGTTGTTGGAGGGAGCCTGAATTTCCTTTCTGTTATACTGTACACCCCTCAAACTCTTTTTCACTGAGTGGTTCTTAATAGGATATACCTCTTGATTTGCATATTGGTTTATGTCCCTGGATAACTTTTTTGTTTCTTTTGTCGACCATGTCATCCGAGGCAGACAGATACTGGATCCCCTTAGAATGACACCAGAAGCTTAGCCAAACTCATCCCTGTAACTGGGGAAAACATAGAAGGAAAACCATCCAGGGTATCCATATTTAACTGCTATGAGCAAGTAAACAACCAAAAAAACCAAAATAAAAATCAAGCAACAACTGAAAATACACAACTAAAATTGGCTAATCAGTGTACTCAAACACCATAAATAAAAATCCTTCCAACATTTTTTAAATAAAAGTAACATTCATTAATAAAAGAATTAAGCTCTTTAGTCCTTCAAGGCAGGACTTCATCAGAATTCATAAAAAAAAGCTTTGACTCCTTTTATACAAGTAAACATAGTACAAAATCAATTAGGTAATTAATGGAAGTTAATTAATTGAAAGACACAGACCTAAAATACTTAAACACCTTCATACCTATACTGACATTAATGTCATTCTACAAGAAATGTATGGTGCAGATTGATAGAGCATAATAAAATATACATTTTAAAAGCATCTGTTTGAGGAATTACACTTACTTGTTCTTCTAATATACTACCGTTATAAAAATAATTCCAACCAATTATATAACATTTGCTTTGTGGTTTAAATAAGGTTGTAATGAAATATATTCATTTAAATCAGGGGTGTAGGAAGCCTTTAATTTGAGTTGCCACTTAATTTCTTTAAGTTCCAGTGTCCCTTTCCAGTCACCTCCGCTAGGGTTTTTAAAAACTTTGTCTATTATACCAAACTTAAACTTAGCAAAGTGGTAGATGTCCACAGTGTCCCTATATTCTAGAGGCCGATAGCATCATCCTTCAATATGTGATAGGTTCCAAAGTTAATTTCATAAGAGGTAACTGCCAAACAAGTGCAGTGGTGTATTTGGCTGAGTGTGAAGGATGCCCAAGTTATTACGTTGGGAAGACTGAGAGGTGTTTGAGAAGGAGGGTATATGAACATGTATATGATTTAAACAGAGATAATGACAAAAATACCCTTTTTAAACATCAAAATTATGTTTGAACTTTACTAAATTTAAGTTTGGTATAAAAGACAAAGTTTTTAAAAACCCTAGGGGAGGCGACTGGAACTTAAAGAAATGAAGTGCCAACCCAAATTAAAGGATTCATACACCCCTGGTTTAAATGAATATATTTCTTTACAACTTTATTTAAACCACAAAGCAGGTATTATATAATTGGTTTGGAATTATTTTTATAATGACAATATATTAGAAGAACAAGTAAGTGTAATTCATCAAATAGATGCTTTTAAAACTTATATTTTATTATGCTCTATCAATCTGCACCATACATTTCTTGTAGTATGGCATTAATGTCAGTATAGGTATGAAGGTGTTAAAATATTTTGGGTCTGTGTCTTTAAATTAATTAACTTCAGTAATTACCAGATTGATTTTGTACTATGTTTACTTGTATAAAAAGAATCAAAGCTGTTTTTTATGAATTCTGATGAAGTCCTGCCTTGAAAGATGAAAGTGCTTAATTTTTTATTAATTAATGTGACTTTTATTTAATAAGCATTGGAAGAATTTTTATCTATGGTGTTTGAGTACACTGATTAGCCACTTTTGGTTGTGTATTTTCAGTTGTTGCTTGATTTTCAGTGTAGTTTTTTTTTAATCAATTGATGGAGACAACAAATATGTCAAAATTCTTGTCTTCCCTCCCCCAACTCCAAAGCAGTCAATCACCACAGAGTGTTTGGACTTTGCTTGGAGACCCGGTTCAGGAGGAATAAAAGTGCAAGGTATTGGGTACATCAATAAGCAAGGCAGAAACAGGTCTTATATCCTATTCAGACTAGCTGTGTTCGCTTGGGATTTAGCTTTACAGCACAAATTCACTATACAGACATCCTTAATCCTGTCAGTGCAGAACTGAGTGGCAGACAAGCTGAGCTGGACAAAGGCAGACCCCCATGAATCTAAACTAGATTAGGGGGTCTTCCAAGATTTGATTCATCTGTGGAAAATTCATCAAGTTGACCTCTTTGCCTCCTCTCTGAACAATCATCTGGCAATAGTCTCCAGAAAAGAAGGCATAGTATACAGATGCCTTTTCCTGTCCTTGAGCTGGAATGATCCTGTATGATTTTTCGCCTTTTCCACTGATATCCAGTGTACTTCTGAAGATTCAGAAGGAAACCCCCAAGATCATTCTGATGACTTTCTTTTGGCCCAGACAACAGGGTTTCTCAACACAAAATCCCTCACAGAATGGATCTATTCACACAAGAATAAGGGTGTTTGATGCATCCCAACCCAAATCAACTTCAACCTACTATCTGAATGATAGGGTCTTAATTCCATTTAAGCACCTGCTTACTCAGGATATGTAGCAGGTACTAATGGAGGAAAGAAAGCCTGCTACTAGAAAATCATATATTAGCAAATGGAAAGGGTTTTCTATTTGATAATAACTAGCATGTATTCTGGGCTAATGTTTCTCTGATTTTACAATATTCGTCTGAGTTACTATTCTACGGCCTTTTTTGCTGCTCTGTCAAGGTACATTTGCTGGCCATTTTAGCATGTCTGCCATTGGATTACCCTTTTCTAATTTTCTGAAAGGGGGTCTGCATAAGACACCTCCAAGAAAACCATTGACTTCTCCTTGAGATCTTAACTTTGTGTTAGAAAAGCTAACACTTGCTCCATTTCAACCAGCTCATCTGGCTGACTTGATGTTCTTAACATAGAAAATTGTTTTACTGCTTGCTCTAAACTCTGCAAGAAAAGTATTTGAGTTGAAAGCTCTTACAGAGAATCAGCCCTATCTCTTTTTTCCACAGAGACAGGGCTTAGTTGAGCAATAATCCTTTTATGCCTAAAGTGGTATCTGAGTTTAGTTAAGAAAAAAATATCTACCTCTTTTCTTTCCTGATCCCAAAAATGAAGGAGGAAGGATGCTCCATATCCTGGATGCCCACATACAACTCACATACTATTATGACAAAACAAAATTGTTTCGATCTTTGTATCAGTTAATTTCTTGTGAAGGTAAGAAAAAGACAAAAACTGCATCCAAATAGACTTGTTTCAAATGGTTGTCTCAGGCTACTGTCTTTTATTATGCTCACCACAGCAAAACTATTACAGGTTGGGTCAATGTTCAATCTAGTAGAGCCATGGAAAGGTTTGGATTTTAGAAATATTCTGTAAGCAGCAACTCTGTCCTCTGTGTATACTTTACCATGCACTACAAGCTTGATTCCTTCTCCAGGTCTGTGTTAGGCTTTGTTAGGACCATTCTCCATGAGCAAAAGGACCCTTTCCCTTCCATCTCCAAAATGTAGTAAGCTAGGGTAATCCAGACATATAACTAAGGCTACTGCAGCAGTGATCAATATGATGAGCATAGTATAGTTGTGTATGTAAACTTACCATAACAGTAGATGCTTGAATGATAATTGCAGCAGCAGCTGCTCCCTCCCTCCCTCCCTCTCTCCCTCCACACCTAGGATGGGAACCTATACATATACAGAGGATGTAAAAAGTTTTCACACCCCTGTTAAAATGAAAGGTTTTTGTGATATAAAAAACTGAGACCACAATAAATAATTTCAAAACTTTTCCCATCTTTAATGTGACCTACACCTGTACAATTCAATTGAAAAACAAACAAATCTGTTAGGGGAAAAAAATATATGTTATCAGAAGGTGCTTCATCAAAGTATTAGTTTAAGGGTGTGCACACTTATGCAACCAACATATTGTACGTTTTTTATTTTTTATATTTTTTCCATCATTTTTTTAATCATTGTTTTATTCCTGTATCCGTTTCATAAATGATGTTCAGGCTTCCCCATATAAAAAGAGTAACAATATATACACAATGCAATGTCAACTGCCCAGGACATGGAGTAGTACGATCATAAAATGTATAGCTATGTTAATAATGTCATATATAAATTTAGATTGACAACAATGACCACATTTATTTTACCCTCAATGAAATCATTATAGTTTTCAGCATAAGTTTTAATGTTCCTATCCCTACTAATGGTTACCCTTGGATCTTCATTTGATCTACATATTAATTTACTTGTCATACATCTGTCCCAGTTGTTTAATAATATTGATCAAATCACTAAAGAATCAGTAAAAAAAGGAGTAATAAATGACTTACCAGTCTTAACTTTTTCAGCTGCACCAATAGTAATGTCAGAATGTTATAAAATGGGGAGCTACCAACTTGCCTTGCTAGATACCACTTCTAGGCCTACTGATTTGACTACCTTCTTTGGGTAACTCCTGTTTAAAAAAAATGTTTTAAATAACTTACCTCCTGAGGAAAAATGTTATACAGATAAATAAGCCTAGGCTATCATATAATCTGTCCTTTAATAATACTTCTTTTTTGTCTCTTTGGGTCATTCTGTCTTTCTGCTTTTCCCAGTTAGGGGTTGTCACAGCAGAGCTCCGGTCCGCTAATGATTGGCAGTGGATATTCCGGTGCTGAGTTGCCAGCTTGACACCCAACCTTCAAAGAAGGCACACCCATTCATGCACACACCTACCTGCATGTCTTTAAATGTCACTCGACTGCAGGGAGGACATGTAGACTCCACACCGGAGGCACTCAAGAAAAGAATCAGATGGGAGAACCTCTTACTGTGAGGTGACAACGCTAACCGCTGCACCACTGCGGCCCTTGGTGACAACTCAAAAAATGAAAATAAACTTTATAAAGCCTTTGTTTTCTATATACAGTAAACTGAAACCTGTTTGATGATCTGTCTTTAAGATAAGCAACATCTAAGTGGTAAATATCATCTTTAGAAAGCTCAAAACTCACAGTTGAAATTAAAAAAAAAGATAGTGGTAATCTCTAAAAATGTAACAAAAGTACGTAACATAACTTCTGTACCTGTCCATAGAGTAAAAACACCTTCCTGGTAACACAACTATAGATAACTATATGACATAAAATACACAATTATCTTCCCAATGTAATAATAATACTAAGTTGAAATAATTAGCACAGGCAAATACAATTCTTGTCATGACAATAGTTTGGTTATTCTGAATTTGAAGAGCAATTTTCATGATGAGACCAGAGAGAGACACCTACTATTGTTTGAGCAAACAACAATCACGATACAAGTATTTATATAACAAATGAACTTCCAAACGACATATCTATCACTACAGGGGCACAATATTTATAACGGTTGGCTTTGTGTAGAAGGCCATTTTGAATCAAGGTTGCTGCTAGAACTTTATTTATAGCAGGAGTAAGCTAGGGTTGCCACCTTTTCAAATGCCCAAAGTGGGACATTTTTTGTACAAACGTCAGATTTTGCAAGGCAAAACATACCCACAGCTAGTACAAAGGACAGAACTTCACTTTTTTGCCTACATAAATGCTTATTCTTGTAGCATTTTAGTTGCTTATTCTGTTTCATATAACATTTAGGTGTTTCAGAAACAGAATAACTGTTTTATGCAACTATTACATTAAATATAAGAAATATGTTTGTCCTAATATCTCAGGACATTTGCTATTTTTTCAATTTTTATGCAGGACACAACTGCCCAAAGAGGGACTGTCCCTCGCAAAGTGGGACAGGTGATAACCCTAGAGTAAGCTGATTCTTTCAACGAGTATACTTTAGTTTGATTTTAAATGCTTCTGTTATAGTTTCATTTCTGACGTCTTTTGAGAGCTTATTCAAAATTGCTTGTACCAGTTCTGACAATGCCCTTTTAGTGTTTGCTGTTTGAATTTGGGCCTGGTGGGTTAAGGTTCTCCACAACTGCATTTGTTAATGCATAGTTTTGTTGTCTGATTTGCAGGTTATTCTTAATAGAAAGCAATGTTTTAGCTTTAAATTTTTTTTATTCTGTAGGGAGAAAGGCAGAACTGCCTTTTTCTTAACAGATAACCATTTAACACATTGTAGAAGATATCAGTCATGAGTTAATTGATCTGTAAGAAAAGCAATTCTGCAAACATTATGACTGCCTGTGAACGGATGGAATGTGTGAATAAGCCTTCATTTTGACAAAATACATGGTAACTTTAGATAAAGTGCTTGATTATGTAGTGGATATCAGGTAGCATATGATGATTTACCTTACAGAATAGGACCCAAAGTATTGTATAAGGGGCAGAGAGGTCAATTATGTTTACTTCATAGCCATTTATAAGCCCTATTCTTCTTTATTAATGTATACTTTACAACAGTGAGCAGGACAAAACCTGTTCACAAATTTAAAGTGGGAGAGGTAAAATAAACTTGCAATTTCATGTCATTTTCTTGATCAACTAATACTACCATCTGTATTAGTATAATATTACATTATATCTTTGGACAACTTTTGTTAAGGACCTTATAGTAGCTGATTGTGGAGTGTCTGGTGGCAGTGATAAGTACCTCATACTCAGGCCAAAAGGAGACACAGCAAGTAAATCTGTGCCTGCCTTTCCCAAGTGTGTGTGTGTGTGTGTGTGTGTGTGTGTGTGTGTGTGTGTGTGTGTGTGTGTGTGTGTGTGTGTGTGTGTGTGTGTGTGTGTGTGTGTGTGTGTGTGTGTGTGTGTGTGAAGAATCAAATTTCACAGTGTGTGTGTGTCAACTACTTGGGGCAGGGACACGAAGCACAGGGTTTACAGAGAGGGTGCTGGAGAAATCCAGACCCCAGTCTGAGTGTGTTCCCTGTGTGCTGTTAAGAGAAATTGTGCTTGGTGCAGAGAGGTTTGCATCTGGAAATACTGAGTATATCCATTTGTATTCCAAGTGGACATCCCTTTCCAGTGTCCATGGTGAGGATTCAGGCTCCTTAATTATTGGCCGAGCATGCAGACATCACAGTATGCATAAGACCCTAGTGCCTTTTTCTTTTTTACAAAATACTAATTTATTGCAAGTTGATGTTAATAAATTGTTTGTAAATTAAGTGCAAAGGAATATACATTACTTGCAAGTTCTAGCTTTGAAGAAAAGAGAAAGAGAATGACAATCTTCTAGGAAAACTCTGTTATAATGCCTAAGGTTATTGACTCTGTGATCCCCCATCTCTGGGCCAGTGATCAAGGAGCCTAAATCCTCACCACTGTCACCAGTGGTAGACCATTCTCTTTAAGAGAAATAGATGCACACAGTATTTTCAGATGCAGCTCTCTGGACCAAGTACAATTTTCCTTAAGACCACATGGAACACAGTCAGCCTGGGGTCTGGATTTCTTTATATCTGTCTCCCTCTAGGGCACCAGTAAGGCTCCCCACTAAAATAGCTATAGGGTTAAGTCCTCATCTGAATGTCCAAGCCAAGTCCTCCAGCACCCTCTCTGAGAAACCAGTGCTTTGTGTCCCTGCTCTGTGTAGCTGACACACACACAGTGTGATATTTGATTTTCACACACACATGCCTTGGAAAGGCTGGCAACGATTTATCCACTGTGCCTCCTTCTGACCAGACTATAAGGTAGTTATCACTGCCATCAGACAATCCCCCAGCCAGCCACTCTAAGGCCCTTACAAAGGGTATCCAATTATTACTGTGAACATTAATACTAATACAAATGGTAGTAGTTGACCTCACAGCTAAACTCCCAGGAGTGGCCCCACAGTGTCACCAAATAAATATAAACACTCTCAAATATTAAATATTTTCTGAAAGGAACAACCACAATAAAAGTTTTAAATATATTTAATAATAAATAATAAAAGAACATGAAAATGCTGAATATATATATATATATATATATATATATATATATATATATATATATATATATATATATATATATATATATATATATATATATATATATATATACAGCAAACCACAGAGTTCAAATCACAGGAAATATTAAAAAATATACTGATGGACAGACTCAGACAAAAAATAGAAAAACAGTAATAAACTAATCTTGCTATTTATTTGTGACTGATCTAAAGACTGATTTCCTACTAAATGTGTCACTAAACTCCTGTAACACTGCTTGGATTTCTCAAACCTTGGTAGGAGATAGCCACTGGGACATTGATATCCCTTCCACTGAGGTGTCAGTCTGAGCCTCACTGAGGAGATCAGTCACCAGATCCCCCTTGGACCCTCCTGCCATCCACTGCAAATACTCAGCACAAGGGAATCCCTATCATGGTAAGGCTTCATCATGTTAACATGGTACAATTTGTGCTCCTGCCTCCTGCCTAGTAGTTCTACCATGTAGTTAATATCACTGATCTTCTTTATCACTTTGAAGGATCCCTCCCAAGCTGGCTGCAGCTTATTGTGTCTGGCAAGAATGAGCATGAGCACCATCACCTGCTGTCCCACAGCATACTCTCTGGCATGAGCATTCCTGTCATACCAAACCTTTTTCTGCTGTTGGGCTCTTGTAAGGTTCTCATGAGCCAAGCCCATGAGTTCCCTAAGCCATGTCCTGAGGTTTAGGACATATGCCACAACAGAGTCCTAATGAGATTCACACTCACCCTCCCACTCATCACAAATCAAATACAAAGGCCCCCTCACCCTATGCCCATAAAGCAACTCAAAGTGTGAAAAACCTGTGGATTCCTGGATCACCTCCTTGTATGCTAACTTCAGATGGGGCAAATATTTTTCCCACTCTCTCTTAAACTGGTTTGCAAATGCAAGTATCATGGTCTTTAGTGTAGAGTGTAACCTGTCCATGAAACCATTAGTCTGGGAGTGGTAGGGGTGGTTTTTAGGTGCTTCATCCCACACTGCTCCTACAGACAAGCCAGCAGGTCTGGCATGAAATTGGCACCTCTGTCAGTCAGTATTTCTACTGTGAAACCCACCCTGCTGAAAATCTGTAGCAAAGCATTTGTTACCTTCTCTGCTCCAATGGAGGACAGAACCACTGCCTCATATCTACTAGCATAATCTACTTCTACTAGTATATACTTCTTCCATGTGGAACTTGGGGTACTCAGAGGCCCCACAATATCCATAGCTACCCTCTGAAAAGGCTTCTCAGTCACAGGCAAAGGCATCAAAGGAGCTTTCACCTTCTCTCCTTGTCTTCTTTTTGGCACTATTCACAGGTCCTGCAGTACTCTGTTACATCTCTTGCAATCCCTGGCCAATAAAAGTTTTGCATAATATGTCTCTTGGTACGCTTTATGCCCATATGACCTGCAAAGGGAATGTCATAGTCTATGGCTAGAAGTGCCAGATAGTAGGCTCTGGGCACAACCAACTGCTGTATTACCTCACATTCAAGCCCTCCCACAGAGGTCCACTCTCTATACAGTAACGCTTTGTTCCAGTATACAGAATCCCCTCTTCCTTGAGAATCTGGTACCTCCCTAGCTATCTCCCTTAAGCCTTGTAGTGTAGGGTCCGAGAGCTGAGCATGTCTCAACTTTACCTTTGTGACTTTTCCCAGCTCCCCTTCCACAGGAAGTCTGGTATCTTCTGACAGAGCTGTCTCACTGTAAGCCTGGGTACTACCAATAAACTCTGCCCTTGCAGTCACCCTGTCCAAGGGAACATCAGTACCTTTCAGCAGTTGTGGCTCATCTTCAGGCTCACTGCTGCTGAGTAGCTCCCTCTTGAAGTATCCACATCGACAGTCCCAGCTTCAAGTGTGGTGTCTGTCTGGGTCTCCCCCAGGCTACAAGATCCACATACCTGTCTCCAAGCCTGGCTACATGTCACTACATGCACACAAAGTACTGCATTATCAAAATCATTCCCTATCAAGACATCTGCAGAGATATCCTCAAGCACACCTACTTGTTTGCTTCCTTTTCTACCCTCTCAGTCAAGGTGAACCCTTGCCAAAGGTAGTTGGAAAGGGATCTCTCCTAATGCCCTGACTGGAATGGACTGCCCAAGTAAGTACTTCTCCTCTTAAACCACCGCAGGCTTCACAATGGTTATATCAGAGGCTGCGTCTCTCTTGGCAGTCGCCTGTTTCCATCCACCAAGACAGGACACAAACTCTGGTGGCAATTTGGTACCACTGTTGGCTTCAGACAATTTACCACTGAAATGTTGTTATTCCCACTTGCTGGCTCCCCCACCTTTTACTCTATACCTTGCCTGTGTGGAAATATGTTTGCTACATGACCCCACTGGTTACATTTAACCTAGGTCCTGGCTGTGTATTTGAAATAGTAGCTTCCCCTGTTACTGGGAACTCTGTTGAGGTGGTTTAGGCTGCCCACCATTAGTCCCTTTATATCTATGTGTAGCACTGGGTATCCCCTTCTTGAGCAGCAATGCCCTGCTTGTTATGTAGAGATCCCCTTTTTCCCCAGCTCATCTGCAGAGTTGCACTCCCCATCTGCTAACCATATTGCCATGTCCTCAGGCAAAGTATTAAGGGTTTCTTCCCTCATCAAAAGAGATTCCAGATTTTCAAAAGAGGTGGTCTGACACCCACTCCCCCACCTATGAAAGTAACTGGTTAGTTCAGCAATATAATCACATACACTTTCATCTGCCTTGCATCTATGTTTACAAAACGTTTTTCTACATGCATCAGGAGTTAACTTAAAACATTCCAATAAACAGATTTTAACTTTCTCATAATCTAACCAGTCAGTATCAGACAACCTGGAAACAACAATTATAGCTTTACCATGGATGAAGGGGGTGAGGATGTGTACCCAGAGCCCTTGGTCAATATTATACTATTTACATACTGCTTCAAATGTATGAATAAAACTATGAAAACTATTACCTTCTTGGTACTGCGGAAGAATTTTACTGACGTTTATTGCTCCTAGAGTATGGTTACTCCCTTCCTCTTTACTTCCATGACCCTGGCAAAGAGTCACAATTTCCTTTTCATGTTGTCTCTGGTTCTCATTTTCTTCAGCTTCCAAATATCTCAGTCTCTCTTTTTCTTCAGCCACCAAATACTGCATTGACCCTGCTGATTCTAATTCCAACAGTTTGGCCTCCAGTTCAAGTCTCTTTCACTCCAGATGGGTTTTTAAGTCCTCTGAGGAAAAGGTGAGCTGTCCTGTTTCTGAGGGCTGCACACCTCCAACAGCAAACAGGATATCCTCCTGGTTGCTGATCTGTGCTGCAGCTGTGACTAGGGCCAAAATAATTTCTTTAGTCAGGTTGGCATGCACCTGTCCTTTGGCTTCACACACGTTGGCCAACTGGTTCTTTCTCAGCTTGCCATAATCCTCTGCAGACATCCTTCCCTGCTTTCACTGACTAAACTAAACTAGTAAAAAAAAATAATAATTTTGTGATATGAGACTCTCAGTGTCTACCTTGTGGCTGCTGAGAGAATGCACACCTTTTAGTGACAACTGCTTACAGACTACAGATGTTCAATATCCACACCACTGCTCACCAATATGTGACATTCCCTCTCTGGGCCAGTGATCAAAGAGCCTCAATCCTCACCACTGACACCAGTGTGAGACTGTTCACTTTGAGAGAAAGAGATACACACAATATTTTCAGATGCAGCTCTCTGCACCAAATTAAATCTTCCTTAAGAGCACACAGGAAACACAGTCAGCCCTGAGTCTGAATTTCTTTATATTAGTCACCCTCCAGGGCCTTAGTAAGGCTCCCCACTAGCACAACTATAGGGTTAAGTCCTCAGCTGAATGTCCAAGCCAAGTCCTTCAGCACCCAATCTGTGAAACCAGTGATTCATGTCCCTGCTCCAAGTAGCTGACACACACGCGTGCACACACACACACACACACACACACACACACACACACACACACACACACACACACACACACACACACACACATACACACACATGCACACACGCACAAGATTTGATTTTCACAAACACACACATGCACACACGTGCAGACACACACACACACACACACACACACACACACACACACACACACACACACACACCTGGGAAAGGCTGGCACAGATTTACCCACTGTGCCCCCTTCTGACCAGACTATAAAGTAGTTATTGCTGCTACCAGACACTCTACCAGCCAGCTACTATAATGCCCTTACAAAGGGTATCCAATTATACTATGCGATATTAGTACTAATACAAATGGTATTAGTTGACCCAACAGCAAGATTCTCAAGAGTGGCCTCACAGTGCCACCAATAAATATAAGCTCTCTCCAAGGTTAAATATTTTCTAAAAGGAACAGTCACAATAAACAGTTTTAAATATATTTAATAATAAATAATAAAAGAACATGAAAATACTGAATATATATATTTGCAGCAAACCACAGAGTTCAAATCACAGAAAATATTAAAAAATAATTCTGATTGACAGACTCAAACAAATATAGAGAAAAAAATAATAAACTAATCATGCTATATATTCATGACTGATCTAAAGAAATTATTGTTCCCTAATAACTTACTTGGACAAGGCAAGATGAAATATATGAGCAGTCTTTCTAGTCAGGCTCCCAAACAGAATACTCAATATTCAGAGATTACTCTCTGTAGTATCTAAAAAAGTCTGACAGAATGACCTATTTTGGTCACCTGACTTTAGTTTCCCACACAATCCTCTTTTTGAAGTTGAGAGCGGAATTTAACATAGACATGTAAAAATGTATATCTAGAGTTTTTCTAATGTTTATGGCAGGCTTGAGGCCAAGAAACAGTCAAAGCACAATCCATCTGAAGCTAATAAACAATGGATTCTTCCAGACCTACCATCTCTGGTCATATTCATCACTGTGGGATGCCATTTTAATGGTTTAACAGCTAATTTACTTTTCCCTTATTCTATCTGGTTAACTTCTGTCCTTTCAGTTACAATATATACATTTATTTATTTAACATTTGTTAACTGAGAAGGTGTAACTGGGAATTAAGCCAATTTTGAGCAGCGTCCCAGAGAGAAATGCTCCAGACACATCTTTGTGACGTGGGAGTAAACCCACATGAATGCTAGGAGGACATGCAGACTCCACACAGAAGGCACTACAGCCGAGAATCGAGCTGGAGAACCTCTTGCTGTGTGGTGACAATGCTACTGCTGCACCACTACACCGTCCACTACATTCAATCAGTTACATGTATATATCCTTTCTGTGCAGCAGGACTCACTGATGATACATTTTTCAACACTAGCAACTTTACAAATATATTTTGATATTCAAAAGCCATACAGTTCTAATACATTTGTAACATAAGCATCTGTACACATCAGCCTGATATTCACAGTATATCTTTGCAAAACTCCAGCTAGCTATGCTAGCACTAGTCATACCATCTCAGACTCATTTAGCAATGATAAAAGTATAGCATGTATAGTCATTATTGATGGTCAAAAAAGATTAACCATATGCAAAGTTTTCTGGGAAGTGTAGCTAACTTCTCTTGGAATTATCTGGAAATTTTAGCTATAAATAATAATGGAAGTATAATAATGGCAGGAGGCTTTAACTAACAACCCTAGAATTTCAGCATCTGCTAAGGCTTAAATAAACTCTACTGACTTACTAAATTATATAGATGGTAATAACTTTTTCAAAACAATTTTTTTAGAGTCATTAATCTTACAGATTTGATATGTAGTCAAGAAGTAATAGGGTATAGATTTCAAATTACTTGGTTTCTACAACAGGAAAGGTAAATGTGACAACATGTCCTTTATCAGATCATATTGCAATTATTTATGTAGTAATGATAAATGCAGGAAAATCAGATTCTTTCAATCAACAATACAGTTAAAAGATTTTAAGGAATGGTTTCTAATGTAAATACATCAGTTCTTAGACTTGAGCAATAATGATGAAGTTTCTGATGTGATCTTAAGAGAATCAGTGAAAGCATACTTATATGGCAAAGTCTCTACTTGGTATTACTCTAGGTGGAAGCAATGTGATAAAGACATATTGGAGCTATAATGAAAGACAGACTAAAGTTAAACTTTTTCTCCTTCTGCACTTTTATTATCAGAAAAATTGAATGGAGAATTTCAGAATATATATATCGCATTAGCACATGTTGCAAATTGTGTGACAGTCATACCTGGATGTGTATGACCAATGGTACATGTATGTTCCAGGGTAATAAATTAGAATCACTGTAAACATTGAATAAATATACATATGGCCAATTAATTCATCAGGAGTGCAGGTGTTAGCTAAGCCATATCACAAATGAGTAAGTGCAGGTCAAGCAATGGTGTATATATATATATATATATAAATAAAACTTTTTCTATTTAAAACAATAAAATAATAAATAAAGTAAATAAGACTCGCAGGCACCAAACAGTTCAATTAAGCTTTCGCTCTTATTAGATGAAAGAGCTTCTTCAGAATAACCAAATTTTCAAACACATACAGTATAATTCAGAGTAAATCACATGTAAGTACAGTAACCAATGAATTAAATCAAAACATTAGTACAGAGACCAATGAAATATCAATATAACATTCAAACAGTACCAATGAAATAGTATAAAGTGTGAAACTAATATGAATATATATATATGTACATGGAATGCATATTCATAAGGGTAAAGTACACCACTCCTAAGAGTTCCATCTTAAAGCACATTTGATGTTGACACTTTCATTCAACCCCAGGGAATGCTTCTGAATTCAAAAGCAACTGCCACTTAAGTTCCTTTAGTTCTAGGTAACATTCCCAATCACCAAAAAAACATTCTACTTGTTCAAGAATAATAAAATAAAATTTCTTAAAAGAAGTGCAGGCAATGCTATGTTTAGCTAGGGCATTGTTCATATTATTGGATCTAATTGCTCCTAAGTGTTCCTTAATCCTGTCTGAGAGCTTCCTAGCTATTTTTCCAATATAAAAAGCTGAACAAGTTTCACATATACCAGCATAAACTACTGCGGTTACAGTTCAGTTTAATGAAGCTATGTCTTCCAAATACAATATACTGTCCCTTCTACATCCTTCCACTGAAAATAATCCATTTTTAGCAACAGAATGTCATGAGCAACAACACAATGAACTGAATGAAGACAATGACATTCAAAGTAACTGGGACAGTTGCAAAGCAGATATTTATAAGCTTGAAAGACTGCTTAAAGTTTTCAAAAACATTGAATATGATATTCACTATCTAGGCTCTTGTCTTGCTCAAAAAATTGTACCTCGAGGCTTACGCTTTATGAAATTCCCTAACATTGCATCTAAAAATGACAAGCTGTATGAAACTCTCAAAACCTTTTTTAATGAAACTGGCCTTAAAACTTTAAGCATAGTTAATGATGACAACAAGGTTCGCATGACAGCACTTAAAACTCAAATTGATGACTTGAATTCTAAAATTTTACTGAATCATGAATTCCACATGCATGAGCATCTGTATCGAGGAATCCACCAGAGAGTTGATAGACATGTGGATTCTCTTATTAAAAGGAAAAAACAAAAACTCAACAGGGATTTATACCATTATAAAAATGGCACAGCATATCCTGTCAGAAAGTTTAACAACGCTTTTCCACTACAACAGCAGTTCCCGCATTTCACTGCAGGAGCTAATGGCTACCACAGAGCAGAAAACAGAGCTGTTTACAAGTATGGTTACCATGGATACCAAAACCAAAGCCGAGGCAGGAGCTTTATTAACCATCCTAACACGTATGCTAATGCTGTATGCTCTAACAACAGGTTTTCAGTAAACAGATCAGGTTATGATCATTTTGCTTCTACAACAGCTCGTACTTCATCCAATTCCATCAGTTCTCTCAGTCAGTCCCCTTATTGGACCCAGCAGCAAACTCTTTCACCTAATCAACCTCCTATACAGCCTAATATCCAACCTAGCATCCAGTCTCTACATCGAAATCCAAACCAATCTAATGTTTTTTTACCACCAGAAAACCACATTCACAACAATGACAGCATAATGAACCCACCGGGAATGGACAATACAGAGACTGTTTTCAGAGGAAAAGGGAGGGGAAGAGCCAGAAACATCCACACCAGCAAGAGACCGCAGAGGTTTCCAACAACAGGATCGAGGATCATCACAAGGAGCTTGTCACAGACATATTCCCTGTCCCTTCACTGGTCTCCCCATCTACTGCTAGCTCTTCAAAAAGGACATATGACTTTTCATCTGACTTTGACATAGAGTCTTCCTTGCAGCAAATGGACGCTGCAACATTTAATCTAACAAATAGACAAATTTCTGACACTCACTTGAAATTATTGCATAAAGGGTTCAATTTCATTCCAGCGCAAAGAGCCTATTTGCCAGATCTAATCCTAGACCTTATACTTTATGCAAGGAAGCTTAACTTATGTTTTTTACATAACTCACAAAATGCTAACTGTGACAATTCTAAACTTATAAATGACACCACCACCAATTATGACTCTGAGTATAGCTCTGATTCTGATGCATCTGACTTAACTACTGACAATGACAACTCAAAACACCTTACTAATCTCAAACCTAAAAGTTTGTATAACCCAGCACTTAACCACTCCATTCTAGCTTTCCTTAGGGTCTGCGAAAGAGATTTAAGAAAGCTATGTCAGTCTAACAACACAGACAAATGGTTTAATCTGTCAGCAGCTGAAAGAAAAGCTTTAACAGATTTCACTAAAGATAAATCTTTACACATCATGCGTGCAGACAAGGGAACAGGGCTAGTTCTTATGGAACAAGCCACATATATACAAAAGATAGAAGACACTTTACATAACAATGATTTTTTCACTCAGGTTGATATACACTCAGTTAATAAACACTTTCTGAAGGTTGACAACATCTTAAAGAGTTTACATTTAACTAATGCCATCTCCCCTGAAGAATTTATGTTTATATCAGTTCCCTCACCTAATTTGGGAAGATTATTCGGTATTCCGAAAATTCATAAAAATGCATCAGACCCTCCTTTTAGACACATCATTTCAAATAGAAAGAACAAAACAGAGAAAATTGCTGATTATTTAGACAGCATTCTTAATCCGTTAGTACAAAAAACTAATTTTTGCCTAAGAGATTCTTGGGCTTTTTTAGATGTATTGTTTCAGAACAAAAATGGTTTATCTGATTGCATTTTAGTTACTCTTGACGTTGAGGGGCTTTACACTAATATTCCCCATAAGGAAGGTTTACATTTATTCAGATTGTTTCTTACCAAGTATACTTCTTTTTCTTCCACTGAAATCAACACTTTATGCACACTTGTTAAAATTGTTTTAGATAACAATTTCTTTTTTTTCAATGGGCAGATTTATAAACAAATTAAGGGCATAGCCATGGGTTCGAAACTAGCACCTGCATTTGCTAACATTGTATTAAGTGCTTGGGAAATGGAAAACTTACACACTTTAAACAATTGTCATATGATTCATGTTTATAAAAGATTTATTGACGATATTTTTTTGCATGGAGGGGCAACCAAACTACTTTAGACGCGTTTATATCAGATATGAAAGAAAACATTGTTTTTTTAAATCTTATTATATCAGACTGTGGTTTTTCTGTTTCATTTCTTGATACCAAAATCAGCATTCTACCATCTAAAATAGTATGTTCTACCATTTATAGAAAGGATACTTATAAGAACAATCTGCTTGATTTTTCCAGCTCCCATCCGTTTTTCATGAAGAAAAACCTTGTCAGAAGTCAGTTTATACGTATTTCTAGAATCATTAGTCATGACCAAGATTTTCATACTAATGCTATGCTGTTAAAAAAGATGTTTCTATGAAGAAATTACCCTGAGTGGTTAATTGATTCTATTTACACTGAAGTAGCATCTGAGAGATATACAAAACATTTTCCTATTCTACTATATGGATTCAAACCTATGTCTGCTAAACCTGATACTTCCAACAGATCTCTTAGTTTCCCGCTACCCATCTCTAGGGACATGCTTCATATCAGAAACATTATTTCTAATAACTGGGACCTGTTAACTGAATCTCAGCACATGACCACAGCTATTGGCACCTCACCTTCTTTTTCTTTTAAAAGAACTAGAACCATCAGAATGAATCTGGAAAATATAGATTCTCCTTTTTTGATCAATAGCACAACTACATCTAATGTACTCGTAGGTATGCATTCTTGCATGAAATGTGTAGTTTGCCCTTATATTTTATCAGGAACCCAATACACTTTTCCCCACTGTAACTATACTATTAGATATTCCAAACATTTTTTCTATCACTCAACCACAGTAGTTTATGCTGGTATATGTGAAACTTGTTCTGCTTTTTATATTGGAAAAACAGCTAGGAAGCTCTCAGACAGGATTAAGGAACACCTAGGAGCAATTAGATCTAATATTATAAACAATGCCCTAGCTAAACATAGCATTGCCTGCACTTCTTTTAAGAAATTTTATTTTATTATTCTTGAACAAGTAGAATGTTTTTTTGGTGATTGGGAATGTTACCTAGAACTAAGGGAACTTAAGTGGCAGTTGCTTTTGAATTCAGAAGCATTCCCTGGGGTTGAATGAAAGTGTCAACATCAAATGTGCTTTAAGATGGAACTCTTAGGAGTGGTGTACTTTACCCTTATGAATATGCATTCCATGTACATATATACATATTCATATTAGTTTCACACTTTATGCTATTTTATTGGTACTGTTTGAATGTTATATTGATATTTCATTGGTCTCTGTACTAATGTTTTGATTTAATTCATTGGTTACTGTACTTACATGTGATTTACTCTGAATTATACTGTATGTGTTTGACAATTTGGTTTTTCTGAAGAAGCTCTTTCATCTAATAAGAGCGAAAGCTTAATTGTACTGTTTGGTGCCTGCGAGTTTTATTTACTTTATTTATTATTTTATTGTTTTAGATAGAAGAAGTTTTATTTTTATATTATTTTCTCTTCTGGTGTACGGTTTTTGTTGTGTATATATATATATATATATATATATATATATATATATATATATATATATATATATATCTCCAGAGGACAGAAACAAATTCATAACCATGCATATGAAAGGCAGACAACAAAACACCATGCCAGGCAGAAGTACTGCAGAAGATCAGCCAAGATTGCTACAGTATGTATGTTACACACATATGCCATGTCAAAGACAACACACAGGTGTGCACGTGTATGTATGTGTGTCAGTGGCATAAATGGAAAGTACATGAAATCAAGGTCAATACACATATATACACCAATGACATGTTAGAGTATGCTAAAAAATCTAACAGGACAGAATAGTGAATATAGCAGATTGTGTACATAGATGTGAAAAAATACAGCTGGTAACACACAAGTAGAATGAGAACAAGGACATATTGCAGCATTATCCAGCAGCTTGTGTGCAGATGTCCTACATTGTAAAATGCCCATACATTTGGCACGTGTTCACTGTGTCAAGTTAATAAATGGCAATAGACAGTAGTTTTGACAAAGGCAAACATGCCTGTAATAAATACTTGGGACATATTAAGGTAGGAGGGAGGTGGACAATCTGACACCACATCATGGTAAAGAAGGACATGGTAAGGTGACACAATGCAAATGTATGTGTAAAGCACACAGGATACTGTATAAGACACACAGACATCCATTTAAACAAATGAAATGTATGCCAAATGGACAGACAGACTGCTGATGTCCACAAAACTGGGTATGTATAAAACACACATACACAGTAATGTGCAGTCATGTCATATCAGCAAGAATAGGTTAGCAAGTTAAAAATTTCAATCACATATACATATACTGTCATGCAAAGGTCAAATAAAGAAATGCATATGAATGTCAACCACACTGCTCATTACAGAGTACAGGACCCCTTTGTGAGCATCATTACAGCACATTTGCAGAACATCACTGAGTGCTCAGTTGTCAAGGCTACATATCTGTGTCAGTAGGTATCTGAACATGTGCACACATATGTACAATCATTATGTATACAACTATTTATGGAAGGTGCACACCAATGTCACTGCATCATGGGTGTGGAAACGTTATATAAAACAAACATGTTGTAATGTACTGTGAAAGACTGTGTAAATCTGTAACATTGTGTAGAGATTAGTGTTACCTTGCTCTTTGATACTATTAGATAAGGCGGACTGTATCTGATCCCATATGGCATCAATATAGTCAAACCATGACAACACCACATTATGAGTGTGGGACATCATGACAACTGTTGTCCAAAACCATGTGGAATGACATGTCTGTATGTTGCACATAACTGATACAGTAAAACAGACATCCAAGGCATATGACACTGTTAGCGTTGGGCTATGGACAGTATATGTTGTCTATCATTTGTTTCAGTAAAACACATTGCCTGTTGCAGGACTATCATTCGGTTAACTGCCACAATGCATGGACTGTTGAATATGTGTGGACAGTGCAATGTCTTAATGTGTGTCATGCACACATTGAAACCACAGTAAATGTCACACAATAATAACACATAAGCAAGACAGATAGATAGTATGCATGCACAAGAGGGGTCTATGTTTGGCGATTGAATGGGCTAACCATCAAATGGCTGAACATCGAACAATAACCATTAAAAGTTCACTCACCAAACTTTCATTTCATTGACAGGGTTACTAACTACTTGTCCATCACTTTGCCCCCACATCCCCTTTACTATATATACCAGCTCCAAGACTGCACTACAGAGGAGAAAAGGGCTTTCAAACACTTCCATGTGTGAGATGGGGAAGTGTTGGATAAGTAGTTACTTACCCTGTGGATGTAATGAAAGATTTCTTAGTGAACTTTCAATGGTTATTGTTCGATATTCAGACATTCAATGGTTAGCCCATTTGATGGCCGACGATAGACCTGTACAAGAGTGCATATACAGTCCAATCAATTACATGTGAATCACCATGATGTCAGCAGAACACAAGTGGATCACACAAACAATACCTAGCAACTGGGGGACCAGGCTGATGTGGATCAGATGACAGAATGATGCCAGGAGCTATCATCCTTGCACATGCATGTCATCATCTTCAGATGGGTGAATGTCCTCAAGTACTGTGCTCTGTGAAAATTAATTGCAAAACACAACAGAAAAGAAAACAATGTCTATCATGCAGAACAATCCCATGAAAATCAGAGCACAACACAATATTGTTATAATGACATTTTACACATGGACTGAGATGCAGCCATTATAGACAGAGTTACACATGGACTGATACATCATACTCCTAAAAATTATCACAATATTCTTTCTTGCTCAATTCTATATGCTTAGACACACACATGCACACACATGCCATTAGCATTGCAAAAATATATGAATGGTCAACAAACTAATTTTACTGTTTGCATGCAATGATTTATAGGACCAGACACAACATACCATTGTATAAATGATGGGAAAGATGTCAAAGACTATTGCAGACAATAGGCAAAAAGTATGACAGCCTCCTGAGATAGGCAGCATGATACTTGGCTGAACACACATCAATATGATGAGTACATTACTAAAACCAATATGATATGGTCAATAAAACAATTGTATACATATCAGAATGCAGTATATCTGGTAATAGTAGTATTCCATGTGTACAACTGTATGCATTCTCTTCCAAAACAATTAGAAATCAGAAGGCTTACAAAAATATTTTGGAACATGATTGCTGATTATGACCTGCCGTTATCACATGTGTACCAGCTGAAATGTCAGTCAACCTGGGCTATAGCAGTGTTTAAAAAAAAAGAGAAAAAAAAGTATTTGCAGAATGAAACAATAGCAATGTTGACCTGCAGGGTTTATTTATTATGAACTGCTGTTATTAAATGGGTACCTGCTTGTTGCTCTCCAACTTTGGACACAATACATCTTCATGGGTTCTATTCAAGAAGCTTTATTATATACAACACATCATGATGGAAGTTTACTGACTTTAACATAAGTAACATATACAGACTAACTACCGCAATCATACTTGCTCACTCTCTGACTCTATTCTCAAAATGGTACTGGGAATAGCACGTGCCCTGTATTTATATGTGCACATTCAGCCCATGACATGCTTCTTCAAGCTGCAGAACATACACTCTGATCTACATCCTCCCTCTTTGAGAAATAAATCATGCAATGTTATGAGACTATTTGGCATGCAGATATTACAAGTAGCTCTTGGTCATGCAGTTATACAATGCTAGGTACATATATACAGTCATGTCCATGTTGCTGCGTATTTCACACAGGGCTTGGATATTCGACCCTATCATGTGACATAAAACTGGGATTTAGGTTCATTAACTGGAGCTGTCTCTATAGAATGTTCAACCTTAGAAGTACTTGGAACATCCTCAGGAATGGAAATAAAGGTTGAAATACACTCTGGGATGGGAACAGCATCTGGTTCCCTCTGAGATCTAGAGTCTGTATCACAAGAACTGTTGCGACGATGATTCTGGTGTAGGATGAAGATGTCTGTGATTTCTCCTGTACTCCACACCTCTTGATTCTTCAAGGTAGGATCTTGGCTTAGCACACATGCCTGTAACTTGACCAATCTGGTAGAAACCTTTCACCGTTTGTATCCTCTCTGTTTCTCCTTCCCTCAATGAATGAAGAAATATGCTTAATTTATCATAACTGGATTTCTGGATAGAATGCTTCTTGACTAATTGAGCATTGATGGTTTTGTTGTTCTTAGCTTTAGGCCTCAATAAACTGGAACTAATAGGTAACTTCATTCTGGTTTGCCTGGATAGAAGTCTTTGAGCAGGTGAGCCAAGTATATCATCACGGTGTATGTTTCTGAGATTAAGTAGATTCAAAAAGACATTGGTATTATCACATTCTGACCTTTCAAATAATTGCTTTGTACTCTGCAGTATGTTCAGCTAGCCCATTTGACTGCGGACATTCAGGCTTGCTAGTAACATGCACAAAGTCCCATTATCCTGCAAATTTCTAAAACAACTGACTAGTGAATTGAGTACCTTTGTCAAAAATAACTGTGTGGACTACCATGGACTGAGAAAAGACCAATACTAAGTAGTGTTGACTGTTCCACTCAAAGATATCCATGTCTACTGTTGACCAAGGTCGTTCAGGAATGTGACAGCTGAAGTGGTTCTCTTTGCAAATGCAGTCTAGTACTATTGCATACCGAACAAGAAGAAAGTACTTTATCAATGTCTTTCAGTAACGAAGGCTAAAATGCTAGTTCTCTTGCCCTTCTCTTAGTGGATGCGGAACCTGGGTGACTATGATGTAAAATCTGGATATATTCTTCTTGTAAGGAAGCAGGAACAACAATTTTAGGTCCTTTGAAAATAATGCCATCTTCCATTAACATTTCATCTCTGTAAGGAAAATAAGTTGGCACTTCAGGTGGTACACTAGATTGCTTTGACGGCCATCCAACATTAATGTAGTGACTGAGCTTTTGCAAAATTGGATCAGTATTTGTGTGATTTCTCAGCTCATCAAGCCTAGTGGTAGAGAAAATGCACATTGCCATCAGGTCAAAGTCAAAATTCTCTTTGTCAAGTTGTTCTGTCATATTTCTGGGCAATCTGGATAAGGTATCAGCCAGATAAAGTAGTTTGCCTTTCGTATACACAATTTTGAAGTTGTACTTTTGCAATGTGAGCATCATTCTTTGTAATCTTGCTGGAGCTGAATGCACAGGCTTCTTTAGAATAGTAACTAGAGGTTGGTGGTCAATTTCAACCTGAATAGCTCAACCATAAATATAATCATGAAACTTTTAACATGAACATACTATTGCCAAAAGTTCTTTCTCAATTTGAGCACAATGCATTTCAGTTTGGTAAGTGTAATAGATGCATAGGCTACTGGTCTGCCCTCTTGAAGAATAACTGCAGCAAGACCAAATTTTGAAGCAGCACAGGAAAGGGTAACTGGTTTATTCACATCATAGTATCTTAATGCAGGTAGGGTAGCAACTTTCTACTTAAGGTCTTCAAATGTGTTCTAGTGCTGTTCTAACCATGACCGTGTAACATTTTTGGTGTGTCAGGTCTCTCAAAGGTGCTGTCAACTCACTGAAGTCTGGTATAAACTTGCCTAAATAGTTGACCATGTCTAGGAAATGCTGTAGAGCTTGACTAGTATCTGGTGCTGACATCTCAAGAATAGCTGCTTGCTTGCTCAGGTCTGGTCTCAAGCCTGTACTGGTAAATAAATGACCTACAGATGTATCTTCTGGTAGTCTGAATTTGCACTTCAGAGGATTGAGCTTCAAATTTACTTAATGTGCTCTGCCTAGAACTCTTGTTCTGCCATGCTCTGCTTCACCATTACCATTACCACCAACCAGTAAATCATCTACTATGTTGTCACAAGGAGAACACATACAAATTGGCTCCATTGCAAACTGAATGATTTTACTTGCAGAATGTATTCTAAATGGCATCCTTACGAATCTGTATCTGCCAAATAGGGTACCAAAAGTGGTTAGTAATGAGGTTTTGTGATCAAGCATTACTTGCCAAAAATGAACTTTTTGAATCCAAGACAGAAAAAAACAGTGGCATTCGGTATTAGAGCTGCAGCCTCTTTGATTGTGCACATTGGATGATACGGTCTCTTCAATGCATTGCTCAAATCTCTTGGGGTCAATACATATTCTGATTTCATCTGATCCTTTTTTGTGAGCTGCTACCATAGACGACACCCATTCAGTTGGTTCTGTAACTGGAAACATTACACCTTGCTGTATCATTTTATCCCACTGAGCTTCAACTTTATCCTGCATAGCTATTGGAACTCTTCTTGCTGATCTGACTACTGGAGTGACCTCTGAGTCTAACTTCATGGAATACACAACTGAAAGTTTGTCCAACTTGTCATCGAAAACATAAGCATATTGTGAGAAAATGGCTTCAGAAATGTTGGAACTGGGGTATGCACTTATGTGATGAACTTCTTTGGTAAAAGAAAGCAGATTCTTTCTCAAACTGTCACTGAGATCCAATAAAGACTGTACTGGTCTTCGGACTACATAGAATAACAAGCTGTAACAGTTCTTGGCCAAATAACATGAAAGCATTACTGAGCCTTCGGTCTGAATTTCTTAACCTCCATAAGCAACAAGTTTCGCACTACTGGCAACATTGAGTTGCTCATCAGTTCTCACTTTAACAAATGTGTCCACTGACATAACATTACACTTTGAACCAGTGTCTATTTTAAGCTCTGTGGGTTTACCACTGATCTGGACTGTACAAAACACTTTGCTCTTTGACAATAAATTCACTGCATCAACTCTCTCACCAATTACTGATACACCATCCCCGTATAAAGTGGACTGGCAGTCTACTTGATCAACTTGCTTCTTTGTGTGACCTTTCTTTATAACTGTGCAAGGCTTACTTGATTTGCAAAACTTTTGAAAATGGTTCCATTTTTTATACTTGTGACATTGCTGAGCAAATATTAAGCATTTTTCTCTTCTAGACTCATGATTGGCGCCACAATTGCAACAGTTAACAATAAAGTTGGACTTGGGTTTTGCTGATTCATGCTTGTACTGCATCAAGGGTCTTGTTGATTCTTCCTTGTACTGTACAGAGGGTCTTGCTGATTCATCATTGTCTGTACAGAGCATGCTCCTTTAATTGAACTAGTCTTAGAACTTGCTGTAAAGCTATGTAGTTTCCCTGATGAACCAGCAGGGGCTGTGGCTGCCATGTGCTTAGGCCTACTTCTGTTTGCTACATGTTGAATGCTATCTACATTTGCTCTGGAGCCTGTAGAAACCATGCTCTTGTCACTCGCAAGCATACTTGTGTGTTTTTCTGTCACCTTATGGATTTGACAAATCTCAATGAAGCAAAATCTTTCTCACAGCAACACTATTAATACCAAATATGATCCTATCCTTGATTAACTCATCTTTTAGTCACCAAACTGACACATATTGGCTTTGTTTCTCAGGTCAGTTACCGTATATAAGCTGCAAATGTTTCCCCTGGTTTCTAATCTCTCATGTAAAACAAATGCCTCTCTAATGTAATGTTTGTCTGGGGGTTACACATTTCTCTGAGCTTGCACTTCAAACACTCAGGGTCTTCCCTTGATTCAGCCTGTACAACAATACAATGAGTATAATCTTCTCCCTCATACACTGCTGGTGCATACAGAAATGAATGCTGCCTTTCTATGGCCTCTGACCCAGCTAGGTTTAGGAAAATGAATTCCCTGGTGTGAGCATTTTTATCTGAATAAACTGCTTGTATAAAAATATTGTACTCTTGCTCAAATATTCTCCAGTTCTCTGCAATATTCCAATCAAATACAATTGGTAAAGATTTTCGAAATCTGTCTGCCATATTAACACATACCAGTGAAGGGTTTTGCAAATAAGCATGAACATATACACATACACATACACGTATGCCAGAAATGTATGCCAGTGTTTGTACATTTGCCCAATAACACAATAAGCCTCTGTATAACTGACCTTTGTGAAATAAGTCTCTCAAGCACTGTAAAACTCTTGAAGTTACTGTACTGCAAAGTAACTTATTATCATTTTAAGAAGCATTTCAAATAACTGCACGATGTGAATGAAGTGGACAAGTGAAGCTCAGAGTCAATAACATTTCGAAGTAATTGCACTTTGCGAATAAACTGTACACAGCATACTGAAATTTACCCAAAATGGTGATACCTTGCTAGGCAATTCTTTACAGTCAAGAAACACTCTGTAATGGTGGCACTTTGGAATAGGCACACCCAGCACAAGAAACTTTTCAAAATGAATATACTTTGACTGGATTTCATGAAGTAGTTGCATTTTGCACACATATAAACTCTTCGGAATACATGCACAGTAATAATCACACACTGTAAGAACTTTTACACACTTTGAGATACTTTGAATAATTCTAGTTATGCCCTTAATACAATACATAGTTATGCCAAAACACAGCATGTTGCCAAAAAATTTGCAGTCGCTTTGCTATATTTATGCTTAATGTGCCCCCTTTTGCCCTTATTATATTCGTTTCGCTTGTTTAATCCCTTTTCATGCCCATTGTACTTTTCTTTTACTTGTTTTACTCTAAACATGCCCATTTTGCCTTAAACACACTAATTTTGCCTTAAACATACTCGTTTTGGTTTAAACATACTCGTTTTGCTTTTCTGATAATTGTTTTATCAAATATCTCAATTTTAAGCATTTCCCTTTAGTTAATAAACCTTTTGCACCTCCTGCTTGTTTAATAATGTGATCCGTGCCCTTGTAATTCTCCGTTTTATCTTTTTTATAAAATAAACAGTTTGTGAGCATTCTCATTACCTTTGATTCCTTTCTGGCTCTTTTTCATGCTTGTTTCTCTTAGTTTACCTTCACTGTCATCTCTATACCTTGTGGCTCCGATTATCATTCTCTGGCATCCCGGTTTTGACACCAAGTTGCTCTCCTACTTTGGACACAATAGAAGAGTCTTTGTGGGTTCTATTCAAGCAGCTTTATAATATACAAACACATTACGATGGATGTTTACTGACTTTAACTTAAGTAACTTATATACAAACTAACTACTGCAATCATACATGCTCACTCTCTGCCTGTACTTTCAAAATGGCACTAGGAATAGCATGTGCCCTGTACTTAAATGTGCACACTCAGCCCTTGACATGCTTCTTAAAGTTACAACATGTACACTCTGATCTACACTGCTCAAGTGTCAGTCAGCCTAGGCTATAATAGTGTTTTTACAAACACCCATAGTATGTGAGGCAGGGGCAATACCAAAGTTGAACTAAAGGCCATTCCACACTGTCTGCAAACAACAGTGCTGACAGTGTCACTGCAGACCCCCATTCACTCTGTGAAGAGGCAGACTATGCACAACAAATTAAACATCAGAAAACACAGCCAGACATACAAGTGTGCCAAACCACAGATCATAACCAATAGTCACACTATACTAGTATGTAAACAAGTCACCTCACAACCGTGTGTCAGATACACACGATAAACTGTACTTTATGTTGTGGATGTATTTGTAAAAAAGGTGTGCTGACAAAATGGATCAAAAATACAAAATACACCAACCATAAGTTTTATACATAGCTGTAATGACAGCTTCCACTTGCTTTCAGGTGATACAGTGATCCATGATGAGTATTCTTGCATTTTTGAAAATTACAGGCCTGAAAACAGGGGAATATGCATACCAGTTCATAATGAAATATTCAGCATACTTCTTTCTTTGCACTGCTCTTCAATCCTGTGCATCCAGTTTATGCACATCGCTCTGTTCCAACTGCAGTCCTCCTTGTCTGAAATAAAAAAGAAAATATTGAAAAGTTATTAGTTAAATAACAAGGATCAACATTTCACAACACACTATGCAGACTGTTACCATGTAGAGCCTTAGTTTAGCACAATACACAGTAACATTTGAGTATTTAGGTATTTGAGCATAGTTTGGAGGACATGAGATTCAAAACTACAGACACAACTTATACCTAAGCTCTTGTTAAATGAAAACAAATTAGGACAACACAGGAGGCTCAGGATGCAAAAAACTTTACTAATGTACACCAGGAGGCAAAAGACCATACAATACAAGTATAGAATTCTGTCTGGCATGAAACAGGAAATGCTCTACATTTTATACACTATACATTCAAGCTGTGCCCACCTTGCTGACGTGGTCAGTCACAGGGCACCTACATCACTATGGTCTACAATATTCTATTCATAAGAAAATGCTGATGTTATACTTTTTAAAAGTTTTCCCATGAGAATAATACAGCCTTGCAAAGCACCTGGTCAGTTATAATGTCTTTCTGTAAATGTTATTCTTTCAAGGTTTCAGTCCTGCTCGAATACAATAGTCAGTTCAGTCTTGTAATACACTTCTTTGTTCTTCTCGCAACATTACTTTTAGCAGCTGTACTGATAATATTCACAAGGCCAACCATCTCAGAGGAAGGAAGAAAAGATTCAATGCATTATACATTCATTTCCTGACCCAGCAGATAATCATTAGTGAAAAACATAAGCTTGCTGAGCTGGCTACTGCCAGGGTCAGAGTTCAATCACACTGCAGCTCCAAAGCTTCAAGCAATTACATGTAAGATCATTCTTACTGCCATATTGTAAAATAGAATAAAATGCATTACATACTATTTGCTTTTAAACTAGCACTTTATATATGTTTAAGTACACATTTTTCTAACATTTTCATTCCTTTTAATACTTTTTATTCTATTCAGAAACATAAACAATATCATATCATTCCCTAGCCTTCTCCTTTAAGGACTTTTAACTAGGCAAGTCATTTGTTTTATATTTCGGAAAGAATTTCATTTGGAACCAATAGGTCCAACTCAATGTCTTGGTACATAGTTTCAGTTACAGATATATCAACAAATTCTCTGACTAATCTTTTCATACAGGGAATCCCACAACAGACACATGCTCCTAATAAGAGCAAAACAACACAAATAGCAATCAAAATATTCATTAGGATTGAACCCCACCCACCAAATAGATTCTGGAAAAAGTTCATCAGTGGGCTTGGGCCTGGTTCAGTCATGGCCGATACCTGCTGTATTACCTCTAGGTGGTCATTGATCTCATGCTTATTATCTGGTATAAACGCACAGCATTCGTCTTTGATAAGCGCGCACGTACCACCTCTCGCCGCTAGGGTGAAGTCAAGAGCCATTCGGTTTTGTAGCACAACAGTTCTCATTGCATTCATTTCATCAGTCACAAGTTCGAGAGTGGAAAAAGTTGCATTACTCATTACTTTGAGAAGCTTTGACAATTTTCTCAGCTCCCAGATCGATTTGACTGCTCCGTAGGCTGGGAATATTCCAGCCCAGGATATAACACTGTCACTCAAGTCCATATGAATCAATTTTTCTTTATCTTTCACGGATGGATGATCCTTCCAGCCAGCTTCGATCTTACCCACTGGATTAGCAGGTTTCTCGACTGAATTCCCAGTTTTTCAAGCTACATCTCTCACATTTCGTATCTTACCTAGAGGTAATTCTGCAGTATGCCTTATAGCTGGAACCAGATAACCCAAAAAACAACTGCCGGACCAATTCTCAGGTAGCTATTTGTATGCTTTTTTCCCACAAACAAAATAACAATTTTCTACTTTAGTACTGATGCGGGTTAACTCTGAATGAAACATTTTCTTGTCTATAACAGACAATTGTTTATGCAATTCAGGATTTTTCTGCACATCTTTTATGGTCGTTTTCATTAAGCTCAAATACGAATCATCATTTGTGCTACAACTAGTACTTTTATCTTTAGCCTTAATATAGCATTTGTAAGATACAGTTATGTTACAGTTACTCCAACCAACTTGGAGTGTATCATTTTTATAGAAACAAACAATTCCTCTCTGCGTAATAGGCAAATACAATGCAATTTTGTCCTGTGATCTCACAGAACCTCTATCAAAAAGTAAATTTGCCCAAGTCTCATTTATCCCCAAGGGGACAGCGGACATCAACAGTCCTCCATATGCTGTTGGTATAGCAGTACAAACCCAGCAGTTTGAAACGTTCATAGTCTCTACATATACAAGCTTCATAGCCAGGTATGTGTTAAAGTTTGGATGCCAGTCTATAGATAGTTCATCACGTTTCACCACTTTCATTTGTGCGGTTATATGCAGGAAAAACCACAACAAAAGGAAAGTCACCACAATCATAGTCAATAGATGTATAGTTAGCAAGATGGTTAAACAATATCTTCTGGGTTGGTTTGTATTTTTACTCATTTTGCTCTTGGCCATCCTGCCTTTGTGGTGTATCAGTCACAAAATGTTTATCAAGCTGAAAGTTCTTTACCGGTTTACAGTGCATCAGGTGTCCCAGGATGACCTCTCAGCAACTTTGACTGCAGTAGGCGTCACCAACAGTACTTGGTATGGACCTTCCCACTTTGGACTTGTCCAGTTTTTCTTTTTAATGACCTTCAACCAAACCCAGGACCCAGGGGTCAGCACCGCTTCCGATCTCATTTGTTCTTTATCTGAAAAAGAGTTCAACTGCAAAACAGTCTTATTTGTTAACAATTTCTTCATATGATTAGCTAATGAGCTGTCAGCCTCCAGCTCTGCAGGCATGAGAGCTTTCCACTGTGGCACATAATATGCCCTTCCAAATATTACTTCAAAGGGGGTCAAACCCTTTACGTTTGGAACTGTTCTCATGCTCAGCAGTGCCAAAGGCAAACAGCAAATCCAATTCTTCTGTGTTTCTCTCATCAATTTTCTCAACTTACTTTTCAAAATTCCATTGTACCTTTCCACCAGTCCTGCAGACTGTGGGTGGTAAGCACAATGATTCTTCAAGGAGATCCCAAAGAATATCCCAAGTTGTTGGATTGTCTGGTTGACAAAGTGTGTCCCATTGTCACTATAGATTCTTTTTGGTATGCCAAATCTAGGAATTATTTCTTTTATCAGGGCCTTTGCCACTGTCGCTGCATCCGGATTTTTAGTTGGAAAAGCTTCTACCCATTTGGAATACATGTCTATAATCACTAAACAGTATTTTTTCCCTTCACATTTACTCAATTCTATGAAATCCATACAGATAGTATGGAACGGATATGGTGGTATAGGAAAACTCCCTTGCTTGGGTTTGAATGCTCCTTGTGCATGATGTTTGTTACAAATATGACGTGCTGCACAAAATTTTTGTGTGAAGTTCGTGAACCCGTATGTCTGGAATATTCGATTTACTAACTGTACTATTCCCCCTGTTGAGACATGGCTCTGCCCATGGCTCAACAAAGCTGCATATCTAAATAAATTAGATGGCAATATTGGCTTTTTCTCCTTAGAGATGTACAGTCCATTTTTGAGGATTGCACCTCGTCTCTCCCATTTCTGTTTCTCAGCTTTTGTAGTTAATGTCTGCATTGTTTTCAACATTTCTAAATCTAAAATCTCAGAGGGTTGTAATTCCTCATTCAAAAGTAAAGTTTCTGAGTCTGAAGCTGCTTGCTTTGCAGCTGCATCAGCTCGTGCATTACCTTTTGAGATTGAATCCTGTTGTTTTGTATGAGCTACACATTTACAAATAGCTGCTTTGGTAGGTAACTGAATAGAATCTAATAAGTTCAAAATAAGTTGCGCATGATTAATCGGTTTGCCAGTAGATGTTATCATTCCCCTATTTTTCCATTGCTGCACAAAAACATGCACTGTAGAGAAAGCATACTGACTGTCAGTATATATGTTCACACATTTGTCTTTCGCTAGAGTGCAAGCCCGTGTTAAGGCTATCAATTCTGCTGCTTGAGCAGACAGGTTATGCTGTAGGGGTTGGGCTTCTAAAATCTCTGTATCTGTGACTACTGCATACCCTACTAGATTCTTCCCTGTAGGACCCTTCCTGCATGAACCGTCCACATAAAATGTCACCTCGGCATCATCCAAGGGCATATCAGTGAGATCTTGTCTGGGCAAAGTTATTTGCTCAATTTCCTGCAGGCAACTGTGTGGTGTGCCGTCCACAGGAGTCGGAAGTAACGTTGATGGATTTAATGTTGTACAACGTTCAATTACCATATGAGGTTGGCTCAGCAGTATGGTCATACAAGAAAGATGTCTAGCAGGAGATAGATATGCTATTTTCTCTTGCAGTAAAATTATCGCGACTGCATGAGGCACTCTCAGAGTGAGAGGGTGGAATAACACCACTGAGGCCGAAGCCTGTACTGCCATTGCAGCTGCAACTACTGCTTGTACACAATGTGGCAATGAACATGCCACTGGATCTAACTGTGATGAATAGTAAGCTATGGGGCGTTGCTTACTTCCATGTTGTTGCGTCAGAACTGACGTCATGTATCCCTGTTTACAATCTACGGTTTGGAAAAATCTTTTGTGGTAATTTGGAAGTCCTAAAACTAATGATGAAGCTATCAATTGTTTCATTCTGCAGAAAGCTGTTTCTGTTTCAGGTGTCCATTGTAATACATTTTGTGCTGCCATTGGTGTTTTATATATTAAATCAGCCAATGGAGCAGATTCTAAAGCATAGTTCGATATCCAACTTCGACAAAAATTAGTCGTTCCCAAGAAGGACATCATTTCCTTCTTGGTTGTTGGTTTAGGTGCCTGTAAAATTGCTGTTTTTCTATTCTCATCTAGTATTCTACCTTCTTTGGATATTACATATCCCAGGTATCTAACCTGTTTTCTCCAAAGTTGTAACTTATTCTTGTTTACTTTGTGTCCTTGTGCTGCTAAAAATTTCAGTAATGCTATTGTATCTTCCCTGCATTGCTGTTGGGTGGGGACTGCTAGCAGGATGTCATCTACATAAAGCAGAATCTGACTACCTCCTGGTGGAGTGAATCCCACCAGGTTGCTAGCCATTTCTTGTGCAAATATCACTGGACTTTCACAATATCCCTGCGGTAGCCATGTATAGGTATATCTTTTACCTTGAAATGTAAATGCAAACCAATACTGGCTATCAGGATGTATAGGTATTGAAAAGAAAGCATTGCTTATATCTACCACAGTAAAATATTTTTGTTGTGGCTTCAAATCATTTAACAAGGTGTGTGGGTCTGGCACCGTAGGTGCTCTGGGTATTATTGCATTGTTTATGGCTTGTAAATCCTGTACCATCCGCCATTCCCCATTTGCTTTTTTAACAGGAAATAGAGGGGTATTACATGGTGAATCTAGAGATTCTACCAGTACTCCTTCCTTAAGTAATGCTGCTATTATAGGCTTAATTCCCTGCTCTGCATCCTTCCTCAAGGGGTATTGTCTTTTTTGTGGTCTAAATGCTGATTTTGGTGTAATGGTTACTGGCCCTGCTGTTCGAATAAGTCCTACATCTGATTTTCCTGTTGACCAAAGAATGTTTGGTATATCGCTCAGGGCTTTTTCTTCTTCTTCTAACAAGAATGATAATCAGCTGTCTTCACTATGTTGTAAGTGTACAGCTGGACGTGTCTGTGTTAGCCAATTCAATTTCTGTTTTTGTACTCCCTGTTCTGATAATTCTAGATCAGTTTGTTTTTCCCATTTTGTTATTTTTTCTCCTAAATCTGCCCACCTCACAGCTTTGTTCTTTGTCAAGCTGACATGTGGCAGTCTATTGGATTTGTACAATTTCATGAATTCCTGAGGTAATGAACAGCTTACTACACTGTTTCCCTCAGTATCCCAATATAAAGTTCGTAACACTAATCTGTTAGCAGGATTTTTGAACAATTCTTGCTCATATTCCTTATCCAGTCCTGGCATACTACAGTAGTATAGAGTACAATGTAACAAATGCTGTTGATCAGTGTCAAGGGAGGGGACCTTACTGATGGCTACGTTCATCAGTTCCTCGGTTACTGCACCTGGACCAGTCGTAACTAGATCCTGGCTGTACCAGTAAAAAGTTTCACCCTCCGATCGCACCACAAAAGTATCCATTTGTCTTTGTGCTTCCATACCCTGCATAGTAGGAACTACCGCTATGCCAAATATCTGTTTAAGGTCTCTTCCCAGCAAGTTTACTGGACATTTCGCAGATACCACAATTTTACTTTTCTGAGTCATACCTGAAACTGGGTCAGTTATTGCTATATCATGGGAAAGTGGTTCCCTGTATAGCTGTCCATTTGCTGCTTTCACTAGTATAAAGTCAGGTGATTCAGAATGCTCTGGTAACTTTGAAGGGTGTATCAAAGTTCGAGACGCTCCTGAGTCACACAAGAATCTCACTTCCCTACCTTCCACCAGAAGCGTAACTTCCGGTTTTGTGTCTGCCAAATAGAGCTCCAAGCTCAATAATGCCAAGTCTAAAACTTCACTTTCTTCATCCTCTACATCTGCTTGCACTTCCTCTGTTCTTTCCACTACATTTATATTTGTCCTTTGTTTGTTAACCTTTCCTGATGATTTTTGATTGTCATCACTATCATATAGTCAGTCCTTATCACCTTTATCTTTATCTTCTATAGCCGCCTTTTTATTTAGCCTGCAATCCCTTGCTAAATGTCCTTTTTTACCGCACTTAAAGCACTCACCTTTCTTTTTTCTCTCTTCAAAATCCTCTGACTTTTTGTCAGATTGTTTATTACCCTGGGTATTTTTCTTACCCTTTTTACTCGACTGTACTACAAAGACTTCTGCTCTGTCTTCAGCTGTGAAGACTTGTGTTTTCTTTTTCTTTTTACTATTAAAGTGTCTTTCAGCATGTCTAGCATACTCAAGTAAGGCTTGTAGCCTACTTGTTCGGTGCTCTATCATATGTTTTGTAATAAAGCTACTGATAGGGGCAATGCAACCTTTCAAAAATGCATTTTTCAGTTGCTGTTCATATGCGCTATCATTCGTCTGACTTTCAGGAATAGTCATGCCACTATGGTTATTGAAACATTCCAATAATCTACCATAGTACCCATCTACAGTTTCATTATCTTGTTGTATGCATTGGTTAATGCAAGTCCAATCTGCTCTAGGTTTCCATTTCTCAGAGATTCGGTCTGTAAGACCTTTCACTCTGGTGTCTAATTCTCGTCACTATGTAGGAGTGGCTTAAGTTGTCCACGAGGCGTTCCAGGTGCCACAAATCATGTGCCAGTCTGGACCTATAATTTGTCTAACTACCTTTTCTACTTCTTCCCATTTAAGTGGTAACTTAGTCTCATACCTTGTAAATCTTGTATAAACTTTTTATGATTAATTTTTCGGTGAGGATTCCCTCTGTAGCTTTCGAATGTCTTCTGGTGTCCATGGTCTATACACCAGGAGAGTTGGGTCCTGCCCTTCCTGTCCTGCCTGAGGGTTTGGTACCTCGATTAATGGACAGATTTCTTCACTCTCTTCTAGTGAGTCTCTCCCTATTTGATATAAATCTGTGTCCCTAAGTGTCTTACGTGTCCGGGACCTAGTTTCAATAGGTTCTCTAAAGAATGGTTTTAGTGCCCCTGCAACTTCAGGATAATGTGGAGGTGGACTAGCCTGTCCTCCTGCTTCATATCTTAAAAAGGGTATTGGAGGGGGCGGAGGGGGAGGGGCCATCTCTATTACTGTATTATTATCCTCTTTGTCTAAAAATAATGCTTTCGCATTTTTAAGTTTCTGTTCCCTTCGGTTCACTTCCTCAATCCACCTATGTGCCTGAGGAATGCCTAATTGCCGTTGTTTCTTTGCCTGACCTTCTGCGTCAGATTTAAACTGTTTTAAAAGTTTAACTAACGAAATTTTATTCAATTTACCGTCAAATTCGTATTTATTAACCCATTTTGTATAATACCTTATATTATCTACTCGTTGTAACTGCATATATTTTGCGTCATCAGTTAGGGGCAGATCTCGCGATTTTTTAGTGCACTGATTTCCCATGTCTAAAGAAGACTGTTACGTAACCCTTTTCTTACCACGTGGTATCTTAGTTCCTTACACAGTTTATCTTGAATAACTGCCTACCTTATTCTGTTTCCCTGATCTATGACAAAATATACAGTAATTTCTTATGTCCCTGATCTGTACAACAAATCTATGACAATAACATTTACTGTAACCTAGTCCCTGATCTAAAACAGAAAAAAGGCAAAATCTTCCTACCAGAGCCTCTTGGGTCCACTAGTTCGAGACCGCTCTTCGGCCACAGATCAGAAAAGTGGCCAGCCTCTCAAGACGACAATTCAGTCGGAGGACTTTGTGCTTCAAGAAGAACTGTTTCGGTAGCTTCTCCTGCGCAGTATTCGACCACCGGTACACTCTGATCTGCAGCTGTCGAGGGTTTCCAGTCAAACGTAGGACCAAACTGTTAAATGAAAACAAATTAGGACAACACAGGAGGCTCAGGATGCAAAAAACTTTACTAGTGTACACCAGGAGGCAAAAGACCATACAATACAAGTATAGAATTCTGTCTGGCATGATACAGGAAATGCTCTACATTTTATACACTATACATTCAAGCTGTGCCCACCTTACTGACGTGGTCAGTCACAGGGCACCTACATCACTATGGTCTACAATATTCTATTCATAAGAAAATGCTGATGTTATACTTTTAAAAGTTTTCCCATGAGAATAATACAGCCTTGCAAAGCACCTGGTCAGTTATAATGTCTTTCTGTAAATGTTATTCTTTCAAGGTTTCAGTCCTGCTCGAATACAATAGTCAGTTCAGTCTTGTAATACACTTCTTTGTTCTTCTCACAACATTACTTTTAGCAGCTGTACTGATAATATTCACAAGGCCAACCATCTCAGAGGAAGGAAGAAAAGATTCAATGCATTATACATTCATTTTCCTGACCCAGCAGATAATCATTAGTGAAAAACATAAGCTTGCTGAGCTGGCTACTGCCAGGGTCAGAGTTCAATCACACTGCAGCTCCAAAGCTTCAAGCAATTACATGTAAGATCATTCTTACTGCCATATTGTAAAATAGAATAAAATGCATTACATACTATTTGCTTTTAAACTAGCACTTTATATATGTTTAAGTACACATTTTTCTAACAGCTCTAAACTTGCAAGCTATCTGTCAACCTAACATGTCTTAACTGCAAAAGGATGTTTTACAGGCATTGAAAAGAGTTAATGTGATGACATCCTGATGGGGGATAGTATACTAAGAATGACCTTGGCTTAGGATTGCAAACTATGAACATGTCATGTGCTGCTCATGTAGCTAAACTGTTTTCAAATTGCATTCTTGTCACCAATGTCTTTAGATAAATTAACAGTAATCAAGATCATCCATTCTTCATACAGTGTGACAGTGTCTTGTAACATCCATCTTATGTGACTAGAACCATACATGTTGTTGTACATTATGGACACTGAAAGGTATGTGTGAGAATCATTATTTCTTGAAATTGTACATCACTAGTTAAAGACATACCTCTTCCCTGCACTTCATTGCAACTGTTTGTGGTCCCATCATGGTCCCTAAAAATTACAGTTTGAGTCTGTTGTACAATTCATTTCAGTGTTTTATCACAAAGCAGTGCTTCACAGCATTTTAAACAGAATACAATATTAACCTACTAAATTCCTCAGGCATATAATAGGATTTATCAAGATGTACTGACACCACTGTTGATGTAAGTAGAATGTAATAGATCACGTATATCAGTAGTAATTTGATGAAAAACTGAGTTATTCGAAACAACTGTCAAATTATAAATTAGTATTAAGTGTAAAATGCTTTGCTAAAAGAATGTTATGGGGATATGACATCAGTATAATGGTTTAAGATATATGTGTCCCCTTTCAAGGGGATATGACATCAGTATAACAGTTTAAGATATATGTGACCCCTTTCAAGACTTGAACACGCAGTGCACAAAATGTAGGCATGTCAGCCTGCATCCTTACAAGCTGAGCTAGCACTCAGCATAAGTTGCTTGCCCATAGACATTACTCTTTAAACACTGTTGTTCAAAAACTGTTATTTGGCCAATATGGATTATGGCAGTATTCCTAGAAAAACTAGATCAGTGAGTTGTTATCATGTACAACATTAAACATAAGTGCAATATGATTTTAAAAAAAATTGTCATGGGTGAAGTTGACATAGGTGACATGTTCCTCTATGTGGTTTTGAACCCACAACACACCAAAATGTAGATATACTGGGAGCTGTACTACAGGCTGAGATAAATTGCACTAGGCATTCATCATAGACAACAGTTTCTGCAGTTGTTTATTAGAAATCCTGTGACAAATGTCAGTATACAGAAAATACATACAATTTTTACACTTCTCATAGTGCGGGCATAACAGCTATCAACACATACATAACTAAATGTGCTGTCAGTACATCCTATAACTAAATAAGCTATCAATATATATATATATATATATAACTATACCAGTGTTACGAGCATTAATTAATACATTGACTAAACATGTCTGTGTACTTGTGTAGGCAGAATATTGTAAGTAAATTATATACTTGTATGTCTTTATAATAGTCCAATAGGTGATACAGTGAGATTATAATGGGAAACTAGGAAATGCAAAGTCATCAGTGACCTAGGTGCTACAGGTGTCAGTGATGCATGAGGACAGTAGGAATTTGAAATTATGAGGTTAGATGTAGTAAAACATATGTACATCTTCAAAGGACATAGTTATGGTTATTATTTCAATATTCAATAAAATAACAACATGAGAATTGAACCCACAGTCAAAAGGGCAAAAACTACTTTTTATTTTATTTTATTTTATTTTTATGTTTGTTTACAAGGATAGTCCAACTGGGGGGTAACCCATTTTCAGCAGAGGCCCAGGGTGAAAACCCCAGTAGTCGCAGAGAATATATAATCTAAGAAACTAGAAACATAAGAGGAGACAACCAAAATGACCCCAGAAAGAATACACAATATAGGAAAATACAAACATGAGTTGAGACCTTCAAAAAAAAGTCCCATAAGTCACAAAGAATACATACATAATATAAGGAAAAATACAAAACATATGATGAGATGATCAACTTTAGCTCTTTTGATTAATAATAATCATACACTTAGAGAAACAACATTACACTTATGTACAAAAAGCATTATAATATTTGGAGAAACATAGTTAAATCTATCCCCCGGATTCATGAAGCTCAGCGCAAGGCTGGTGTAAGGTCTGTGCTGGCCGTGCGGCGTATAAATGGCGTAGTAGCACCATATGCATATTAATGAAGGTGCTCCGCTACCACATCCACGTGCATAGGACTCGTTCGCGAGTGCAAGGGGCATTACTAAGCTGTGCCCGGAGGCGTGTCAATGTCAGCTGGCGATGAGCAACCTAAACTGCTGAATATTATAGCCTGCCTGCAATAGTAATCGCACCTATCAGTGTCCGTGGATAATGAAACGTATGCAAAGCATGCAAGACAGTTCCCGGCCACGCAAAATGGAGAACCAAACAGAAATACACGCAACATAATATGAATTTCCGTCCATGGAACAAATGACATTTAAAATCGTGTGTCCGTAATGTACTGCACTGTCAGAAGTTATACCCAGTGGAAGTGAAGTGCATCATGTCAGCGCACTGCCAATACACACGTCTAGCCCCATGGGTATGGTCACCAGCAGTCCCACAGTGGTAGTGATAGTACACAGCAGGGCAGTTGTGGCTATATAACAACCGTAAAGAAACCTGACAGTCCATATTGTATACCAAACACACACAAACATATGTATATTAAAATGTGCTATACACATGAACAGGAACGTAACCGCCACATACACATAGGATGCTATATGCGGAACCGGGATATCCAAAAGTAGAACCCATGCATGAAAATGCAATACACAACAACCCCTGTATAGCACATAACCCGCACCCATGTCCAAATGTCCACCAAATCCAGCTACCAGCCTTGCGCATCCGTACACCTACACATAGCGGGTATTCCCCATATATAGTAGGAAGTATCATCCTAGGCAGTGTCCGGATTGCAAATATGTATCCCACGTTTGTAAACATCCCATCACAGGTATGTAAATCCAAATGCCCGCGCGTTAATGTTACGGCAAAATGTGTGTACATCCCGCGTGGGATAAGTAACCTGTTGAAACCTCAGAGTTGTTTACACGCCACGGTGTCCATTACTGTACACATCTGGACAAAATATGTATGTGTAGTCACGGTACTGTTCAGTTTCTACACAGACATGCAATTCATACTACGCAGGATGGAACAGCTGTCCACCATGCAGGTCACCCCACTAGGGTTGCCACCTGTTCAGATGGCCAAGGTGGGACATCCCTTGTAGAAATGTGAGAATTTGCAGGATAAAACATGCCCCCGGCCGGTGCAAAGTACAGAATTACACGTGTATGCCAAGATAAAAGCTAATGCCATAGCATTTGAATAGCTTATGCTATCCCAAATAATAGTTATGTGTACCAGATACAAAATACCTGTATCATGCAACTAGTACAGAAATGAAGAAATATATTATTGTCTTAAAATCACAAGACATTTGCCATGTCTTAGGTGTCGTTGCAGGACACAACTGTCCAAAGTGGGACCTCCCCTCGCAAAGAGGAACAAGTGGTAACCCCACTCCCCACTGAATTATCGACAGTATATATTCAACTCAATCACATACCTACACCACCTCTCAACCTATTACAGCAACAAAACCTGGACAAAGCCTAAAAGGATGGGTGGACAAATAGGGACAGATGTAATTACTGCACTCACAAGCTTCGAAAGTTCACGGAATAATAGTATGTACATAAGCAGGAAATGTTGTGAAGGACGTGGGGTAGTCCCCAGTATTACAGAGGTCCGTACATATATACTGTAACAAGCTGTCACATATGTTGACTGTACTACTGCATACCCGTAGTTAATTCATAGTTAAGTCATGTGCAAAATAAAAACTCTCGTAAGAATGAATACAGGAAATAGTCAAATGTGAATGGGAACACCACTCACCGTGGATTATATATCGTAACCGCCCCCACCCATATTATGTATTGCCAACATCATAAGTGCTGACAGGTGCTCAAACACCTGTGTCTGTAAACACAGATTAAATGTTTAAAATGGACAAACCATGTCCATGTGCTTTGTCTGACATTTGAACACGGTCAGGGCAGTTCCGTTCACCAGGCGGACAAGCCTAAACCCAGATCACCACATGAACACCCTGACAATTAAAGACCTGTATGTGTCAGGACTATAAGCCTTTGGGTTCTGAATATCCCTGCAGTGATGAAATATGCAGCGTGGGTCCAAAGCAGTAGGGAATAGGGAATGTGTAACATGTAGTACCGCATTTTTCCCAGCAGGAGAATGGATGCCTGTGACGTAAGTGAAGCGGTGAGGCATATGTTAATGTAGCTATGTACTATGGGTATGCATATAAATGAGTCAGAACACCAAACGTATAGTGGTTACAGCATCTGGCCAACGTGAATGCAGTCCCAGTTGAACAATGACTACAGCACATATAATGTGAAAGTGTAATGAATGCATCTGTGCTGTACAGACAGTTAAATATGTAAAGGTGAACGCGTGTTTCGCAAACGTCCGTTAACCGTATTACAGATAATTACTGGTACTGTCACAAGTAATAAAGCCCACATAAGCACAAAGACTTAGTAAACATATGTAACCCACAATAAGGATATGCATGCGCCTGCATAACCGACAATAAGGAAATGCAAGTGCGCCTGTGTGTGATCCGCTCACAGCATAGTAAATGAATGCTGTTTTCCCCATGTTAGTTATACATGGCTCAAACCTGTTAACCTCGTAAAGTATGAAACCGAACAAAGCCATGCAAACTACCGGTACAAATAGGGACAAACACCAGATATGTGCCAGAACAAACATAGAAAGTGGATAGAATAACGGGTGTGTCAGTAGCATGAATTCTCTGAAGGGTATGCAGTCATAACCTGAACTGCTTGCCAGAAATCCCCACTGTAAGTCTCAAATGAAATGCCATGACATTGCCAGATAGACACAGGTTTATTTAAAACACAGCAAAGATAATGGGGCAAGCAGCTGTACACTCTGCGACAATCTGTATAGTGGAAATGTATGGTATAGATATAGATATAGATATATGTGTATACACATAATCCACAGACGTAAACCAAAGCAAGTTATGAAATGAGGATTGTACATGTATATATGTATACACAACAGACTTATGTCCCATAGATATGACATATGTACATAAACAGGCAACGTTATATCTAATATGGGTAGACAAACAGACATGCAGGAAAGGTGACTAAACCGCAGCATTCCAAACCATTGGCCAGAAAGTGACAGTCCAGCAAGTTCTATACTTTAAACATGCATATAGGTGTCCATTGCAGGACTCCAAAAATTGAATCTTACGTAGTGTCAACCGACATTGATGCAAAAGAAGTGACCGCAGCAAATATGAAATAGCTGTACATGCAACAGTATCAGGTGCAAGGGTGACGACACATGTGTCGATAGAATGTATGACGTACAAACTGATATCCGGAGAGTGGGGAGTGCATATACGTGTCTCCACACTTCAGTACCGCACACATTAAACATGTGTAATGGGTACTGTAGAGGGTTGTCAGGTATGGGAATCATGGGTATGCAGAAATGGGCCTAGGTGTTGTTTGGCAGGGATTTTGTAGGCCCGCCCCGTGGGAGTGATGTGGGTATAGCACACGCCTATATTCTCAATAATGGGGCAAACCATCCACTGGATATTGCGGAAACCATTTTGGCAATATGTAGGGCCCTATATCAGTGTCATGTAGGTGTTTATCATGGATGGACATGCGTACGACCAAGATGGTACCCATAACTGGCAAACTGTCAGAATAACACTGCTGCACTAAGGCATAGTACATGAAATACAAATAGGGACTATATTAGATATACCCCAGACAAAGTCAGAACGTTGTGAGAATACTGGCGTACCCATGAATACGGATGTTATGAGTGTTACTAATCATGTAATGGAAATGTCAGTCACTATTATCTACCGGACAGTCCATAATGCCTTGCCAGCAATTTACCAGAAAGGCACATCACTATGACAAATGTAACAAGGTCAAGCGTCAGGGCGTTTACCCATAATGTGTACAGGTTAGGGGTATGAAGGTAACCTGTCCAAAATACATGTACAGAACTAGTGATACTAGGTGGACAGGTGAGAAGAAAGACATCAGGACAAATGAGAAAACATGTCCAAGACACATGCATGTACTCCGACAAATGTGAATGACAGCGTATGCCCTGTGAATGTCAATGTGGAAGGTTAATAGACACAAAAGTAATGTTTCCCAAAGGGTGTCATGCAGTGTCACCATAACAATGTCCAGTCCCCCAGACACGTACGTGAGCTCTGCCAATGACGGAAAGCGCAAATACCGGTACATGATAGACCAATTAGTGTGGATAAGCAGCTGTTGGTCTGTGTGAGGAATACAACTGTCTGGGTGGGTGTGTCCTGCAATATAAATGCAATGGCATGTGGCCTGTGATGCCGCCACACAGTGTGTGTATTGGTGTCAGAAAGTTGATATTTTGTTACAGACACATACTCCGCAACTGTACAGATTTACACAGAATGTGCAGAGTTCTGCCTCATATGTTTGGTGTGTTCCACTTAACAACAGTAACATTCTGGCACTTTCATGATAACTGAAGACATGAAATAATGACAAACATGTGAGTAAGACACCAAATCTGACAGAAAAGCCATACTAATGCAAAACCTATTATTGTGTCAACTATCTACGTTTGTAAGAGCAACATGTCAATACTGCCCCTATGTGTCCCACTATCAGATAAGGCCTTGCCCAGCAACTTGCTCTAGGAGGTGGAGTGGTATGAACAGAAACAGATCCATGTGTGAGGAAACAGCAATATCGACTGCAAAATAATGCAAAAGGTATGAAATGCGCTGCAGTAGGACGTGCAGTACTGTCTGCAGGTATGTGCTGACATGTCAAATGGCACAGCAGTCTACATGAAGAACCTATAGGGCTGTCACCTTTACAAATTATGATAGTGGGACATACCCAGAGCCATGCACACAGCACAAATAGACATACACACATCAAAACTAGGCCATGATACATGAAGCCTCTGGCGTGTACGAGTACAGTAAGGATAGATGTCTGCCAGGATATACAGCAAACGCCTGTAAGGGCATGTAACACCACCCGTTGCATGGACAATGTTGGGAGTTGCAACATACCCCATTGGTATGTGAAAGCTATGCAAATATGCGATACATGAAACAGTCAGCTGTCCATGCAAGAGCAGAGTTATGGGCAGAAAATAGATTATATATATATGAGAGCAAGAAAGATACAGACATACACACACACATGTGGCAGGGCTGGTAATTGAACCTACACATGACTACCCTATCACACTACAGCATGACGCATTTACAGAACACGATCCCGAGATTACTAAACACAGCAGACACACAGGCATTCTACTAGGTGCGTGTCAACATCCGAAAAGACAAAGACGTCAGCAGGATACATCTGGGTTGCAAAGCGTCTAAAAGCATAACCTAAGTCCCCAGGTGGACGGGAGCATGCACACACACACACACACACACACACACACACACACACACACACACACACACACACACACACACACACACACACACACACACACACATCTGGCAGGCCTGGGAATCGAACTTACACCTAACTACCCTATCACACTACAGCATGACAGCAAATAAAACGACTGAAATAGAAGCCACCATGACAATGGATGTAATAAAACTGTATTTATTATCGAAACAAGCGCTTTCACGTACTCCCAAGGTACGCTTCTTCAGGTTTGTAAATCAGTTCATTCTGGCATATATTTATGTGCAAGACAATTTATCTAATGAATCAATTAATCAAATAATTAGTTAAAATAGCACATCAATTATTCCACTATTTCATTTTAAAGCAAAATAATTCATAAAGACCTATAAAATATATGGAATAAAATAAAATAATACATGTAATTATTTGATAAAACATATTCATAACTTGTTCACAACTAAAAATGCAAAATGTATAATGTATATATAATATATTATATAATATATAAAAAATATATAAATATACTCAAACCATTCAATTCATATATCACTAAAAACTTTTTCATATTAACGTATGTAAATAGCATTGCAGAAAGGGCATATATAGAGGATTATTACTTTAGAAATAAAAATATACAGCATGACGCATTTACAGAACGCGCTACCGAGACTACTGAACACAGCACTCCCAGAGGCATACTTCTAGGTGGGTGACATCATCCGCAAAGGCAAAGACGCCGATAGGGAATGTACGTGTTGTGAGGCATCTAAAAGCATTAGTGTGTCCTCAGGCAGTTGGAAACACACACACACTTGGAAGGGCAGGTAGTTGAACACACACCTACCTATTTTAATACACTACAGCATTACGCATTTACAGAACGCGCTACCGAGATTACTGAACACAGCACTCCCAGAGGCATACTTCTAGGTGGGTGACATCATCCGCAAAGGCAAAGACGCCGATAGGGAATGTATGTGTTGTGAGGCATCTAAAAGCTTTACTGTGTCCCCAGGCAGCTGGAAACACACACACACACACTTGAAAGGGCTGGGAGCTGAACACACACCTATCTACTCTAACACACTACAGCATTACACATTTACAGAACGCGCTACTGAGATTACTGAACACAGCACTCCCAGAGGCATACTTCTAGGTGGGTGACATCATCCGCAAAGGCAAAGACACTGATAGGGAATGTATGTGTTGTGAGGCATCTAAAAGCTTTACTGTGTCCCCAGGCAGCTGGAAACACACACACACACACACACTTGGAAAGGCCGGGAGTTGAACACACACCTACCTACTCTAACACACTATAGCATTACGCATTTACAGAATGCGCTACCAAGATTACTGAGCACAGCACTCCCAGAGGCATACTTCTAGGTGGGTGACATCATCCGCAAAGGCAAAGATGCCGATAGGGAATGTATGTGTTGTGAGGCATCTTAAAGCTTTACTGCATCCGCAGGCAGCTGGAAACACACACACACAAACACACACACACACCCACACTTGGAAGGGCCGGGCGTTGAACACACACCTACTTACTCTAACACACTACAGCATTACGCATTTACAAAATGCGCTACCGAGATTACTGAACACCGCACTCCCAGAGGCATACTTCTAGGTGGGTGACATCATCCCCAAAGGCAAAGATGCCGATAGGGAATGTATGTGTTGTGAGGCATCTAAAAGCATTACTGTGTCCCCAGGCAGCTGGAAACACACACACACATACACACTTGGAAGGGCCAGGAGTTAAACACACACCTACCTACTCTAACACACTACAGCATTATGCATTTACAGAACGCGCTACTGAGATTACTGAACACAGCACTCCCAGAGGCATACTTCTAGGTGGGTGATATCATCCACAAAGGCAAAGATGCCGATAGGGAATGTATGTGTTGTGAGGCATCTAAAAGCTTTACTGTGTCCCCAGGCAGCTGGAAACACACACACATGCACACACACTTGGATGGGCCAGGAGTTGAACACACACCTACTTACTCTAACACACTACAGCATTACGCATTTACAGAATGCGCTACCGAAATTACAGAACATAGCATTCCCAGAGGCATACTTCTAGGTGGGTGACATCATCTGCAAAGGCAAAGATGCCGATAGGGAATGTATGTGTTGTGAGGCATCTAAAAGCTTTACTGTGTTCCCAGGCAGCTGGAAATACACACACACACACACAATTGGAAGGGCCAGGAATTGAACACACACCTACCTACTCTAACACACTACAGCATTACGCATTTACAGAACGCGCTACTGAGATTACTGAACACAGCACTCCCAGAGGCATACTTCTAGGTGGGTGACATCATCCACAAAGGCAAAGACGCCAATAGGGAATGTATGTGTTGTGAGGCATTTAAAAGCTTTACTGTGTTCCCAGGCAGCTGGAAACACACACACTTGGAAGGACCAGGAGTTGAACGTACACCTACTTACTCTAACACACTACAGCATTACGCATTTACAGAACGCGCTACCAAGATTACTGAACACAGCACTCCCAGAGACATTCTTCTATGTGGGTGACATCATCCGCAAAGGCAAAGACACCGATAGGAAATGTATGTGTTGTGAGGCATCTAAAAGCATTACTGTGTCCACAGGCAGCTGGAAACACACACACACACTTGGAAGGGCCGGGAGTTGAACACACACCTACCTACTCTAACACACTACAGCATTACGCATTTACAGAACGTGCAACTGAGATTACTGAACACAGCACTCCCAGAGGCATACTTCTAGGTGGGTGACATCATCCGCAAAGGCAAAGATGCCGATAGGGAATGTTTAGAGAGTGAGCGGTCTGAAAGCATATTACCATCCCAAGGTAGACGTACACAAACACGCCAGTGCTGTCAACGGGCCAAATAAATATCTACAGAGCACAGCAACACTGAATAGATACGGGATGCGCCACAGACAGTACACCCTTCGAGAGAGCAACAAGTGTGTTCAATGTAGGCATACATCGTGACATTGAAATTGGACATCTGGTGCCTGAATGACCACCATGGGTATACAGGATGACAATGGCCATGCCCACATGCTTAGTATCACATGTCTGTTTGGAATGTACTGTGTGTCCATCTACACAATGGTGTACTGGGCATGCTCAAACACTTAGCAGTTGCAAAGGGCCATCTTGCATACACACGGAGTCTAATCATGGAGGGGCGCAGTGTGGAATGTACTGTGCGTCCATCTACACAACAGCGTACTGGGCATGCTCACACATTTAGCTGTTGCAAAGGGCCATCTTGCATGCACACAGAGTCTAATCACAGAGGGGCACAGTGTGGAATGTACTGTGTGTCCATCTACACAACGGCGTACTGGGCATGCTCACGCACTTAGCTGTTGCAAAGGGCAATCTTGCATGCAGATGGAGTGTACACACAGAAGGGCACAGTAAGGTATAACTGCCCTCACGCACAGGGCGGTCACACATGCAGTGAACTGTACACACACAGCTGCCATCACAGCTGTCACAGGTGCAGGTCACACACGTACACACTGCAGTGTACACTGTAGCTGTCAAGTCAGCGCCATGTCATTGGTGCAGCACTACACAGCCTTATGGTCCAACAACACCATGTGACACATGACCACTGGGCTGTACAGTGGTGTACACCAACTGTGCAGAGTACACATGTACCAACAGGGATCCAACAGGTGTTATGCATTGCAATGATACCAGTATACATGAACAGGTCGGCTCAAGACATACCATGGCCCTTACACAGCTGTGACACCTGACTGTTGCTGTACACCAATGAACACACATCTGGGTATGTCATACATGTGATTGTGTGGATGTGTGCATGGATTGCACACACAACACATACATACATGGCCTTTGATGTACCTCGTGCATAACACTGGCCTAATCAATGCTACACATGCGAATTGAATGTGGGCCCGTGTCTGTTGAATGCTCACACTACAGGGGGTAGTAATGTTGACCAGGACACATACCCTTGTGCTGGTCACCTGTGACACACATGATATCATACCGCAGTCCATGTGTTATGTATGTCAACACACATGTCTAACAATAGCAATGCATACAAACATGGCAACAGGTGACACATGTGACATCTGTACTGTGCATGCAGCAAACATGCATGTGCAGTGGCCGATGTCCGTAACATAGTTGCACCTACCTACGACATGCAGACGCAATGCAGACCCATCATTGACATCTGTATACGGTGACATACAAACAGCACGTATGGAGGGATGTGTGTACATAACGTGGTGAACCACCTGTCTAGATGTATGTGTTCAGGGGGTGGCTCACAGTTGTGTCACACACCATCCTATCATGCCATGTGCTAACTGTATGCTATGTCACTGTTACATGATGGTGCTGACATAATGCATACACAGCAGTCAGGTGTTAACAACTATATGTCAAATGGCACCTGTAACACCTACAACCTCTCGTGTGTATATAGCAGCACATTTTCCAGATATAGCGTTGGTACACATAATGCAATCAATACCGCTGCATGTCCATCAAACGTGTCATCATATGGCTGGTGTATCATTCCCAGCACTGCCATGTGTGTCCGAATGTGTGACCAGGGATGCCACATATCGCGGGGAATATGTCCCAGTTGCTACACATCCCTGTACACCATTGTAGAGAACTGTACATACATGTGTGTGGGAAGCATGATGTTCGCCGGTGAGGTGCATCACACACATCAGCTGTCCGTATACACATGTGTGGTCACCACAGTGTGTGTGTGTCTGTATGTATGTCTGGTGCTTGGTGTGAGTGTATGCTAATATATGGTGGGAAATTATCACTGGCCCCACGTGTTGACTAACCCGTAATGGTGATGCATTGCACAACCCTGTTGATGCCATAGGTCCCAGCCATACTGGCTACCTGTGCATGTCCCTTCTCTGTGACACATTGTGTGGGTGCATAGTACTGTGAGGGTGATGACCACAAAGGCAAGGGTCCCCAGCTGCACACTATGGGGTGTGTGTTATAGTGGTGTACACCCCATGACTGCGGCCATGTTCACATACTGTTACAGGGTCCTACTGCTGCACAGTGTGGCCTCCAGCTACCAAGTGACACCTCACTTCATCATTGGCCAGGCCGCTGTGTACAACCCCTGCACCCTGTCACCATACCTGTAATGTGTCCTGCTATGTATGTTACGTCTCTGTCCAGTGTAGCCTGTGGCACCGACCACATGCATCAGGTGCAGTATATGTGCGGACATCTGTGTCATGTTTGTGTGTCCAACAGTCAGGATGAAGGTACCTATAGCATGCTGATATTGCCAGACGTGCCTGTGTGTACTCCACAGTTACACATGGGGGACTGCAAACACTGCTACCTGTAGGCACATGCAAGTACACCATAGGAGGGAACCAGGGTATCACAACCAACATGGTGCTACAGATGTAACCGAGACACATACCATGAACACATCACAATGCATGCTGCACCTGTGCTACATGGTGTGACTGGTGCATGTTGACAGTACACAACCTATGTCACATACACAACTCAGAATTCACACACAACCACTGCAACATACACATCCCTCACTATGCATACACAGGTATTACATACACCTCTCACTATGCTGTTCACCCTGTGCATCAGAATATTTGTGCATAACCCTGCACCGATGGTGTGGATGACAGGGATGTGGCACAGGCTTCATCATATGCACAGGGTGATATGTTTGCCAGGGGCATAGGCTGCACCAATGGATAACATCATGTGTTTGTGTAAGGGCCAGTGAGTTGACTGGACATGTCTGTGCAGAATGCATGTGGATGTTGTGGAGCCCTACAGTTGTGTTTGCTGTGTGCGTGCATGTGTGTACACAGTTCTGCCATTTGTGATGCCTACATGGGGTATAATTGACAGCCCCAGATTGTACAGTGCAGGTTGTACAGCTCACTGTGTCCGTCCACGGCCACGTGACCTGTGTCTGCCTGGGGTTGCATGGGCACTACCTGGTGGAGGTACAGAGTGGCTACTGTCCGACGACACATGTCCGCTGAAAATGTGTCCCCGCTGAGACCATCCAGGGCCATGTCCACGTGGCCTGCTGTGTCCTGGTGTTGACAGCGCAGCAGCAGCTGCACTGCTACTGCTACCGGCACTATGGGAGCGGGCATGTCAGGTGGCATGCTCATGTCGACCTACACTAGGTGGTGTTGCTGGCCTATGTCCACGTGGCCTACGCCTCACTCCTACCATGTGTTCCAGCACAGACAGCTCTCGCTCGTGGATTGCCATGCCTCGGTCAAGGATTCCGACCATTTCACCAAGTCGCCTATCCAGAACATTAGCAATCTGCTGTTGAGCCTTTGCCAATGCCTGGATGTTGTCATTTAGGGTATGGATAGCAGCCCTCTGCAGCCTCTGCCCTTCTCTGTTCTGCCATTCAGCACGTACCTGTGCCACCATTACAGTCTGGAACATGCATCTGGTGATACCAGCTGCTGTGCTCTGTCCTGCAGGTGCATGTCTGACAGAGGTCCTCCTAAGAGCAGCACCGGCAACATGCCTGTGTGGCACATCTGCAGTCATTACACTGACACCATGGTGTGTAGACACACCTTCTGTAGCCACCACAAGTTCCTGTTCCACGCCAACAGACGCTGACTGTCCTTCCTCTATGGCAATCGGTGATGCGGTATGTGTTGGCAGCAGAACTGTGTGCAGGGAAGAGGGGGACATAGCTGGGATGGTAACCATTGGCACAGATTCATCCCCTGACAACCCTCCCTGTACCTCATGCATATGTTCATCACCGCTAGTATCTGTGGGGACACTTACATCAGATGGACCGCAGGAGGGTAATGCACCTACATCACCTGTGAATGCAAAGAAATACTGTAAAGTACAATAGACACACACACAGACACACACACAGACACACACACAGACACACACAGACACACCATGCATGTGATTTGTCAGATGGCATGCAGCATGCCTGCGATAAAGCAGAGGGCATGCAGCTCAGACATTAATAGTGTTAGTAAGCATACCTCCCTGGGGTGCACACTACAGCAAGCAGGTGTCATATCAGTAGCCATGCAGTTCACACAATCATGGTAGTATGCATGCATCCCCGTGATACACCATGTGGCCCAGAACAGGATAACAGTACACATGGCTGACGTGACCTTGACATGTAATTTGCTGACATGTGCATTAACATGCATACATGTTTGACACAATGGTGTCCTGACACATGTACAGCATCATAATGGGCTTCACATTGCAGTGTTGTGTATGCCCTACAGATAGAATGCATGTTTAGCAAATGTGCATGAGCACAGGAGGGTAGTGTGAGGCATCTACATTGCTATACAGTGCGAAGTACAGACACTGTGCCATTGCATGGCAACATGAGGCATGTATGTTGCTGTAGAATGCATAATATGTACACATTGCATAGCCATAACTGCAACACAGTCGTGATGTTCGACAGATCGTATATGGTAGACTTCAGTGACACCTCCAGTAGCTGTGCACAGGCTTTTAGGTTGTCCACTGTACCACATCAACTGCATAATCGGTCAACTAAGGCTATAATTGGACCATGTGTGGACAATGTGCAACAGGGTGTATACACATCCCATGTACTGTGCGGCTACATGTCTTTGGCCATCCCCCATGGCCATGTGTGCACATGTGGTGGCCAATTGTGTGTGATGGGCATCTTCTCCACATGTCTGTGTGGTCCCATATGACATACATCCATACATGTCAGATATGTCACATTCCACAGGTCTATGCAGACAACGGGTTGTATGTTTGGTATTTGGGGTATAGGTCATGTGATAGTTTGACAATATTGCAGACAGAACACTACATGTCTGGGACATGTCAGGTGGCACATCACAATGTGTGCACCCGATGCAGGGGCATATGATGCAATGATGACACTTGTGGGCTGCCCATATCACAGCTCACTGTGTGGTACTGTGTGCGTACCACACATGTTGTTCCAATGCATACTACATATGCCTCCATTGTAGAACACCTCCACCGTTGTATGCACAGCTGACCACACATGCTGCAATGACAAGTACTGTGGTTTCAAGTCTGTGTATCATTACGTGTGAATATATTGCACATGGGTGGCGTGTGTGAATGCATGGTGGTGCGACCTGCATATCGTGACTGGAACAAACATATGGTGTGCAAGTGTTAACTGGCCACATTGCAAATAGATCTACACTGTAACATGCCTGATGCTGATGACAGTCTCACCTGCAATGGACCCATGTCTGTGCGGCATGCCAGAGGTACCTGTATAGGGGTGACACACCAGTTTGAACATTATCCATGACTGTATGACAGCCACAGGTTGCACTGTGCATGTGCACACATTCACCTGTGTAATAGCATATAGTATGCACATGTGTGCATACACAACGTAGCATACTGTATATGCAGCATGTGTGTCCACATACCTGGCATATGTTGTTACTTTACATTATGTACAGTGACACATGCAACTACATGGGATGTAATAGCCATATGTGCATTACTGACTTACCAGGCAACTCCAGGCTCATTGGTTGGGAGACACCCACCTCCACGATGGCAGCTAGTGTTTCTGGATGCTGTTCCCTGGGTGTCCCCAGACTGGCCAGTAGCTCCTCGGTGTGTGTGAGTGAGGGCTGGGTTGGTGGCCCACCACCTGTTCCACCTTGTTCCCTGGCGATTGCAGTGGCACGCTGTTTTGCATGTCGTATCAGGTCCGTGCAGTGTCTGCGCACCTGCTGGTAGGTGCGGTTATGGCCACCCACATCATTCACCCTCCTGCGTAGATCCTGCCACAGGTCATCCCGCTGCTGGGCATGCTGTGGCACATGGCTGAACAACAAGTCATAGTTGTCATGGAGCTGTGGGATGAGGACATCATCCTCCTGGCGGGTGTATGCTGGGAGGCATGCACGGGGCATTATCTGTAAAACATAATGATAGTGACAGGTCCCAGTTTCAGAGATGTACAGAGATACTGCTGCACATACATTTCTATGACATCTACTGCATCTGCACAGTTATCTTTGCAAAGCACCATGACACTGACATGACTGACGTGTTTGTGTCACACATGTCACACTCATTATGCATTGGATATCATCTCCATATATGTGTGTCACCTCATTACAGTGTTCATACTCCATGCAAATGCTGTCTTGCTGTGGGCATGTCTATTTGCCTGCACTTGTGTTCTTACCTATCTGCACATGCCTTGATGTGTCCACGGTACTACTGTTGACCTGGATGCTGTGTATATGTCACATATCAGCACAGACACAGCCGGAATGGACTTGAGCAGTGACAATGCACACATATGCATGGACACCTGTGCATGCATGTGTTTTGCCATATACATCTACACAGCACTGTACAACTGTTCAACATCCTAACACGAATCGCCTGTATTACACATGTGATAGACATGGGACAATAGATAGTCAGACGACATTCGCAGGGATGGTCATCAACCATAGCATGTGCGGGCACGGTTTTCACCCTGTTACAGATGGCCATTGTGCCACTGCAAGCTGCATCAGTGCCACATTACTGATCCAGTCAGTTGATAGTACATCTACCATGCGGCCATCACACCATGTATGACTGGGATGACATCTGCAGCTTTGATGGACAGGGTTGCATGGTATGGCGGGAGTATGTCACATATATTGCACAGGGATCTGTCCAGCCTGTGGCGATCCTAGTATTAGGATGGTGGCTGTACATGACATATGTCATATAGATCAGGATATGGACATGCAGCATGTCCATCATCATGGTGTAGCAAATGTCCTTCTGCAAGGTAGACGGCATGCTGCATAGTGGAGGTGTGGATTGTGAAGGCTATCACACATCCATGCATAGCCATTACCCCTTACAGGTGGTATGTGATCCAATATTGGTCACCACAGTGCCATATATGCTTGGCCACTGATCTCCGTGCTCATGGATGGCACCCTGACATGATATGGGTACCTCAGATGACTACCTAAGGGGCCTGGAGACATCACCATGTCAGGGGTGCACTGCACAGCACCATCCCTTACACAGTGTCCATAATGTTGACCACAGCCTAGGTAGCAGTTTATGGGTACAGGGGTGTTCACCTAGCGGTGACACTTCTGGTATCATCCATCAGACTGTGCAAATATGTCACACACCTCACACACACAGCCCATTCTGTATGTTGTTCACAACACTGACACAGCTACACTGATAGGCCATGGCCATTCACAGCCTTACATACACAGATGCCTAACATTTGTGTGTGTGGTATGGGCTAAAATGAGGGTGGGGTACAACACATTAACCCTGTTCTACTGTATCTGGCACAGATGTGCTGTGCACATGTCACTCTTGCACCTTTTGTAGTTGTGGGTCTGTCAACAGGCCACTGGTGGAACACACCTGTGACATGCAAAGGTATTTGTAATCAAATATCCGTGCTATCTTGTACATCTGTACTGCTAACATCTACAGTGCTAATGGTTCATGGACATGCACACCATACTCAGCAGGGTTATAGTGCGGTACCACCCTAAATGACTGTCATTACCACTTGTGGGTTGATATTTCCAACACCCTATCTGTATTGTATGGTTATGCTAGGCACTTGTTCAGAACATGTGAGCATGTCATGAGCTAATGATTACTATAGCGCTCATTCCACACCATTTCCCACAGGTACACTGGCTGTCCTACACTTCCCAGCTTGCTTAAGGTATGACAGCTGTTGTACACACGTAATGCACATATCCTGTGGGACATGGTTGTATATGCAGGCATGTCCAACTGTCACGTACCAGTGCTACTGCCTGTCTATATGAGGGATATGTCGTACATGTGGCAATAGAGCAATTGTCTCGTGTACACATTCAATGTTCACTTCCCAACATACGGCACTATGGCCTGTGAGGGATGCATGTCTGCAGCTGTGCTGGGCCCATAGCTCTCAGGTGTACCTCATTACGGGGAACATACCTCATTTGGGGTTCTAAAAGGTGCATGTTCCTCAAGGTTCCACATTGGAAGGGTCTGTCACACATTCATTGTTGTACATAGTTTACCTGCTAGCCATGGCTAGATAGATGAGAATCATATTAATTCATTGGAATATCTGTTTTATACGTAAGACCAGCCTATTTTAGCCATCATATGCCCTTCCTAGTTGACGCTGTTAGTAAGCCAGTTGTAAGTGTTCCACGTTTCGCCCATTTGTCACACTGTATGAGGGCTAATGTTCCTCATTTTGGGGACAGGAGGCTGACAGCTATGGCTGGGGGTAATGCTGTCGCCAACCCTGACTGCACCTGACAGTCATTTAGGGATGTGTAACATTCGCAACACACCCCACCCATCACATAGTCTCACATAATCTACACCACTGGCCACACCTACGAGGACAACCTGTGCAGTACGTCTTCATACTCACTGTAGGCACCAGAGGTAGCCCCCATCATGGAAGACAACATCACCAGCTTATAGCCCACAGACACATTCACAACACACCAGTCATAGCTGACTCTGTAGGGTGTCACACTGCAGTTCCACACAGCAGGTTACACAAGGCGTTAGTCGCTTACATCTTGCTGTCAGGTAACTGCTTCTGCAACATAACCTATGCACCCATGCCACACCTCACCAGGTACGATACGTCTGTCATTCGCCATGTTAGTTTGACTGCCCTGTGATGCCACTTCACAGACTACGTGTGCAGGGACATGCAATAGCTCACCAGGCTTATAGCCCTGAGGATGTGGGCCTAGCCCTGGGGAGCATTTTGCATTTGTCCAGACACAATACCACTGTACAATGACCGACTGTGTCACTTCAACAGTTCCCTATGCTCCTATTGTCATTCCACAGGCATGTGGTATCTGTCCACTATGACTGTCCTGGTCAAACACAATGCTGTGGCACAGATGACTTGCACCTGTCGGCCCTGGGAGTACAGCTCACATGCTAGGCTCTTGCTGCTGCTATACTGCCTGTCCTGCACAGTTTCCAATAACTGTCACCGGCAGGGCGGTAACTGGCATGCGCGACATGGGGTCATGTGACACATTGCTTGCATCTTCCCCTGTGATGCACGCAGGCAAGGCACACCTTATAATGCACCACTCCAATATCTCTGCAGTGACTGGGACCTGCCTGTAGGCTCTGCAGAGCACACCTGCAATGACAGGTTATAGACGGACCATACCTTCCAGGCACATACCTGGACAGGCACACCAACAGCTGAGGGGTTCCCATATCCCACTATGTTTTGCACACATCCTGGCAAGTTGCTTAGCACAATGCATCAGAGGTGCTCCACGTGAAACTAACTGTGTCCGGGACCGCTATACACATTGTAACAAGCGACAGAGTCAACATCATACCCCACAGGTAACATACCTTCTATGGTGGTATAGTGGACAGTGGGCCTCAGCTACTACTGATGTGTGATTGGCACTACCCCACACTTCACTGGGATAGACACTCATGTACCGACACATCCATGAGTCATACCCTCCACTCTGCTAGATCAACACATGCACACCACCTCCAAGACCTACATTACCCTTGGCATGAACACTACCACCATGTGACTGGTGTTACACACCTGGGGTTATCCTCTCATTGGTGGATTCTGAACATATGCTAATCTACCTTGTTAGCCACATCCCAGAAACACACCCATCACAGCATACACAGTACATGTGTACTACTACACCTACTACACCTACTACAGACGTCTGCTGACAGTGGTTATTAACATCATGACACCCATGCAGATGGACAATGCACATACAAATGCTGACACATACACCAGTGCACTTAATTAGCATGCACACAACTGCATGGATCATGCTATTCTACACAGAGCCATGATGGTACACACCAGATAACAGACGCCACTCTGGTGGTCATGTTCCATGGACATATGATGTACAACAACAGGTGAAGGCTGTTGCACAGTGGTGTACATTCCCATGTGTGGGGTGGCTCACTGGTCAGCCGTGGTGGGGCCACAAGGTCCCTCATCACATACTCCAAGACTAGCTACGTAAACATGACTGCCACACATTCCTGGGTGTACCACCAGGCATTATGGTGGTATGTCAGTATTCGATGGCAACACCCACATCTGCTGTCACATACAACAGTCACTCAGGAACATTGCAGACCCAGGTATTGTTGGCAACATGCTGGAGGATGGATTCAATGCTGACAGTACACCCTCTCACTCACTACAGGGCCGCAATCCATACATGAACATTGTGGTGTCCCTGTGGTCACACCTACACAGTACTGACCTACACTCTATGTGTCCTGGGACATTGGCCCCATGTCACCTTCCAACGTCCCAGGCTGTGATGTCCACCAACCTCTGAATTACTTGTCTCCCCACTAGGCCACCATATTCAGTAATAGCCTTGTTTCAGACATTGTAGACCCTGAATGGCACACAGCAGCATTTATCACACTACACACAGGTGGCACCACATTGCACTAGTGGGACTATAGTCCTACACACCTGACTGGACTGTTCTGCGTGGCTATGGGGCACATCGTCAAGGACGTCATTCTCAGAGACATTGTTGGTCTCCCGTCCTCTGCTGCCACCGGGTTGGGCTTGTTAAGGCCAGAGCATGGCCCCTACACATGGTGGACTCCTTTCATACAGTTACCAGGGCAGTTGCTGATGGTACGGGAGTCCACACATCCTACATTGTCCTCTCATTGCCTTTCAGCACCATTCCCCATCCTGGTATTGACAACATACACATCCACCTGCACATCGTACCCTGTGTCTCAGGATGTTATGCTATGTGGCTCATGGACAGGACACACAGTGAGGCCAGCATACCATAGTACCTACTACATGTCAGGTACTTTGGCATACCACAGTCCTCAGTCATAGGGCCCCTCATGTTAAGTGTATGCTTCCCTGTGGAACAGGCTGGCACAGGGGACTTTCCCTGCCTAGCTTTAGAACCCCTACATACCAAGTGCCATGATTGCTCCACCAGCTGATACTGACTCCAACCATACTGGTGTCGCTGTGACAGATACATAATATGACTATCATGGCATCAAGCTGCATGACACAAGGTGCATGCACATCACCTTTGCATTACACCATTCACCCACTGACTATCACATGGATGGTAGTCCCCTACATACATATCACATTGTACATGTTTGCAGTACACACATATGTCGCACCCACTCCTGTGGTTACCATATTGCCACTGTGGCGTGGATATCCTCCTACGTGGCCACACCTATCTGTACTGGGTGTGTAACTGGTACATAGGCACCCATTGTACCTCTGAACTCAAGACATCTACACACATTCAAGGGTACACCACCCCATTTAGGGTGTACCTTACACAACAGCTACAGCTTTACATGCCACAACATTAACATGCCATGACATTTACTGAGCTCCGACAGTTTAAATATGCGGCTTCCCTACGGACACCACATCTGTACACATTTGCATACTACATACTCAGGGGTGACCTCTGCTGATCAGACAGGGCCCATGTCCACAACATTATTGATGGATATACTCCTCATACGCACCATAAGCAGAGGCCACTGTGAGCAACATGCTCATGGATATGTGCACACACGCCACAATGAGTGGGATGTGCTTCTGTGTTACATTCCCAAACAGGACACTCACCATGCTGTGGAACATAAGTCCTCTGTACATCATGCAGAGACACTCAGTAGCACTGTTCATGTGATACTTCCCTTGGTGGTTGGGAGACACATGTAGGCCTGGGATCACTGCAGTGGCTGTACTGTGCAGTGGTGCAGGTGACACCTGGCTCTGCTCTTCACAGGACACTAACCTGGAGAGATGCCACTAGTGTGAATACTGTAGTTGTGCTTACACATGGACTTGACAGACTGCATAGTACCCCACTATGCACCTGTGCAGCTATTACCTGTCCTTTGTGCATGGTTACTTGGTAGCCCTTCCATTTAGATTAGCTATCATGCTATTACTATGTTCCATACCTACAGGCCATATGTATCCTGTTATTGTACATACCAATAGACGATACCTGTGGTTTGCATGATATGCCTGTTATGCTGTGTAGAATATCTGTCATATCTACCTATAATACTATACATTACACATATTTCACATAGTATTTCATAATGCAAAGCATACTTGCTCAGCGGGACCACCTTACATATGTCATTAATGTTATTTACCCATACACATGCGTGCTGTGACATTATATCAACATATACTATCCCCTGCTATGGCGCATCCTTGTTGGACATACCCTACCACTGACGGCGGGTTGTATGGCATTGTTCTGTTTAATGGCCTCATGTAGTATCCCTTCTGGTGTCTGTGCTGTGTACCTTGTGTCCCACTGCTGGACGCACAGATTCTACAAGCGTTAGTATACTCAGCAAGACATCACTACATCAATACCTTTCCCCACTTTATGCATTGCGGACACATTTAATTAATGCAAACCAGGCTATACATACAGTAAAACTAATTAATACAGATCATGCTATACATAACCTTACATATCGGGCGTTCTACATACCTTGTTGTTGTTACGGCATTTTGTTTCTATCTCTCTCACAGTGTTTCAACTGTTTTTCGGTATGAGCATACGGTTTGAATGTCTGGCAAGTCATCCTTATATACGTCGATACCTGAAACATGTGGATTCTTCCTGCCAATTGGTGTTCCTGAGTGACTAATTACTTGCATATCAGCTGTGCAGCTACTCCATTCACCAATTATGTGGCGACAGTGGGGTATAACTGGATTCTCCACTTGGGCGTTGCCTATTTGCCCTACCTTCGGGGAGATGGTCTGTATTGTGTTTTGTTATGAGTAACTGCAACTGCTATGCATGGAGACAAGTATAGTTTGGATTCATGTCCCCCGTGGATTGTCTGTGACAGGTAGAGTATTTGGTTCAACATGTGGGTGTACCTGTCATCCCGATGTCTGTTAACGGAGTATTGCAATCAATACCTGTAACATGGCTGTTTGTTCCATTATGCAACGCCTGCAATTTTGCATGTCACCTTTAATTGTGTCTCTCACATGGTATGTTGAGGGTTCTGCAGATGTAATTGACTGACTGGATGTTTGTGCTGCTATTACAGTTTGTATTGCTTTAGTTTCTAGTGTGGGGGATGTCGGTGGTTGTACGTAACATATACGGTTTGTGGGCCTTGCATTTCTACATAATCCATATATATGTGTGTGGGCTCTGTCCCTGATTAGAGAGATAACAGTTAGTAGACTTATGTTATGGGATTGTACGTTGGGCCATTGTTAATTGGTTTCTATATCATCTGCAGGTGAGCTTGCTACTTGTATACCTACGTAATTGCAGCGATATATCAGGGGATATGTGTAGGTGACAGCTATCCCTTGTATTTCTGTCCCAGATATTTGCAGTCATTGTGGTTGTGTTGTTAAAAGAGCCTGTTTGCCATGGGTTGCACACTTATCATATGGTCATTGTTGGACACTTGCGGGACACAAAGCAGTGTTTACAGGCCAACATGTAGCCACGGTCAGTACACAGGTAGCACATACTTTTATCCTCACTACATACCTATTGTTGTGACTTTGGATACTTATCATATTGCATGTAACATTTAAGTTTCTTACATACAGGCATAACTATTAAACACGACTGTCACATTATATATGGGACATATTTATGTCCTACCATCTCGGACATTTGCCCTTTGTACTGTTTTATGTCAGGACACACCTGCCCAGGGTGGGGATGTCCCTCCTACTGTGGTACAGGTAGTAACCGTATGCCTATGGCTAGCTATACCCACACCTACTGTACTGGTCTGCCTCTGACTTGGCACCAACATACACATGTTGCGGACACACACACACACATTACAGTCACACAGAAACGCACACGGCACCCTCAACGCACACTTACACAGACTACGGCTCTCACAGACACAGTTGAACACAGTACCTACGTGGACCGCGACACCGTCAGCGGTGACTAACCGTCCCTTCATATCATCATACTATTACTCGCGGATGTACTGTTCCGGTACTGTGTTCTATCGGTCTTTCAGCCTCGTGGTTACTCATGTCGGTATGTTACACATTCCATGGTTGGCGGTATCCTATTTATTTGTACCTCCAAGATGTTATGAGTGTTGTTGAACTATCTATCATATTTGCAGATATCGCTGAATCCATCTATATCACCATATATCCCTCTACTGCCCTTTCTATCTGTATTATATATATGCATATGTGTACATATATATATATATATATCTATATATATATATATATCTATATATCTATATCTATATATATATATATATATATATATATATATATATATATATATATATATATATATATATATATATATATATATATATATATATATATATATATATATATATATATCTGGCGGAAACGTGACAGGCACACAGCACCACCATATGCTGTAAGACTCATGTACTGTTCAGGTGTTGGCATTCCGTGTTGCACTGGCTGTTGTGTTTACAATGTTTGAGGGCTGCCTATGTAGGAGTCACACATTGGGCCACCTATACATTACAATTTACAGGTGGTCATGTTTGTGTGCCATCCATTTTACTGTGTGTGCAGGTGGAGAGGTGTCAGTCCATAGGGGCCTACATGGTCAGTGTATGTGCTATACGTTCCCTCTTTGCCAAGGTGTAGGCATATTGGGCACACCTCCATCTGCCTACTGGGGCTGGCACAGTGTGTTCATGGTCTGAATCCCTCTATGCCTGTACTGGCCTTGGCAATTGCGGTGGGCTATGAGGGCCTTCACCATTTTGTCCCTGCTGCAGCTGCTTCCGCAGGATCATATTATGTAGCATGGCACATACTATGACGATGTGGGCACACGTGCCTGGAGAGTACTGCAAGGCTCCACCAGATGTATCCAAGCACCGGAACCGTGATTTCAGCATCCCGAACACACGCTCTATGATGATTCTGGTTTGTGCGTGTGCCTCATTATGGCGTTCTTGCATGGGTGTGTGTGCATTTCTGATGGGAGTCATCATTCACGGCTCCAGTGCATAGCCAGCATTCCCCACGAGATGGCCATGTGGGATGTCCCCCCTGACAAATACCTGATACAGCTGTGAGGCATGCCAGATATGGGAGTCATGGTAGCTTCCAGGCCTGCCAGCACACACATCCATGATAATGCCCTGGGCATTGCACACGACCTGGCAGTTGATGGAGTGGAATCCCTTGCGGTTTATGTAGTGCATACCCTGCTCACTGGGTGGTGACTTGATTTGTATGTGCGTGCAGTCTATTGCACCCAGTACCTCCGGGTATTGTGCCACACGGTGGAAGTGACGCATATTGCTGGCCAACTCCTCCGGAGTTCTGGGGAAGTATATCTGCTCATTGGCATGTGGTAACATGGCCTCCAGGAACTGGTGTAGTACCCTGGATGCTGATGCCTGTGAGATACCCATTATATCTCCAGTTGGCCTTTGAAAGGTACCTGTGGCCAGTATTCACAGGCTTACACATACCTTCGTGTCCACTGGTATGGGTTCCCCTCTGTTGTTTCTGGTTCTCAGGTGTGGCCGGCACAGCTCCACTATTTGCTGTAAGATGTCCCTGTCCACCCTGTAATGCTCTACTATCTCCAGGTCATGTAGCCCCTGGTAGGTTACCCTTGGTCTGAACACTCTCCTTCTCCTCCGAAGCCTGCGGTAGTTGTCGGCATCATCCTCCACAACACCGTCAGTCTCTAACCTATGCTGATGAATCACAGCTATGGCAGCTCCCAACATGTACATTTTAAAAGTTCCCTGTGTGTTTACACCTATGGTGCGGTGTTTGGGAATACACAGGTGTGTGTTGGGTGCTTACACACTTTATACTATTGTGCTGTGAACACCGATGATGTCATAGGGTGTGTATGTAAGTTCGTAGCTACAGGTTATGCTATGTGTTTTACTGCCAGAACTACTATTGTGGTGCCTTTGGTGTTGAATTACATTTGCCTGCCGTGGATTACCTCTTGACCTTCCCTTTACATTTCTGCGCGTTGCACCTACCATTTTCTGGCGTGCATCCTGCAGCCTACTTTCATTTGTGCTTTCATGGACCTGGCGTATCTTGCATTATGTGTGCTACTGCCGGTCTGCTGTTGGTTTGCTTTGCTCTGCTGTGTCAGGTCTCCTATCTTTGCAATCCAATACCTCCCCTCCTTTCTTTGCATTCACATGCCTCCCCTATCCTGTTTTGCAGGTTTCTGCAAGCGGACTTGTCAGCTGCCGTCGATTGGCCTTCGTGGGTTGATTGGTGTTGATTGCTCATTAGTACTCCAATTACCCTACTTCCGCATTTCCTTTTCTTCCCCTGACCTTCCTGTTTCTGCTATTGTTTGTGGCATGTGTGTCCGATTACTGGGTTTCAGGCACGTTTTCATCCTCATACACATGCGCTTTTGGCCACCATGTGTGCTCTCAGCTAAACGATTCCTCCCCACCCCTATCCTGCAGCTTTGCTTAGCAACAGACAGGCCAGATTTGGAATGTTCCAATGTGCTTAGTGCTACAGTGGCACACCCCTCTGCTGATGTCATGTATCTCCTCTGAGCCACTCCTCGGTGTTATACCGCTGCACCATATGGTACAACTTTCCTCCGGTGGGACATTTGCGATTCAGTATTATCTGCCTCATTTGCATGGCATCGACTACTAATTCATAGTTACCACGCCAAACACTATCGCAAGCCCTTAGCAACCCTTGCACCTTGGTTGTGGTGTTCCATGCCTACCATTGTGTGTTATGCTGTAAACCTGATTTCTATTACGTTGCGATTTTATGACATTTTTATATTATTTCTTTATGTTACAGCTTCCGCACACATGCCCTGCGGTTCTGCTGTGTGTTACTGTGGACATGACATTAAATGTTGTTATTTACGTGTTGTGCATCTTTTCTTATGCCATTGGCTGTGTATTTCACCATTGGCATATGTTCACATTGTGATACCTGGGTCTGGCCCTCTTCCATAGCTCCGATGTTATGTTTGGGAAAATGTAAACCGTGTTTTTTGGTTTACATTTCCGTGGGCTTACGCTACGCCTGCACCACTTCATGAATCGCTATATGCCTTCATTTGCATGGTGCAACACTGCACATGGGGTGATTTGCATACCTACACCGGGGGCTGCGCAGATCTGGCGTCCGCCGGTAGTGCACGTGGAATTAGATCGTACCTGAATCGCTCGGCGGCCATATTTGGCGTTATAACACCTACGCTATGTGTGCACCTGGCGCAAGCTTCATGAATCCCGGGGTATGTCTTTAGTGGTTAAAAAGTAGGCGTAAATGATTTAAGAAACTTAATACAAATTACAATGTCCACTGAATTATCCATACAAGCTAATTCACACAGCAACTAAAATGAGTTTATAACAAAATGTATATGATATACTTGGGTCAAATAAGTATCTGTAAAATCTGTAGGAATACTAAGGAATGTGTAGAATATTTAAGCAATAACCCACGCCTGGGTGTGGGTAATGCTGGATTTACCCACGGTAGGTGTGGTTTGGTCAAGAGGGCAAAGCCCGAGTGGCCAAACAAAGACAACCGTGGGTAAATCCAGCATTAATCACACCCAGAAGTGAGTTATTGCTATTATGCAATGACATTATTTAAGAAAAAAATTTTCTTAAATAATGGCATTGTATAATGCCTCCATGCTGCCCTTCCGCAGCTGTCAGTTATTCTGTGGCAGTTCTGATGTACTGTGCATGCGTATGCTTACGCAGTACATCAGAGCTGTGGGTGGAAGCAATGGAGAATGCAAGATCTCCGTTGCTTTTTACAAAGTTTCTCACTATGTTAAAGGAGTTTAACATAATGAGACAGCTTTAAAAAAAGCAGCGGAGAATCTCTGTTGCTTTTTTTAAGCTGTCTTGCTATGTTAAACCCATTTAACATAGCAAGACAGCTTTAAAAAAAGCAATGGAGAAAGGAAGATCTCCATTACTTTTTTTTAAAGCTATCTCACTATGTTAAACTCCTTTAACATAGCGAGATAGTTTCTAAAAAGCAATGGAGATCTTGCATTCTCCGTTGCTGTAAAAAAAAAAAAAAAAGACTTATACTAATGGAAAAAGTCCAGGCAACCGGACCTTTTTCCATTAGTATAAGTCTTTGATTTACAACGTGCATGCTGACCAATCAGTGTACACATTTTGGAATATTAATGGGGGATCGTTGTATAATAGTACTTACTATAGGGATCTAAGGGCTGCTTTTATGCCTTGTCAACTCTTCTTTTGAAGCTTGGCTGTGTTCATCCAATGCAGATCACCACAGCAGAAATGAACCTGCACTCCAGTGTGAAGGATCTCCGTCCCCCATCAATTCTCTCTCACAGTCTGGCTCCACACATCAATCATAGAGAAGTTCCTGAGCCTGGCTGTCATCTTCTGCTCTAATCCAGCATAGACTATCAACATCTGGGTCTTTGTGCACACAGATATGTCTCAGCCTCTTTGAAGTCATCATCATGATTTACAATTCTTTGAAAGCTGAAAAACAGAAACACAGAGAAATGCTCAGTGAGATGCCAGTCAGTTCACAGTTAGCAGTGGTTTCATCAGTAAATGTATGAAAATCAATATTTGAAAGTGACAGTGATGTCATGTTCTAAGATTATTGGAAGTTAATGGGCCCATGCTGCACATGGTACCATTTATCAATACCTACTGAGTATTTACACAGGACATCTGTTTTTGGGGAAGAATGGCATTTTACGTGGATGTGTGCTAATAGGATTAAAAAATTGAATTTTAATTAACTTCATTAATTATGTATGGTGAAATGGTAGTTAAATATGTGTGCCCACAAGGTGCACTTTGATTTTATGAGTCTGCTTGAGAGGTGATAATTAGTACAGCAGTTAAAGTTAATCATGTCAAGAAGTACAAGTTTAAAGTCATATTTAATGCAAATGTTAAGTGTTACAAAAGTTGTCACAAGTTCCGAGAGTGATGTTGTCTTGAAATTTATGCATACAAGTAGCGCTCTTCTGAATAGTTTACTGCAGTCCCATATACAGCTGTATAGACAAACTTCCAGTACAAATAACAGTATATATGGAGGATGACTTACAGATCAGCTGCAATTCTTACTGGTAATTTCTAGCACTCTGTGGTCTAACTACAGAAACCAATAGATTACCACAGTATATGTATCTAGTCTGTGATATTGACTGTACAGATAGTTATTAAATCAGGACTTCTAAAACAGTGTTATACCATATTTCTATGCTGTTACAGATATTTCTTCAATGATGCTTCCTAACAAAGGTGTTAGTACTGTGTTAATTTACTATTGATCTGTACTGCCTACAGATCCAAAGGTGTGCTGCTGCTTTTCACAAGTTGTTTAATTGTTAAGTGATTAGTACTGTAATGTAAAATGTAAGCAGGCAGTGGTGGCATGATGCTGTTGTCTTAGGAGCTGTATTTAACATGCATTTAATGTCAGGGGTTCTGATCCCAACCATGAAGCATACAGATATTGTAAGTCATGTTGTTTCTACGGATGTTATATGACACCACTGTTGATATTTTTCAAGTCATGTCAGTATTTCTCACAGATAGTGTTATACAGATGTCTGCATTGCATAGAAATGCATACTATTTATTTTGACATATGCTGTTCATTGACTCAGATGTATGAATGCACACATCCATGAATCTTATCATATGTGTATCAATGTTATCCAGATGACCCACTGTCCCAGGCGTGACAACTTTTGCCCGTAAAAATGACATCATCTTTGATACTCTTCACCAACATGGAAGGAGAATCCTAGGCTGTTCAGGGGATACTGTGTGGGGAAATGAAATATGGACAGACCTTACCAAGATGATCAATGCTGTTGGAGGCCACAACCAATCCTGTGAGGCCTGTGCACATCGCTGCTTGGACATGACTTTTTGTGCAGCCACTTACCCCCCTAATGACATCACCATTTTTTTGCCTCACCGCATAGAGCAAAAGGGGACCAATGAATCCCTGGTGATGGAACCGAAGTGGGGGTTCCAGGATGGACACACGTGTACCCAGGGTTTATAGTATGTTATCAAACTTTTAAAAGTTCAAATGTCATATGATCAAAGCCATACGATTGAACTTTTAAAAGTTTGAAAAGCTAAAAAAATATAAATAAACAACAGAAAAAGCCTACCTGACAGTTTTAAGCAGGGGGGGAGCCCCCCTGCACCTGTCACGTGGGGGGCTGTGCCCCCACACACTCCCACTATTGAAATATACCAACTCCGAGATCATACTACAGTGCAGGAATGGGAAATCTTCTCATTCTGCACTGTACAGAGATCTCCGCTGATACATTTGAACTTTTAAAAGTTCGATCATATGGTGTCGACCATATGACATTCAAACTTTTAAAGGTTTGATAACATAACATACACCCACGTACCCATGTTCAGTATAGGAATGAGTATTTTGACACTCACTGCATATTGCTTAAGCATGCGCATTCATGTATTCTTGTTTTTGATTTACAGCGGCAGAGTTGAGCTGTGACCATTACTTCCACACAGGGTGAGGATGATGTATGTAAGTTAAATTGCATATATTGGTAGATCTGAGTTACAGACAGAGCAGTAAAAACTGCATTTGTAATGTTTATTGCATTAATATTCATAGGTCCATCTACTTTAGGCCTACAGCAGGGAACAGCAGGTGAGTGCCTCTATACCGTTGCTGTGCACATTACCTTGTTGGTGACCTCATCTCGTGTAATGACACTGCTGTTTACTGTTATATTGTTGTTTCCATAACATTAAACACTACAAATACATCCAGTAGAGGGCCAAGCCACACATTATCAAGTGAAGAAAGGCCAGGTATGTTACAGTGTCATTGTCAGAGCTTTGAACAATGTTTAGTACACATGATGACTGAAATGTTTGTAAATATTTGTAAATACAAACCCTTCTGGTGTATAGTTGGATATATCATGTGGGTATTAGCAGCCCGCATTACTGTGTTGTATATGTGATGTCAGTATTAGTTTTGAGAACTATATGACTGTGCTTCCTTTCTGTTTACTTTCCTACTGCAGGATCCAGTGTACAAACCACAAACTCTACACAGTAGGAGTTCTCAAGTGCTCATATGAGTGGTATGTGTATGTCACACATTCAGTCTTTTTTAATTGTGTTCACCTGGTATATGCTGTGAATGATGTGAGCTGTAATTTATTTTTCCCTACACTAGTTGAAGTTTAGCACAGTGGATCGACAACAACAGCTCATGAGTTTTGCCAGGTTTGTTGCTATGTTTTTATGCATCACATATGTCAGGTATGTTGGCCAAGTTAATAGATTATGTAGTTATGGTATGTACATTCTATGAAGCATACCTACATTAGACTGCAAGTGAACTTAGTGAAGTCAGTATTATTTGTAACACTCTAGTGAAATATGTATGTCAATTGTGTTTTATATTCATCATGTGCTGGAGGCACATTGTCCTGATCTGTGTCTTTGTATAATATAGCATGTCAACTGTCTTTATCTTCCAGCAGTCCATCCAGTGACCATGATGTTGCTCATGATATGTTTCAGCATGGTAGTATGGCCCCTGGCAAAGAGGACATTGAGTTTTTGGGAGAGTCCATCCATGAAGTTGACACAGATGTTGCACCAGATGTATCCTCAGATGTGGAGGCCCAATTGCTGACAGATTAACAGGATCATGACACAATGGTTGTTGAACAGGGTGAGGCTGTTGAAAAACACACCCCAGATAGGAGCACTGCTGTTGGCAGATCCACACAACAACCAGACACAGGTCAGCAGTGATCACTGTAGATGTAGGCAAGCATATGTTGGACATGGCCAAGTGTCAGAATGTGTGCGCCCCCCTGTTGCAGGCAAATGAATGGGCACAGCTACACCATTGTTAAGATGTCCATGCACTTGGTTGTACCAGAGATCATGTGACACACCAACTATGTGTCATGCATGAAGGATAAGAGCACAGACATGGTGAGATTATGGCCACATTGGCTGCTCAGAGTGAGAGGCTGCTAGCTGTGGCACAGTTAGTGAAAACTTGGTCTCTATGGTACTCCGGCAGTGTCATACTGCTAACAAGATTCTGCATTCTATGAGTATGCAACCTGTGAGAAGCAGGCCACCTGTCCACAGAACCACCATTGGCCATTGAGAATTCCTGTCTGTGGTCCAAACTGCACAGATGTCAATTGCTGACACATCTGCTGAGGTCCAATCAGTCACAAGGCCTTCAGTTCGAAGTCATGCTCTTTCATCTGAACATGATGTTGTACCCCCATTCATCTCTTCTGTGGAGCAAACAGGGCAGGATGTGTCTGTATGTGGTTGCAACAATGCGAGCCAAGGTGTAAGACATCAGCGAGGTTGACCAAGTCTGCTTTAGACTGTGTCCAACAGTGTATTAAGCATAGTTGACTGTTAGTATTTCAATACCACTGTGTGAAATATGCATTTCTGAAACAAAAAGTCTGCATGATGTCATGTGTGAGTTTTCTTTTTTTCATGTTCTGAGATTGTACAAATATGTAAGTTTAGCACTGATGTGTGTCCCTTACTATTGAATATGCAGTAATAACACAGAATGAGTGTGTATGCATACCTGTGTCAGTAGTGCCCTGAGCTGATGTTTTTATTTTTGACACATTTGCATATATTTATGTTGGAATAGGATTGGTTAATTTTATGTATGATGCTCAGTGTGCACATCTACTGGCTACTTGCCATTAGATGCAATGTGTGCTGCTGTTGTGGGGTACTTGAATATCAATGTTTAGTGTGTGTATTTATGTACATGTACATATGGCTTATCATGACTCAAATGTCTGTGTTAAACATTGCATATAGCCTGGGCCTGCACTTATGGTCGCACCCTATATTGCCTATGCCTGTGACTTTTGTCCCCTATGTCCTCCTGCTCCTCTGCAGATAACTGGGAGATGTCCTTTTCAGACATTTGTGGTTCTTGTGGTAGTTCACTCACACCTGCCACTGGAAGACCATCATGTGCTCTTATTGACATGTTATGCCACATGCCATAACCATTATCATCTGTGCTGGCTTATCGAGTTTGTATTGCAGTGCACCCTGGGGTATGTCCACACATCTGAACCTAGATTTCCTTACACTGAACACACACTCTATGGTGTTTATGGTGTTGCATGTGCACTGTTGTAGGACTGCTGTGCAGGCTTGGATGGACCACAATATGGGGTCATTAGCCACGGCTCAAGAGAATATCAACAGTCACCTGTTGGGAGGAGTAAAAACAGACTAGATATTGTTGACAGGGGGATCCTTCAGTTACATCCTAACTATGCTCCTGTACTTACCCAGAAGCAATCCCTCTGGAATTTCACCTTGATGGAATGTAGCCCTTAATCCACTTTCCCTCCAAGTGAAAGTATCATGGACAGTTCCACAGTGTGTTGCCATGATATTTGTTATGCTGCCATCTGCTGCACACACAACTTGGCAGTTGTTGGACAGCCATTCCATTCTGTTTATGTATCTGTCTGCTTCTGGATCTACTGGTGTCTTAATAGGTATGTATGTGTAGTCTTTCAATTTATTGCATGGAGTACATGGGGGTAGTTTGCACTGGTGTAGAACTGGTGCTTCACAGCTCTTTGCTGCATGGGTGTGGCTGTGAAGTATAGATAGTCTTCTACCTTGCTGCATATTGCTGTCAGGAATTTGGCTAGGATATGACTGGCAGCTGCCTGTGGTACTCTCACAGCATTCCCCATGTGTCTCTGGAATGTCCAAGATGCAAGTATACCCAGGATGAGACACACTTTGGTTTCAAGGGGAAGGGGCTTTCCTCGCAGGGTCTGCACAGATATGTGTAGGGCACACATGTTACAGGCAGCCTGCACCACTTGTCTTTCTATCCAGCACCTGTCGACTACTTAGGTTCATAGGTTCACAGGTATGTACTAGGCTATCTGCCCTAGGGCATTTACAAGCCTAGCCAGAATGTGTTGGCTTTCGCCACCCTTTTAGGCTAGATTCCTGAGCCTCTGTCCAGCAGGGCTACTGAAGTGATCCCGGGAGTAAATTTACGATTTCCCATCCACTCGTCAAGATTTCTCTTGAAGAGGGTCAGTGAGGGGCTCTGTCTAACATGGACTGGGATTTTATTCCAGAGCGAGGGAAGCCTTTGGGCTATGAATCTATCCCTCCAGTATGTCCTGTTTATTGTTGTGCTAAGGCTAAAATCCTTGGAGCGTGTAGCTCTAATGGATTTGTTTTTCTTGAGATGGAGCATGTCTAACAATTCTGGGTTAGACATGGCCTTGTATGTCAGGCAGAGATCGCCTCTGAATAGGCAGTAGGCAATGAAGTAGAGTTGGAGTTTCTTAAGTTGTGCTGCATAGGGCTTCTGTTTGAGGCCCAGTATCCTCTTAGTGAGGAATTTCTGAGGTCTCTCCAGCAGTTGCAAGTGTCGAGTGAGGTACATCCCAAATGGGGCATTGTACTCAATTATGGGCCTAATCAGTAGTGATGAGTAGAGGGGCACGATGACCTCTCTAGATCTAGATGTGAACCCTTTCATGATTAGGTGGGCTATATAGAAGGTTTTTCTAACCACTTTGGCAATGTGATCGTTAAAGGTGAGGTCACTATCTACTTGGGTCCCCAGGTCTCTAATTACCTCTTCCGTACTTAGTGGATCCCCTTCTATGTTGCAGTTTGTGGGTACTTTGTTTTTTTTTTTTCCCAAACGGGATGACTATGCATTTTTTGGCATTTAGCTTGAGGCCATGGTTCTGACACCAGGTATCCATCTCCGTTAGGCCCTTCTGGAGGATGCTTGTGTCAGCCAGTGAGTCGATTATGGCTCCTAGTTTACAGTCATCTGCGAACTTGGTAAGCCATAGTCCTCCTATGTTTGCCTGTACTTCAGAGAAGTATATACCGAACAAGAGAGGTCCCAGGACTGAGCCCTGTGAGACACCACTTGTAACTGGCTTAGAGTCGGACATGGCACCTGCGACTCTGACCATGTGAGTTCTATCCTTGAGCCAGTTTGTGACACATCTAGTGACATATGGGTCAATATTTAGGCTAGTAAGTTTATGTATGATACCAGAGTGGGGTATTGTGTTGAAGGCCTTTGCTAGGTCCAGATAGGCTGTGTGGACCACCTTTCTCTCATCAATGGCTTTGGTTGCTGTCTTGAAGAAGTCAACCAGGTTTAAGAGACATGATCTGCCCTTAATGAAGCCGAATTGGGTAGGGTCCAGTGTCTGGAGATTCTCAATGTCTTTGTTTATGAGATCCATAATAATGCGCTCCATAGCCTTGCAGACCAGGCTGGTCAAGCTTATAGGGTGATAGTTCCATGGATCCGTTGTGGCACCACCTTTGTGGAGCGGGATCACTGTTGCTGTACATCATTCTTTGGGTACATAGCTTGTGGTTAGGCTGAGTTGAAACAGTGAATTTATGTGTGGGTTTAGGTCATTTTGGAGTTTGTGTAATACACAGCCCGGGATACCATCATGTCCCATTGATGCCGTGTTTTTTACTTTGGCAAGAGCTGCTGTCACCTGTGTGTCTGTGATGTCCGGGGGATTGCATTCTTCTGGGATAGACACCGGCTCTTTTGGTGAGGAAGGGGGGGGGGGTAAAGTTTGCACTGAACCTGTCCGCCAGGATGTTGGCTATGTATGTGGGTTCAGTGAATTTTGTGCCATTTTGCACCAGCTCAGAGCATATCTGAGAGCTGCCTCCCAGATTCTTGATGTAGCTAAAGAACGCCTTGTGATTGTCTTTAGAGTCTTTGGCAATTCTCTTTTCAAAGCTGGCTTTAGATGATTTTATGAAGGATCTAAGTTTCTTACTAGTACTGATCAGGGATGCCCTTGCTTTTTGGGATTTTGCCCTCTCGTGCAATAGTTTTCTCCTTCTGTTGTATAGTTTATTTATGGCAGGGGACCAGCAGACTGGTCTCCTGTTTTTAGAGGCGTGAGTCTTGGTTTTACTTGGGATGGCACTATCCATGCATTTCAGCAGGTGCTCATAGAGTGCAGTTGTAAAGGATTCTGCAGTTTGGGTCTCATTTTCCATGTGCTCTGGTGCTTTGAAGCTTACCACCTCGGTCTTGAGGAGTGTGAAGTTTGCTTTTGAGAAATTTTTCGCAGTAGTTATCTTGGCCGGGGGTGGGGTCAGGATATGGATGTCCAATGTGATTAGTTTTTGGTCTGATCTTACCAACGATGGGTTTACCTCAGATATAGAGCATTTGGCCCCCGTGTTGGTGATGACCAAGTCCAATATGTTGTCCACTCTAGTTGGTGTGTTAACCAGTTGTTCCAGGGCATTTGAGTTTATATACTCAAGGAACCATTGAGCAAATGAGCTGGGGCTTGAGTAGTTTTCCCAGTCAATGTTTGGGTAGTTGAAGTCCCCCAATATCATGGTGTTTGGGTGGACCTTTATGTTTTCCAGTGTTCTCCAGAATGCCGAGTGGGGGTCCTGAATCAGGGTAGGTGATCTATAGCAAGCTATAAACTGAAAAGTAGTTTTGCCTACAGTTAGTTGCACCTGGATGGTCTCCTCCACCTCATGCAGTGCCACTAACCTAGAGGTGTGGGTATCCTTGATAAAGAAGGATATTCTCCCGCCTTTAGTATTTCGGTCTGAGTTCTGGGGCCAAAAAGAGTGGTATGAGTTATATCCTGATAATGCTGGGGTGCTCTCTGGAGCCTTGAACCAGGTTTCTGTTACTGCACAGATATCGATTTTTCTCAATGCTGAGGAGTGCCTCGAGTGTGCGCATCTTTAGGTTTAGACTTCTGGCATTGAATAGCATTACCCTTAGTTTTTTGCTACTGGTATTGTGTATGGTTGTGGTTTTGTCTTCTGAGCCTTGCCTAAAAAAGGCACTATGGGGGTGGCAACAGCCTTTGCCAGTATATGAAAGCCCAAGGGTGACAGGTGCATGCCATCTCTGGCAAAGCAGCATGGCTTGTTGAGCATGTCATCCCAGGCTGACAGACACTGGATCCCCTTTGAATGACACCAATAATCTAGCCAATTGTTAAAATTGATCATTTTGTCCTTATACTGTGGCATCATTCTTGGTGAGGGTAAGATGCTACTCAGGGTCAGGGTCATACCGGCCTGGGCTACATGATCAGAGAGCTCCTCAATGTCTCTTTTCATGTAGTCCAGGGAGGTATGTCTCAGGTCATTCACACCAACATGGACAATGACTGAGTCATATTTGTACCTGCTGTTGAGTGACCTGAGTGCTTGTGTTATGCGGTGGATCCTGGCCCCTGACAGGCAACTTACCATGACCTTCTCTTTGTTCAGTCTGATGAGTGGGACATTGCAACCTTGCTTTAATTCTAGCTTGCTGCCTTCTAGGATGCACAGTTGCATCCTCATTTATGGCTTACATCATTGCTGCTTGTTGCAATATATTAACAGCAGGTTGCATTGTTATATTTTTTTCAGTTTTGCTATGGATTTCAATGGAATCCACAGTATTCACTTGAAGTCATTGAGGTCTACAAAGTATGCCCAGAGAATTTCAGAAGTAGAGTTGGTGTAGATATTTGTTGCATTTTAATTGCATTGTGTGCACACACTGTGTTTGGAACCACACTGGCATGCACAGAGTCCCTAATTATCCTACACTGAATATTTAAGTGGTTGGTCTGCCTTCAGCATGTCTTCTGGAATTGTGTCTGCAACTGGTATGCTGGAGTCTTCCTTCAGTGTGCTTCACTGTCAATAAATACCTTCTGTAAACTTTAGGGAATCCAGCCCTTTTCCATCCAAAATATAAGATATGTAATGATTTAACACACACACACACACACACACACACACACACACACACACACACACATTTTCTTTTTATAGAACACCTTGGATATCTCATTGTGATGAAATTAATTAAATAATTCATACAGTGTAAGACATACAGTGTAAAACATTGCAAATCATCCAAACCTCCCAACTGTCCTAATTTTATAGAACATTCCTGATTTTGCTTCATATTTTTGTTCTCTCACTCAACAGACTTTGATTTTTCAATAAATTAATGAGAATTAGAATCAGTCAATAAAAAACAGACATTATAGTTTCACATTTCTTATTGCTCAGAAAACTCATGTTGCTGGAAAAACCCTTGCTCTATTTACTTTTTATGTGAATTAGAGCTTTATGTAACAACTACCCCAATTTTAAAGTCTTGTGCAGAATTCTTGAGCAAAAATCTGAGAATTATGCACTCTCATTTTCTTTTTCTCTCACACACATAGATACATACATGCAGGCATCACATACATATGCACAAAACACTTACAAAAGCACACATACTCACACATACAAGCACATGTGCATGTGTGCGCACACACCAATATACGCATAAATACACAAAGACAATGGGCCGGATTCACGAAACCTCCGTGTAAGACTTAATATGTCTTACTCGGAGGCTGCAGTTGAACGGTATGACGTCAGCATGCCATGCATATTCATGAGGGCATGCTGAATCATACCCAAGTCTAACATGGTCCATGTAGGAAAGTAGGGGGCGTGTCTGATTGCCGAGTACAGCAAAGGGACACGCCCCCAGAAGAGTCAGAGTCCTGAAAGTAAACACCTACGAGCAAGTCTGCTGAAATGTCAAGGAACACAACACCACACATCCCCACAGACTAAACCCTACTGAAAATATGTAAAATGTAAAAATAGCAGTTTCCTTTTTTTTTTTATAACTTCCAAAATGTTTGCCCGCATTTGCACTCGTTTGCGCGGGTATGTCCTTCGCTCAACCACAGTTAGCGGATATGACATTGAAAAGCATATAAGATCTACATATGCAAATTAAGCAATGTAGCAATAGCGTAGCAGTACAGATGTCGCCCAAAGAATAGGTAGTCATGGTTCGAGCCCCACAACATCCCCCTCCATTTTTCTTTAAATAAGTATGAAACAATTCCCCTGATATATATAAATTTAATTTAAGTAAAATGTAATGAAATGGCCCATGTATTTCTGAACAAAACCTATATTATGTATATATAAAAAGGATCATAATTGCCCATAGCGGAGCAGCACTTTGACAAGCTTAATATGAGTGCCCATAGCTGAGCAGCGCTTTAACAAGCTTAATATGAGTGCCTGTAGCTGAGCAGTGCTTTAACAAGCTTAATATGAGTCCCCGTAGCTGAGCAGCACTTTAACAAGCTCAATATGAGTGCCCGTAGCTGGGCAGTGCTTTACCCAGCTTAATATGAGTGCTTATGGCTAAATAACGTGTTACCCAGCGTAAGCTGTTTGCGCGGAGCTGCGCAGCACGCCAACCAGCTTACCGTCGGGCAACGTTGGGCAAGCTGTAGCAAAGTCGCCTTTACACAGACACACCTACTAGCCTGTCTAGACAGTAGTAAAATAAAAAAGCAATGGCAAGGATCGAACCCGGGATACTGTGCACCATAGTTAAAGTACTGAACCACTAAGCCATGACAGTTGTACTGAGAGCTACAGTATTACCATACATATAGGAATGAATGAAAATATAACCATGACAAAGCAGGTTTGCTGTAAGCAGAGAAATATTCAAAATGGCCAATCACAGATAAGTGTGGGAAAACTGGCATATATAAGCCCCATAGGTGGGAATACACACCATAACTGATTGTGGTACCCATTTGCAGTCAGGATGGCAGGTGCAGGAGAGGGAAATCACTTTAGAGCACAAAGGTGGGTGTTGAAAAGTCAAAATATACGGTTTGGCTCCTAGTCCATGATCATGAAGCGCAACTCATGCAGGGCCAGGTTCAATGGGGAGCATATAAGGCAGAGGCGTGGAACCGGTTGGCACATGATCTCACCAGTGCCACAGGCATTCCGAGGACTGGTGAACAGGTCCATCACCACCATGCGGACCTGAAGCGACGAAAGGAGGACCAACTGAACCGATGGATCCAGGAGGCCCGCCAAATGCCCAATGCCCCACTACTGAGTAAGTATCCATGTAATTAAGTATGTAAGGAATGCTATCCTAGTCTATAGTATGGATAGGTATGTTACAATATACCTTAAATTATATTACAGCTGCAGGTGTTCGTTAGGTGAATCGGCAAGCCTATGCTGATAGGCTGGCGAGGTTGCGCTACCAGGCAGGTTAGTAATTATTCTGTTGGTATTGTTATAGAATATAAGTGGGACAGCTTTTAAAAGAGTTCAGTGTTGTAACCCAGTAATAAAGGTCAAATAAGCCTAGAAGAAAGATTCTACTAGTATTGTAAGATTAGATAAGTGATGCAGCCTGGAAAAGAGTATTGCAATCCAATAATAAAGATTAAACAAGTCTCAAATAGAGTTTCCACCTGTATTGTAATATTAGATAACTGCTTCAGCCTGAAAATGAGTGTTGTAATCAATCAACAAAGGATAGACAACTGTTGAATACATCCTTGTAAATTCTGCCATATGAAATAAATGAGTCAACTGGAAAGGATTGTTGTAACCCAGTAATAAATGTTAATAAAGCCTAGAATTAAGTACTATCCTGAAATGTAAATATAAAATAAGTGAGAGAGTGTGAGAAAAAGAGTTTGAAGCTGCCAAGAAATCTGTAATAAGTCTGGAATAAAGGTATACTGCATTCACTACATAATGAAATGAATGAGACAGCCACAAACAAAGAGTGAAATGTCTTTAATAAAGTACAGAACCTGGACTGTGTCCGCCCCACAATTTGGATATGTTGCTGTACCCTTGCATTATGGAGATAGTATGGTTGTATGAAATGCTAAACATCCACAGTTGTCTAGACCCATATAAATCAAATGTAGCAGGATGCTTTACTTGAACACAGCCAGATATGAACATATATGAATAAAAATGGAATTTATATTAATGTAACAGTAACATCCACATCACAAACATTCCTAAGGTTACATACAGGAAACTGTGCTAATACATGTAGGGGATATATATCTGCATCTACTAGGAATGTACAGTATATGTACAGGTAGTTTACGTTGTTAATGTAATATTTCTCCACCCTACCCTATTTTCACAAATTATGCCATTCCACACCAAACTGGGTATGTGTATTCACAATTAATTCCCATGGACATTTGTCCTGTTAGCTTATACATATCTGCATGTACATTGATGCATGTGCCCTGTTCACATATCCAAACCTAATGGTCTGTTGCCACCAATCAACCCTGCATGCTGTTGGAATGTCCGCTGTTGTTCTAAATATGCATGTGTTATGCTTGCTGCTCAATGTTCGGAATTCATGTGTGTTTGGTTACTGGGAATACTGATGCATGCTGTTACAACTAATTTTGAATGGTGTTGTTTGTTACTAACCCAAAATACCATAAAATACTGCTAAACATAGGACAACAGGGAAGGCGGGTTCCAGCGGACCCACCTCTCCCACCTCAGCTGGCGAGTGCACCTGGCACCAGTGCCCAGGCCATGACCTCCTCCTCCGGTGGCCCTGTGCCACCTTCGGGTGGAAGCACTGCAGGGGATGGGGCTCGCCCCCCCCTCTGCAAGTGTGGCTGGAGGAGTGCCTCCACTCACCCTCCATAGGGTCCGGTCTGTGGTGCGTAGTGAGATCAGGCGTTCTGTGACTGATCCACTATGCCAGCTTGAGGTGAGAGTGGCGCAACTCACGGGTGTGCCTGCCCATCCTATCCAGCCCCCAGCACAGCCCCGGCCTGGGCTGTGAAGGCGCAGTGGTAACTGCCCATGGGTGGGAATCTCAGTTCCACTGTTGCCATCTGTGGGCTCATGGGCTTGCGATATCCAAACATCCATCCCCGTCAATTGTGTTTACCCCCCACATGTGTCATACTCTGCCCCTGTATGCATCTTGTTTGTCTTGTCTGTTAACCTCCCCAACCTACCTCCCCAAAGATACCTACTTCCTGTACCTCACATTCCACTCTCACCTGAAAAAAAATAAAAAAGGGCACTCTGCTCCCACAAAAAAATTACGCCCCATACATAGCTGCCCATTTTGCATACATGTCTGCTGGACATGTAAACTGATAATTACAATTGGCTGTACAACATATTTTGTTGTCCTCACCCCTCTCTCAGGGGTGGAAGCTGTCAAATCTCACTCTAAATTTCTAACATATGCACAGCTGTTGCTGGTAAAGAATTGGGCAGCTATGGGCCTTCCCTACATCCTTCCTGCACATCCCAAGCTTGTTTTCCTACTGTCCTACCCTCTTTGTGCCCCCTTTTTCACCACTTTCCTATTTCCCCATTTTCTTTTCTTTAAAAGAAAATAGCACGGGTGTTAGCGGGAGTAAGCACTTTTAAGCAGTAGTCAGCAGGTGTGCGCTTGTGTGCATTTAGCTAAGCATAGATAAGCATTACGCAAACTCACTTACAACTGCTTAAAAGTGCCTTAGTCACTCTGTATGACAAGGCCTGTAGTCTGCTCATCAGCAAAATAAAATACCCCTGTCAGTCTCGAACCCAGACCTTGGAAACAGTAGACTGCATGAATTACCACTCAGCCACAACAAATGCACAAGAACTTGGTGCTGAAAAAAATATATCATGAAATACAAGGAGTGAATGTAAAGGGAAAATAAGAAGGCCATTACACAAAGCTTGTTCTCTGTATCTTTACTGGCAATTCTTGTGGAATTGCATTACATTAGTGTGATAAGAGAAACAGCCCTGCTAGTAGGTAATAATGTTATAGTAGCACCTTACAAACCCCACACAGTATCAGAGCAGGATAAACACCACCATATTTGAATAGGTAAGAGGCCAGACCTCCCAACTGTGACTGATTTACAGGGATGTCCCTGATTTGCAAACAAATGTTACCTGTGCCCCACTGACTCCCTGTGAAATGTACTCACAGCAGGCAGAAAAGTGGGGAATCCCACATAATGGTAACTGTCAATAAGTTACAGTAGACACTACTTGCATGTCAGAAATGGTGTAGTAATACATATG